>NC_134865.1:21049500-21366500 GCF_049852395.1 Peromyscus maniculatus bairdii
ATTGTTGCCTCTCCTTTATGGGTTTGGAAGCTCAGGGATGAGGAGATAAGTGACGCCTGCATCTTAGAGTGTGTGCTGCTATCATCCAGCCACACTCTTCCCTACAGAGAGAAGATGTGTCAGCATGGAATGGTCCTGAAGCAAAGATGTGAGAGGCAACTTGCTACTTTTTGTCTGATGGGGAGGAGGCCTGAGAAGAATCCACCAGTGCTATTAAAGGCAAATCAGACAGCACTAATCTGTTTAGAGTCCTGGTGACTAACCCTAACAAGCAAAGTAGATAAAAATGAGGTGCATTTGAAAGAATTGTCCCTTAGTACATGGGGACACTGTCATTTGACTTGTCCTCCAATAATTTGAATAATTGTCTTATGATTGGCTTTCTTACTTACTAGTCAATCTGCAAATGCAACCTGGGTCAGAAAAACTGATGAGATTAATTCATTTAATTTGAAGATTTTGGCTTTTTAAAAACGTAAGACTTTAGTTTTCTTTCCCATTTATGTAGTATAATAGATTTCACGCTTATAGTCTAACTTCCACTACTGAAATAATACACAGGCATGCTTTTCCATTATTAAGCAGTGGTTTGCTTTTTTGTTTTAATACCTTTCCCCTTTGGAAGACACCCACACTTCTTTAAAAATAAGTTGGGCAAACATTGACTGTGAATGTGTTTTTGTTTTCCTAATGGAATATCAATGGGAGCTGTATACACAGATCAGACTCTGTACACATATTATTATCTCCAAATAATTAATATTTGTGTATTATTTCTCCTGGGCTGGCTTTACATGAATGCAGAGGCAGTGGTAGAACTCATCACAAAATACAATGTTAGCTGGTTCCAGGGGTGCCTTTGTGAATACTCTCTGCCAGTGGTTGCAGGGACTGAGGAAGCACCCTGCTGCGTTCCCTCCCAGCTCCCGGCCTCCTCAGGGAGCATATGCTAATTCTATCTTCTCCTCTTGGGAAAGCTGCCAAAACCAGAGCAGTAGGGACAGCGCTGTAGTTCCTAGAGAGAGTAGGTGCCAGCAGTAAAGAATGGAGGAGAGAAAAGGGAGAATTTTGCAGCATAAGGATCATGGAAACAGTGGCTAATATCTTAATCTTTCCATTATGACAAAAAAGAGTAGTCTCTTGTGCCAGCAGACAGGGTAGCCACATCCAGTTGTGACCCACTGTGTGCATCATGCATGTAGAATAAAAGAGAAAAACAGAATTACCCAGGGGATTTAAGTTGAGTGGAGCCCAGCACAGGTGCAGCAGATGTGTTTAATGTTTCTAAAAGGATCAGATCAGGCAATAGTGAAAAGATGTTGGCTATATACTTTCTTTTGATATTATTATATTCATATTTGTACGGCTGAAGCTGTGGTTCAGCAGTTAAGAGTACTTGCCTCTCTTCTAGATCTAAGTACAGTCCCTAGCACCAGCACTGGGTGTCTTATAACACTGCTGGAAACTCTGGCTCCAGAAAAATCCAGCACCTCTGCAAACACCAATCCACACAGGGAAGACACCCAGACAGACACACTCATACATACATGTAAATACAATGAAACAAATCTTTAAACAACCAAACAATTTCATCTTTGCTATTAATATCTTTACATAAAACTTTAAAATTAGCTAAACCATAATCATCATTCACACTTCAGAACACCTATTATTTCTTTAATGAATAGATGATCAACACTATGATCTGAAATAATATGGTAAAACACCTGTGAATTGTGTATAGAACCGTATACCAATAAACACAACACAATAAATCTTTTTACACTCAGAAGCAACCTTAGTGATATGAAAGTGCTCCCAGATCATAGTACAGCATAGTAAGTTGGAATGAAGCATAAGGTATTTTTTGCTAGAAATCAAAAGTGTTTGTTTTATGTTAAACATACGATATAAGTATCCAAGACGCAAAACTTAAACAACTATTTACCCTTCAAAACCATTAAATGATTTGAAAGGCTGTTCCATGGGAGGCTGAACTAACTCTCTATATACATTCTGTTTCCTTAGTTGAAGCAATCAGCCTCAGCTTAAGTTGGCTGATATAGCAAGTTCTTTAAGAGTGACAGAAGGCCCTTACGAAATATCTGTGCTTGTGTTAATGGGGTTAGACGACAGGGTCAGAAACACAGAGCCGAGATGCCCATTGGCATCTGAGATACTTTATGTTATTAAACACATCTACAAAACTATCTTTTAAAGTGGGATTAATATTCCCAGGTGCTTGGAAACCCTAAGTTGTTAATAGCCTCCCCCAGGCTTCGATTCTTCCTAGGATTCCTTCAGTGATTTTTGTCACTGCTTAAACATTTTAAGCTATCACAGTGTATCCTCATAAAAATGAATCCCAGTCCTTTTAAGACCTTGCTTGCTTTAAAATAAAATGTGCCAATCCTCTGAAAAAAAAATTAGTAGATTATTGAACAATACAAATCAAGTACAAGAAATATTAAAACTGGGAATTACAATAGAGACCAACACTCTAGAATGATCAGAGAAACTGGGGAACAAACACGAGTCTTTTCTCATTTCCTTCCTTTATTCGATGCTATGTTCTATACTATTAGCATATACTAAGAAGAGGCCCTAAAGCATATCTTAACTTGATGGATGTAAAAATGTGAATCATAATTCTTTTCAAGAATAAATAGATCATGCAGAATATGAAATTGGTCTATTTTAATATTTTATTTCAGCTCTAATGATTAGTACCAGTGAAAATAGACTTTTGAAATGGATGCTCTCTAACAATAAAGACAAATTATTGCACAAGGACAAATAAACATAAAATACATTTAATTCCTAAATTTAAAGAATTTCTTCCTTCCTTTCCTTCATCTTTTTTCCTCTGTGCTCCTTGTTCCAAGCCTTCCTTGCACTTTTTTTTTAATCAATCCCTATTAAATAATGTATTCTACATGAGATTTTCGATAGAACACTCACGGGCTAATAGAGATATTTTATATACATAACATATAAATGAGAATGATGGCATACAGGAGTCCACAAGAACTTCTTGGGTTTCAAGGAGGCTAGGGAAGGTTTCCATAGCAACCAGTATGCTTCAGACATTGAGGTAACAGGATATTAATGGACAAACAAGGATGGACAGATTTTGAATAAAAAGAACAATTTTATTCATGCAAAGATATCTTCTTCCTTTCACCACACATGTGTGAGCCTTCTGAAGTTGGGTGTCTTGTCCTTGTACAATTGTTGTATAGACAAAGCTAGTAGTTGGGTCAAGTGGTACATTTTCAGGGTAACATATAACCTGGGACTCATTTTTCTCCACATGTGGGACTTACTGGATTTTTCTAGCTCATTCTTCTTGAGAAATGAGGTTTATTTGGGAGGAAACAGATCACTTTTAAAAAGCCATTGATTATTGTGTATAACCAACGGAGAATCCATAAGGACCAATGCCATAGAATAAGAAAAAAACTTGGGAAGAAATACACAGAAGAAAGAGAGAGAAGTTTCTAGGTTTTGACAATAAAATAGCCATGATGCTTAGTTTCTGGGAAAGTATAAGAGGATAAAATTGTTGGTTGTCAGGATTTGGGAGCATGTTTTATAACATATTGTATAAAATTAAAATTGATTTGGTACAAGGTTATTATATAAAATTTGAGGATGTTATAAACTAAAATAGTTTAATTTAATTTCACCCTGCTTTCAATAAATATATGAATAAGGATGGTGATAATGAGATGGCAGATAACCATATCCACAGAAGCACAATAAGACAACTAAGAACTGGTGGGGTCAGCAGGACCTGACATAGAAAATACCAAGCAAATATTTATGGGGAAATGGACACTTGTCCTCATAAGGCATAGAATTGTACCTGGTGCTACCATTTTGATCTTTTGACATTAGTTTAACAGAAGTTCTGTGGAAATAAATCAGGAAGTGTAATAGCCTCGTGATAGGAAAAGGAAGTTTCTCTATAGAGAAAAAACACCTAGCCAGAAAACATGCAAAAAATAATACTACAGAGGACAAGAAATGGGAGGTTTAAAGGGGAAATAAAGGAAGGATGAGTTTGCATCGTTTGTTTGCTTTGGCTTAGTTGGTTGGTTTCCATTTGGGTTGGGGATTTTTTTTTTGTTTGTGTGACAGGGTCTTTCTATGTGTCCCACCACACCTAGCAAGTGAAGTTTCCACCCATGCTATAAAATGTAATACTCTTTTTCTCTTTTGTACAGAAAAGAATCTTGGTCAATTTAAACTAAGAATATATCCTAAGAATTCCCTCAAACTATTGAATTTTTGTAAGTTTAAATAATTTTAGGAACTATTTTATTTAATTAATTGCCTTCATGGGCAAAATACTAGAGAAGATGGGAGATTCTTCCTCTAGACACACTAATAAAGTGCATTATAAAAAACATCTGAGGATAAATTTAGAAATTAGATTTCAGGCAAATCATCTTTTAATAGTTGGCTGATTCCTTCATGAAGAGGATGAATTGCTGTAGCATTTTTTGTAAGTGATCATGAGCAGAGTTCCATTCTTTTGGAGGAAATTTCTATATGGAAAAAAAAAAAGAATAGTTAGATAACACTACAAATAAACACTTTTATTTGCCCCAAATTATTATTGTTTTATTTATTCTATGATTTAGAGGCCTTTACTATATACTACTCACTACTTTCAACTCTGTAAATAACATTCAGTTTCTTAAACATTTATAACTGGGAAAGAAAACTCAAGGGTTTAGGTTTTATTTGATGGCACCTCCCCAGAGGAACAGCATGCAACCAGGACTGCCCATGACTAGAGGAATGGTATGTGGGAGATTATGAGCCATCTATGATGGAACAGTGTATGGAAAGGAAGCTGTATTTGGGCTGATGACTTCAGAACCCATTCATCATGATGTATGTGGCCATGATAATGATGATGAGGAGGAGGAGGAGGACAATGGTGATGGCAACAATGACAATGAGAGCAGCAACACAGCAGGCTAAATCATGGCAATGATAACAATTTAAGTGGTAAACACACTCCTACAGGACTAGTAAGCAACACCAATCAACACTGAGAATGAATTTAGCAATTTGTGAGACTTGCTGATGTCTGAAAACTGTGTGCTTATAGGAGCCCGGCTTTCTTTCATTGTTGTTTGTTTGCTTGTTTTGTTTTGTTTTGCTTGATTATATTTCAGGATAGGGTTTCTCTGTGTAACAGTCCTGGCTGTCCTAGAACTCACTTTGTAGACCAGGCTGACCTTGAACTCACAGAGATCCATCTGCCTCTGCCACCTGAGTGCTGGGATTAAAGGTTTCTAAAGTGGCAAGATTTCATGAAAGACTGAGTGGCATAATCCAGACTGACAGCTTTTGTTCATAATATAAAATAAAGGAGACAAGTAAACGATTATGAGTCAAACATTTTGATTTCTTTCTTCTCTCTCTCTCTCTCTCTCTCTCTCTCTCTCTCTCTCTCTCTCTCTCTCTTTCTCTCTCTGAGAAAAATAAGTAGAATAAGACCAAATGAACTGGGAATTCTGGCTTTCCCAAATATTTCTCTGCTGTCTCTTTTCCTCATTATCTAAATATGGCTAATGATACTTCAGTAGTGTTCTCAAGAGTTAGATGTAAAGTATTTTAACAGCTACATACACTGCCTGTAATAATTACTACTATACCAGAGATTTTTATCTACATTAAGAAAATTAATAGACTTCATCCCACTGCCAATATTTTTCACACAAGATGGTAGAAAAAGTAAAGTTAATGGCTAGATCTTTCCTGTGTTCCTAAGCAGACATCAGCTTACCTGCTACAATATGGAGTGCAAAAAGTCCATGGTTTCTGAATGTAAACAATGTAGAAACTATTCATTTATTTGATTTTGAAGTTGTTTTAAATTCATACTAATCGACCCCTGTGTTAATCATTTGTGTTCTTGAACATCTTGTAAAAGACATTTTGCAGAAGATCTCCATTTTACCCTTTAGATCCTTTTGTTCATTTTAATTCATTCTAGAAAATGTCTAAAGTCTTCAGCGAAGCACTCTCTTCATTTATTAGTTGCACTATAATTTAGTGAACTTCTACTGCTTGAAGTACAGGGATGACATAATCAATTATAATTGTTTTAAAAATGTTTTGTCTTTTTTCCTTACCTCCAAGGTAATAATAGCACTTTTCATTAGTGGAACACCTTCTAAAGGTGAACTACCAGGAAAGGATGTTCCCCCATGGTTCAACAAGACATTGAAAGTTCAGAGAGAAGAGTTCTATTTCTGTCGATGCCATGGACTTGAGTGAGTTTAGGCAAGTCACTAGCATTCGCCCCACTTTCGTCATAAATGTTGTCAGACATCTTCCTGATTACTAGTGTATGCAGGATAATAATTCCTCTGTACTCCTCCACTGCCTTCCCCATCTCTCTTCTCCCTTTTTTAGTGGCCCCTTCCTCTACTAAATGTTTCCATTCTGTTTTCATTCCACACAAAGTCTGCCACCGTCACCTCCTCTTAGATCTCTTGGTTTCTCTCTCTCTCTCTCTCTCTCTCTCTCTCTCTCTCTCTCTCTCTCTCTCTCTCTCTCTCTCACACACACACACACACACACACACACACACACACACACACACACACACAAATATATATATAACCATAACCTGCTTCATCCATATAATGTTTTTTGTACCACACATGTCTTTCCATAAAACAACTCACACGAGCAACTAACTTGCCTCAGAAAAAGTAAACCACTGAGTAAGGATGTCCACAGTAAACCTTGATAGATTTCTAAGCTATTTCCTGAGGCAACATGATCATCATAGTCTCTTTCTTTAGTCATTGGTCCCACCCATACAGAAAGGAAAGAGATTATACTCAGGTGTAAGGAGATCACACATAGAGATGAATTGCCAGGAAATGAGGAGCCCTGGTGTCCATCTTAGACCTTACCTGTGATATTATGCTTGTAGCATTTTTAGCTGTTATTATTTTTGGTTTATTTATTGTAATGCTGTAAGAGTTTTGAATAATGGCTGTTACACATTATAATATCTATACACAGGTGCTGGATGCGTGACTAAAATCCAGAATCTGCAAGCTGTGCTTAGCAAATCATGCTCATTTCTCTAATTCCTGGGCAAGCTATTTCCTAACTGCCCTTACAAATCTTTATATTATTTACATTTTAACTGCATTCCTACAAAACAACTGAATTAAA
This sequence comes from Peromyscus maniculatus bairdii, assembly GCF_049852395.1. Lineage (NCBI taxonomy): Eukaryota > Metazoa > Chordata > Mammalia > Rodentia > Cricetidae > Peromyscus > Peromyscus maniculatus. The sequence continues at coordinate 21,056,716 of NC_134865.1, forward strand.
TAATAAGGGAGAGCATGGGAGTGTGTTTCCTTTAAACCTTCATGTTTGGGATACAGTGATTCTCTTTTGGTTATCATACCTGTAACAAGAGGAAACCAGATTGAATACATAAAAAAAAATTGCATGAAATTAATGAGAAGAAAAATCAGAGGTCATTAGGCTCTGCTGTGTAGGCTTTGTTGATAAATAAGGCTAGTGAATGGGAAAAGTTCATAGCTCATGAGTAAGGTTTCATTTGTGGTTATCATTAATAAAATTCATGGAAAATTACCAATTCTTTCCAGCTATCCAATTCTGTGTTTTTGGTGTTTTCTGGGGAGACATCTGGATCGCTGTTAAGTAATCTGTATCCTTTTCTATGGAATATTATACTTCATCAAGGGAAAGTCTTGCTTGAAAAAAAGCATGGTTTAGTGGGTATTTCATGCCTTTTAATAACACTAAATTTAGAAAACCTAAAGTAGTACAAACTAGCAGTAGAAGAACATCCGTGGCAGAAAGAACATCTTGTTCCCATTTGAAACTAGGTGAGATTCAACTGAAGAAAAGTGCAGTTTGATGAGCTCAACAACATCTGTTTCTACTGTTTTTCACTGTTTTTGTGAGTTAATGAATAATGACAGGTGCTTAGGAAGAGGAGGAACATTGGTAAGCTCTGACCACCAGCAGCATTCTGTCTTCTTTTTTTTATCATTACTGCTTTTAAGACTGGATCTCACTATGTTGCCTTGCCTCTCCTCAAGTTCAGAGTCCTCCAGCCTCAGTATCCCGCATAGCTGAGATGACAGGTATGATACACCATGCTCGGTTGCTGTTCTTTATGTCACCTGTGAAATAGAAGGAAGCCCAGTGTCCATCAAGGATGGTACAAGAGAGCATATGTGAGAGCCAAAGTCCCTTCCTGTGAGAGACCTCTTGCAAGTGAGCCAAAACAATACCGTATATGAATCAAATAAGTCTTCCCACTACCATATGTAGAAGAGTGGTGTAGTAGTGGGGTATTTGTTGGTTTTCGTTGCTGTGACAAAATTCCTGGGAAAAGAAACTGAAGAAAGATGTATCTTGGGTCCAGGTCACAGAGCCCATCATGGAAAAAAGAGAGGGTGGCAGTGAGAAGGGATGATGCTGGAGCAGGAGGTGGCTTCCCCCATTGCATCCACAGTCAGGAGACAGCAAGCAATTAATGCTGTCACTAATTTCCCTTCCTCCCTTTTTTGTGCAGTAAAGATCCTAGACAATGGAATGCTCCTGCCCACATGTAGACTGGGCCTTCCCACCTCAGTCCATATAATCCAGGAGGTCCATGCCCTTGTGCCTAGAGCGGTGTTTTCACTGTGATTCTCAATGCTATCAAGTTGACAATCAACATGACCTATCACAGCTGGGAAGACATCCTTTCTCTACTGGACAGGAAGGAGGTCTCGCAGTGGAGGATCCTCTATGGCTCTTCTGCAACCATCTCTAAGGGAGAATATTTCTCTCCCTGCCTTGACTTTAGAAAAACAAAAGCCTTGAAAAGATTAAGTGACTTTTCTTAGAACAATCTGTCTTATTTACACAGAATTATAATTTTAAACAAGCAATCAAGAAGGGCTACAGAAAAAAAAAATATTTAAATGATCACCTCAAGATAAAAAATAAATTATTTACTCGTTGCAAGATTTAAAAGATGCAGTTTTTTTCTTTACTGTTTTATAGAATTTAATTTGATGAGTACATGAAGAGAACACAGATTCTCAGAAAATAATTGAAATATTAGATCTTTTTAATTATATTAAAATTGCTTCCATATAAGCTGTAAAGCATGTGTGCAGCTGGCAAAGAAGAGCATGACAGTTGAAGGCTTTCATTAGAACTGAAAAAAAGCAACATTCTTTTAGAATACAACATAGATTCCGTTCATTTAGAGTTAGAAGACTTGCAAAAGAATGAGACAAATATGGTTAGGCTAGAGGTAGCACGAAGTGTAAAAACAGTCAGCATATTTGCTAAATAAAAGCTGTTATTTACATTAGCACTTACCAGAGTAAACAAGAAAAAAGATTGTTTTACTAATAAAGACAAAGGTAACAATGCAGCTGTAACAACCCAGGTTTTCTAGTTATATTTCAATCATTTAGGATGCATTATGAAAACTGCTGTTAAACCAAATACAAACATCTGTGAAACAGTGGTGCTGTGTGTCTGGGCTAAAGCACTGAGCTGGAAACCCCTGGTCTTTCAACTCGGTTGCCAGGTGTCATGATTCACTTTCTCAGCTCCACTGTTTTCTAACCTGTTAGACCTCATGGCAGCAAAGAGTTTTCCACACTAAAAACACACCTGGGTTCTAAAGATCTCATCTTGCTTCCTTCATTATTATCCCAGAAGGTTTCAAGAAATTCTCATAACATACTTCCTTTTTTTATAAAATGGGTCCCATATCCAAGAGCTGTGATCCAAGAGATATATTAGGGATGATGTTTACAGTGACTACTGCAGTCAGTTTGTGAGTTTGTGAGCTTTTCAATTAGGTCTGTAAAAGCCCAATTTTTTGTCCTATTGAAGAAAGAAAGAAAAGGGGAAGAAATACACACCCCTTGCAATAGATTCTAAGATGGTGGTTTTCTATGCTTCTCTCCATGAAGACTGATTCTGGTGAGGACTTGTTTAGCAGAAAGTCAGGGATTGTTTCCTTGTTACACCACCCCTCCTCCTTATATACAGCCAGATCAGCTGCCAATTCCTCTTGTAGAACCAGAAAGTAATAGGACCCAGTCTCCAGATGGGTCTTTAAAATCATTGCCAACTGATAAAACCCCCAATTAGATAAGAAGCTATTAAATAAGTAGCAGCAAAGTAGATGTTCTCACTCTTATGTTTCACCATATAAACTCCCAAAGCTAAAACACACAAAGGGAGAAAGCACTTTGACTGTCAATATTACTTAATTACTCATGCTCTGACCAAGTCTTCTTGTATAATATTCACCTCAGTATTATGAATACATGAGCCACATCACAATACCGATACCTTTACCCTTTTTATTAAAATTATTTTGAATTAAATTCCTTAAAATAAGTTATTTTGATAAAGTAGATTAAAACCTTATCACTTGAAAGGCATAAAATAAAAATAAAAAAATCCTGAACTTAAATATACTGCTCTTCAATTGCTATGAAAATGTAACATGCTATTTATTAACTTTTAGTGCACACAAAAATCTTGCATCATGGTTTCTACAAAATAGTCTGTTATGTTGGCTCTTATCTTGTAAATAATTCAGTTGCAAACAAAAATATTAGATTAGCATTTAAGAAATGCATTTAACACTACAGTAAGTTTATTTACATGTTGAACATTTAAGAGCAAAATTGTAGTTTATTGTTTTCAACAATGAATAGAATACTTGAGTTAAAATGATGATAAAGTACAATGCATGAAATTCTAGTCAATTTTTAAAAGCGTTCATTTTTATTAGTTTCTAAGATATAACTTTTTAAGAAGAAGTTATTGTTTATGTTGCAGACATAAGGAGCTATAACAAAATACAGCCAAGCCTTAAAGACATGTATTATTATGTGTATTTTCTGGTGCTGATTTTCTTCACTAATAGATGAAGAACTGAAGAGTTCTCTCTTTAATGGTCTCCCCATACCTCCTTGTGACCTCCTACCAACTCAGTTCCCTCAAGTTCACCTCCCCCTCTTGCCAGCCCTCTGTCTCCACTTTCAATGCTGCAAAATTCTAGTTACACTATTTTTTTTTCTGGAATTTTTGCATCTGTGACATTCTAAATTTATGGTGGATAGAATATACACTGTTCATAAGCAACGGACAAAATAGGGGCTGCTCATCTTGACTGAGAATCTTAGCTATGACCAAACCTTGGAACTAATACTGGGTTCTATTATCTCCATTCACTTTAAGCCAAAATGGCCTGTGCCTTGAGTTGCTTTCTTATCTCATTCTACCCTGCTTGAGTTACTTTGTGTTTCTGTCACCAAAATATCTAACACAGGCAGCTCAGGGGAGCATAACTTATTTTGGCTCACATTTTAAGGATATAAAGTCAATTGTAGCAGAGAAGGAATGGTAGCTGTGGATCAGCATGTAGTAGGAATTTTCATCTAGGCTTGTCACATCTCTAAAAATCAAGTGGGACAGAGGGCTAAAGGTAGAAGCAAAGCCAGATTGTAACCCTCCAGAGCCAAACCTCAGCAATCTACTTGCCAGGGTTCCACAGTCTCCCCTAACAGTGCCACAAGCTGGAGACCAAGCATTCAAACACAGGGGACTGACAGGATGGTATTTCTCAGTCCCACCCTGGTACATCCTAATGAAAATGTTTCTACAGCATCCTTTCTTGGCCTTCAGTAGTGGGCTAATTTTAATGGGTTTATTCAAGACATAGCTTCATAGTCTAAACAATTCCTAAAAGGGTACAATATTTATGTGAAAGAGCATGATATTAGAGACCAATGATATATTACTGAAAGAACATTAACTGGTACCCTGCTTTTATAGTTCCAATCAGTTCATATTAAAAATGAAAAATATATGCATTCCACTAGTCACCTTGGGACAGCATTTTTAGAGGACAACAGCAGCAATTTTACATGTGCACTGCTCAGTGCAGCACCTAGCACTTCTTGGGTGCTAATAAATATTGAACAACCCAGCAATCAAGCCCTCCAGGCAATGGCGGCAGTTGTTAGTCGACACATATGCAGACTGTACACAGTAGGAATTGCCAATCAAACAGTGAGATCTGAACACACAAAAAATAGCAGAGACAATAACAGCAGCATCACCTTCAAGTAGAAAGGACAATCTATATGTATAAATTGTGCAATGTATGAATTAAAGTATTCATGTTTTCCTTTGCATTCTATTGTGAATTTACATAACTCACTGCATGAGAAATTAACCAACGTGCCACCTTAGTAATGTGCTTATAAAAGGGGTAACAGTCACAAATTCTTTTTAAACAATAAATACTGACAATGTTGCCTAAACTGAGATCAAAGTTGTCCAGAATGTGAAGTATTGTTTCTTCATGGCATTTCACCCAGTTCCACAGCTTTCAATTGTACAGCCATAAATTCCACAAGCCTAAGAGTCCACTGGGAAGTGTCTCTGCACTTACATGTCCAATTAAGAATTACAAATGTGAACTTTCCTCGTAGCATATGATAGTTGCCTTTAGTATTGAACTTTGGCAATGACGAATTCTCATTCAGGTTGTGCAGACGATTAAGATGCACTTAGTGAACCATGTCATTGCCCTTTATGCAATGTTGTCTTTCTGGTGTCTGGAAGAGTTAATGACTCTCCAAATATCCCTAATCTTTGAGAAAAATTGAGCTTCTCCTAAGGGATGTGACCCAGTTGTTAAAAATAAAAGTTAAACTCCATGTATGAAGCAAGATAAATGGAGACCTGACTATCGAGGTGTTGGGAAAAGCCTTCGCATGCTCATCATTTCCCTTCTCACCTACACTTTCCTGTGATCCTCGTTCTTGTGTCAACCCTTTAGTGAATACTGCTTGAGCTGCTTAAAATTATACATTCAACGTCAATTCTATGCTCTAAGGAATATTTAATGTGAGACATCATTCACTTTTGCATGGAAATTAGCTCTGCAGTGTGAAAACTGGCTTCAGGTGAATTCTACTTTAAAAAAAAAAAACTGCAAGTGAGAATAGGAAGAGCCTCAGAGCAAGCACCACAGTCACACGGTCCCAAAGAGTTGCCCTGGGCAGCTTGGCAAAGGGGGTGGGAGTGGGGGGCTGAAGGCATTGAGAAGAGTGTTCTGCTACTTGCTGTGTGGAGTGGAGTGGAGTGCAGTTTGGTGAGTATAGAGAACATACATCCAGCCCTGAAAACCCTAAGTCCTAGCATAAGCTAAGGTGTGCATATTTTCTTTCATTTCAATCTCAGGAACAGGAACACTGTGAACTTGACTCACCCTTTGACATTTTAAAGACACTGAAACCTCAGCATAGCAAACCCTTGTCTGTCTCTTTTCTTTAAAATGCATGTTGATATATTCTCTTTGTAACTAGCAGGTAATATTGAATCGCCTCACCCATCAACAGCATAGGATTGATGTGGATGATCTATTCAGTATTAAAGGAGGGTTATGACAGATTAAAAGCTCCAAAGTATCAATGAGGAAGGCAGGTCCCTTCGTGCTCCAAGGAAACACATACTCAAAAGAAAACATAGACATAAGCAGACCACTACAGTGCTATGTGAGGAAAGGCAGCAATAGCTGCATGGACAAATTATCTTGTAAGCAAAGAAAGAGGAGAAGCTATTTGGGTTTTTTACCTGCAAAGAGAAAGGAGGTTTTAACTGTGGGGGCCCATAGAGGCTCCCTAGTAAGGCCTTACTTAAGATCAGAAAGTCTGAGCTTACTTTGCCCAATCGGGCTGCATAATAGGATGATTTGACCAATGATGTGGGTACCAGGTGTTTTGAAGGGTCTACACTTGCTGCTACTTTATACATCGATCTTGGAAGGTGAAGGTCTTTTGCTCCTCCCCTTGCTGATATATAAAAGGCCCATTATGAATAAAGTCAGGGTGACTGGATATTGACCCAGGACCCTCCCAAAGCTGTCCTGTGTCTCTGTCTTTCTCGTTGTCTAGGCCTATATTTCTATCTAATACTTCTTCATTCTTCACTCTTCCCCCCAAGAGCCCTTCTATTGATTACCTAGGTTCTGGGGATTTCATTACATCTGGCATGGAATATCTGAGGGGGAAAAAAACTATGTACACTATGTTCTATGTCTGTTAACTTTATTCCTCTAAGACAAAATTCTATCAATACAGCTAAAGCTCTGCCAGGCATTCAAGGCAGGAATAACTCTAGATGCACCAAGCTCCTTATCCATCTAGTTTATTTCTCTGGGATGAAATTCTGTCTACATAGCTTCAATTCCATCCAGTTCCCTCTTATATTCCTGCTAACGACTAAGCTCTTATGCTTTCAGCTCATCTTCATCCTCTGTTTCTTCATTCTCCATCTCTGCTACTCTCTACTCCCGGCTCAAGAGTTCTGCCTTACCATCTATGTTACCTATGTGTTCTCTTCTCCCTGGTCATGCCATTCTGTCTGCTTTACAGAAAAATGCCTGTCTTTCTTTTTCTGGCCACTTGGTTCTCTGCCTCCTCAGAAATGTTGCTCTACCTTCAACCTTGATATGTAAAAACCTCTTTTGTTCTCAGTCAATTGTTCTGGAGACCACTAGGCCTCAAGGCATCATTTCCACACTTTCAGCCAGCTTGTCTCCTAGGCTCGGCAGGGGAGTTAGTTACCTAGAAGTCCATCAGGTCTGCAGAGCTGAACTGTTAGCCAAATGGTCTGGAAATATTTGAGCATGCAACAATTTCATAGCAGAAGACAGCTGAAATATTAAAAGCTGTATAGCACCAAATATTCATAATAAATGGCTTGCTTTTTTACATACCCTCGGTCGAGAGAGTAAGCAAAGTGGGCTATACATTCCTGGCCAAAAGATAAGCTGTCCTTAACCTTCCCTGCTATTCCTTCAGAACCTGTAATTTCGGGGCTTTGGATTTTCCATTCAGTTTTAGGGATATTGAGTTACTTTTTACTCTAAAAGTCTAAAATTTTGCTTTGATCATCATACTTTGTATTCACATATCAAAACAATGTACTATGGTCCATAACTATATGTAAACATTGTTTCCATTAAATGTAATGAAAGAAATTTCTTTTAAAAATATTTAAGATATCTCTGAATGACAATGTTAATCTATTTACCACTCAACGGAAGTGGCAAACTGCTTATTTTTTCAAGTCCATGAATTTTATGGAGATTGCTGTAATTTGGCCTTAGATACAAGAAGATAAGTATGATTCTGTTCACAAAATCCACATTGTACTTTCCATGGTGGAAATCTGACACATCATCAAACTTGAGCTTCCTGTGTGATCTGTAGATGCGTATTAAATATAATGAGTTCAGGAAAGAAAGACAATTGGTGCATCCAGGGAAGCATTGTAGAAGGAAATAGACTTAGAGAATATGGTTTCTATCATGAGTCTTAAAGGGATAATCAGATGCAGAGAGAGAGAGAAGAGGAGAGGACAACCAGGTAGAAGAAATGTGAGCTCACCCAAGGAAGCATGAAGAAGCATGATATACCAGGATCCCCCAAAAACTAAACATGATGCACGAATGGAAGAAAATAGATGAATAGATGAACCTGGCATGGTGAGTAGGTAACAGATGCACAGGAAATGGTATGTTACTATGGTAGTTTGAATGTAATTAGCCTCCAATAATATCACAGGAAGTGGCAATATTGGGAGAGATGGCTTTGCTGGAGTCAGTATGGCTTTGTGCGAGGAAGTGTGACACTGTGGGGGAGGGCTTTGAGGTTTCCTATGCTCAGGATACAATCTAGTCAGTATCTCAGTTGACCTCCTATTGTCTGCAAGATATAAAACTCTCTGCTATTCCTCCAGCACCATGTCTGCCTATATGCCACCATGCTCCCTATCATGATGATAATGGACTGAACCTCTGAAACTGTAAGCGAGCGCCCTGAATTAAATGTTTTCCTTATTAAAGTTGCCATGGTCATAGTGTCTCTTAACAGCTATAGAAACCTTAATTAAAAAAGAAGTTGGTACTGGGAGTGATGTTTTGCTATAATAGGCCTATCAATGTTTTTCTTTGTACTAATATGGACTTTGGGAGTTTGAGTTAGCAAGGCATGAAATGCTTTAAGCGATACTTAATGGGCCATACTAGTAGGAACATGGAAGACAGTGGTGCTGAATGTGATTTGATGAACTGTGGGGATCAAGAGGCTTCAGAGGAGAAGAATGTTAGTATGTGTCCTAGATACTGATCTTGTGATATTTTAGTAAAGAAAGTGGCTGCTTTTGTCCTTGTCTGAAGAGTTTGCCTGAGGCTAAAGTCAAGAGTTTGGATTAATTCTGTTATCAGAGGAAATATCAAAACAGCCTATTATAGTCTTTTTTGTGGTTAATAATGCTAATTCTAATGACTTATAATGAAAAGGAGAAAGCTGAGCAAGGAAAAATATTTGAGAAAAAGAGCACCAGAAAGTGGAATAAAGCTAAATTCTGTGTTCAAGGAGAAATAGATTAAGAAATTGAATAAAGGGAGTGGTGACCTCTGGTCAAGATTCCACCCAGCTAAGTTTCCAACTTGTGGAAAAGAATTAAAGAAAAACTTAGAGCTGGATGTGGTGGTGCATGCCTTTAACCCCAGCACTGGGAAGGCAGAAGTTGTTGGATCTCTGAGTTTGAGGTCAGCCTGGTCTACAGAGTAAGTTTCAGGATAGCCAAACTTAGGCAGTGAAGAACAGAAAGCTGATGAAGATGTAATTGAAGGAAGGGGCCATGTTCCAGCCCCAGTAAGCAGCAGAACTTGGCAGCTTCAGCCATGTGGTTCTGGCTTTAGAGTTAAGGATAGAAGATACAGGTAATGGAATTTGCCTCCATGACTAAAGAAAGCCTCTGAGGCCAGGCATGTATAGGGGAGTGCCCCTGAATGGAGGACTAGTGGAGAGGTCAGTGAGAAACTGTGAAGGTGAAACCTGGATCACCTTGGAGACTCCAAGATGTTGGACATGCCAGAGCCATGGGATACCTGCCAAGGAAAGCTACTAACAAAGAGTAGAAACAGTCCAAGAGAAAGAAGTGTGCTGCAGTCAACAAAGCTGAACAGAGTTAGAGATCTGAAGAGCGTTTTTGACATAAGACATGGAGATGCAGAGTTTGGAGTTTGCCCAGCTGGTTTTAGGTCTTGGTTTGGTCCAGTATTTCCTTGCTGTGCTCCCTTCCCTACATTTTGGGACAGTAATATATATCCTGTGCCATTATATGCTGGAAGTATGTGATCTGCTTTTTTATTTTGATTTTTACAGGTGATTACAGTTAAGAGATTGCATGAATCCCAGAAGAGACTTTGAACTTTGGACTTTAAAACACTGTTGAGAGTGTGATATGCTATGGTGAATTTGAAGTTAAACTAGGTGCATTTTGCATTATGATGTTGTTACAAGCTTATGGAGGTCAGGGAATGAAATGTGGTAGTTTGAATGTAATTGGTCCCCATACTATCATAGTAAGTGGCACTATTAGGAGTTGTGGCTTTGTTGGAGTGGGTATGGCCTTGTTGGAGGAAGTGTGTCACTATGGGGGCAGGATTTGAAGTTTTCCATGCTCAGGATACTGTCCAGTATCTAAACTGTCCAGTTGACTTCCTGTTGCCTGTAAAATGTAGCACTCTCAGTTGCTCCTCCAGCCCCCTCAATTAAATGATTTCTTTATAATTGCCATGGTCATGATGTCTCTTCACAGCAATAGAAACCATAACTAAGAAAGTTAGATACCTAAAGAGTTCAATGTTAGACTGTAGTTGGTGGGCATAAAGTTTCTAAAAGAGAAACCCAACACCAGATTTTATGACACGGACAGACAAAGGCAGAGTCAGGAGTTAGGTCCACATTTTTTTTTCCTTTTCCAGAGCCTGCTCTTGATCACCATTCCATAAACAATGATCATTGAGCAGGGGAGCATTTCCAGGTATTCATTAGCTTACCTCAGGATTAACAAAGAAGACAGATGAAAATTTTCTATGGTAAAGCACTCCAAACAAGCAGAAAAGTGCTATCAGAAACCACTGGTTTTCTTTTTTTCTTGATCAAGCAACAACATATTAGGAAATTAAAGTTATAATTGGGCCCAGAATCCTAACAGATGCAACAGCATAGTAAGCAAAGCAGATAAGAAAAAAAAAAGATAGAATATAAGCACCAATGGCAACTGAATTAATAGTCTAGACAATTTGAAGAGGAAGAGGCATGAATGTCAGCTTAAAATACATAAGAAGGGAATTCTTTTTATTCTCTGCCAATGATACAGTAGGGTGTAATGTGCTTAAGTTAATAGTGAAAAGTAGACCTAGAGATTGGAGCATAATTTAAGAGAAAGGTCAACTGCAAAATTACAAGAACTTCAATATATATGGAATTTCAAAAAACTGAAATCAGTGGTTCTCAGCCTGTGGGTCATGACTCCTTTGGGGGGTCACATATTAGATATCCTGCATATCAGATATTTACATTATGATTCATAACAGTAGCAAAATTAGTTATGAAGTAACAACAAAATAGTATTATGGTTGGGGTGTCCACAACATGAGAAACTTTATTAAAGGGTCACAGCACTAGGAAGGTTGGGAACAACTGATTTAAACTTTTCCATTAGAGTACTTCAGATTATTAGGTTCTCATACAGATTCCATGAACCTCCAGCCTTCTGTAAGCAGTGGCTTAACAGGACATTGGACAAAGGTAGAAACAGGAGTTAAGTCCATGTCTGCCCTTCAGTGATATTCAGCTACTACAATTTCTAAAATATGGTCCAGGAAAATGGTTTTCTGTACTCTTTGAAAGAACAGAGTCGTGGGGTTCCATAGTGTAATGGTTAGCACTCTGGACTCTGCAAGAACAGAGTCAAGTCAATAATAGGTGACAATCAACAGAAGTCATGTTTTTTTTTCTCCAATACAAAGAAAACCTGCACTTCCCTTTCCTTCTTCTCTGACTGAAGTATGGAGGGGGAAAGGTGTTGAAGTTAAAACAAGAAGTAAAGAATCTGCAGATGTCACACATGCTGTTTAGTTTAAGGAGTGTCCAATAATTGACCAAAATAATGATCCAAAAGAGTAAAGTGAATGTCTATTTGAGCAACATGGGTAGCGTTTTCAAATTTCTCATCTAAACACAAAACATGTGTTATTATACTGGAATTTGGCCAAAAGAAACACATATACCTGAAATCAATTTTCTATAGATCATTTTAAAAAGTAATGACAAATAGTTTTTTAAAAACAGCATTATAATACATCCATGCATACATATTTATCAATTTCTTCAGAAAAAAATTTGCAGGTGGCACTATGAGAAATTTATATTTTGGCATGGATCTTAATCGTTTTGTAATTGCAACATGTTGCATGAAGCCTGGGTTGGTTGGATTATAAATCATTCTTAAAAATAGCTATTTGGTGTCTGTTATTTTGAAGGCATTTTAGAGAGAACAGAGCATATGAGAAAGTATAACATGTCACCTGTGTCCTCAATGAACTTGTAAAAGTTGGGAGAAACGTGAGATTACATTAAAATATTTCAATGAAAATAGTACAAGTGATTGTTCAAAAAATAGTAGTCAGTAGGGCAACAAAGTCCAACTGATTTATAGTTTATATGATGTCAGTAGTTTAATCTTGCTGTATTCATTTCTACTAGATGTCATTCTGAGTGTAACTATGTTGGAAAGTTCAAACATCCATCCAGATCCTTTATCTTCTTCTCAAAACATAAAATTCCTCCCCAACTTAAAGGCAACAGAAACAAGTATAAATCAGGTTGAATCCTAAACATATGAATATAATAGCTTCCTAAGGCTTTCATCTAGAATCCAAATAGTTATGAGTCTTTATACGGTCAAAAACCATCTATTAGAAGTCTGTCTCGGTGGATCTCTGTGAGTTCGAGGCCAGCCTGGACTACAGAGTGAGTTCCAGGGAAGGCGCAAAGCTACACAGAGAAACCCTGTCTCAAAAAACCAAAACAAAGTTGTTGCTGGAGGGCTTCTCTCCAGGCTCCACCAAGCCCTGCAGTCCCACAATCCACGTATAAAATAATCACTCAGACGCTTATATCACTTATAAACTGTATGGCCGTGGCAGGCTTCTTGCTAACTGTTCTTATATCTTAAATTAACCCATTTTTATAAATCTATACCTTGCCACGTGGCTGGTGGCTGGTGGTTTACCGGCGTCTTTACATGCTGCTTCTCCTGGCGGTGGCTGCAATGTCTCTCCTCCTTCTTCCTGTTTCCCCAATTCTCCTCTCTCTTTGTCCCACCTATACTTCCTGCCTGGTCACTGGCCATCAGTGTTTTATTTATATAGAGTGATATCCACAGCACAAAGTCTGCCTCTTCCTCCTCTTTTTATACTACTTCCACCTTGCTCTCTACACTCTACCCTTATTGCTCTGTTTCCTCTCTAAATGGCCCTACCCCATTTCTCTGCACAAGCCATTGGCCCTTTGCAGGAGTCCTTTTCCCTTGACCTCTTCATACACAGCTTTTTCTATCACACATTTCTCAGCATGGATGCCCTCTAAGAAAACGCTCCCTCGCCTTCAGTTGAGAAAGCTCTTACTTTTCCTCAAGTAAACATGTTCTCCATGTAGACATATCCTGTTTTCTCTGCCACAAAATGGCCCACAAAGCAAAATTAATAAATAAACAAATGTCACTGATTGAATGAAGGCATAAGTAAAGTAATGGTCAAGGTTAAAAGTAAGTTAGGAAAAAGAAATACAGAAAGCATGGGATGTGTTGATTAATCTTATCAAGAAAATTGAGTTATAGGAACTTCTAAACATCATGCTGGACCATATACAGAAATGTCCTTCATCTCCTGTCAGTCAGACATGTAGAGTGATAATTTTCCATTTGTTTATTTTTGATAACATTTTTGACAGTCTGGCTAGTTGAACAGAGCCTTCACTGATAACATGTCTGTGAAGAGAATGCAGCAAATTACATGTTCATAAATCTGCCAAAGAATGCAAATACTCCTGAATAACTGATTTTCTTTTATTATATACCCCAACAACCAATATTGTAATACTGTCCACCAAGCATCCCCAAAATGACATTATAATGTACTTGTGTCATGCCGTGGTAAAGCTGGAAAGAAATATTTAGTGTTTTAATATACACCTAGTAATTTTAATAGTAATTGTCTTTCTTAATAAAAGTAAAAATTACATTCAACAAAATATGCTTTTCTTTTAATGATTTCTAATTGTATATGGAATATCTCTTCAATGTAAGCTTTAAAAAAATCTAAAATATTCAAATGAAAGGAAGTTTTCAAGATTACTAAAATAATTCTCCACCTGCTTTTTTCCTTTAAAACACATTTAATTTAACACAAGTCTCAGCAATAGCTTTGGAAAATGAGTGCCTCTTAGGAGACTTTTACTTACTTTTCAGTACCACTCTCGAAGATCTTACAGCCACTTTAAAATTAAGGTGACTTGGGTAGAAACTCCTACCATTCCTGAAAAGAAGCTTTTTAAGTCAAGATCACTTTTGCTTTTCTTAATTTTATTCCTCCAGCTACTTTCCTTAATGCACTTACTGATATAATTCAAGATAATGTTGCTCAGAAGTTCTGAACATGTAGTTATGGACTGATAATTTCAGAGGTTAGAACATTCGGTCAGAACACTCATTAGATTTCCATGTCCTCTATCCTTTCTATAATTTTTCATATATCCATATGTCTATCTAAACACAAAAGACAGTAGCTGCTCTCTGCTGAGAGACGAAACGGAAATCTCCATTACAATACATTGCCTCCTCTATGAATGCTCCACATTTTCAGCTGTCTTCCTGTATTAACTGATGTCATCTTGTGGATTTTTAGTCCTGTCTAAACTGCTCTTGCAGTGACACTAATGATGAAAAGATACACCATGAGGAGCAGTTATTAATGTATATCACTGATTACATAAAACACTGCTTTGTCTGGTACTACTGTGTTACACAAAAACTGCCCTATCATGTTCATTTAAAATTGAGATAGTCTATACTTGGAGAAGAATATTTTGAAAGGGAAGTTGGTTAACTCTTTTAAAAGTCTTGTGAAAAGTGCCTTTGAAATTACTATATATCACCATCCATGCTGTTATATAATTTGCTTTTGTGAGTGAAGATCAATCCAAGTAGCAGAAGTTTAATGATACAAGATGAATACAAATTATTCAAAAGAAGCAGGCATTTAATGTTTCCTTTTAATGAAAATGCAAGTAATGAAAATGGAAATGTCTTATGAATTGGAGGCTTTCTGCAATTGTGCACTTCCCACTCATGACGCTGTAAATGTACTTAATATGGGAAGACCACAGGCATTACTATGCTGGAGCACTCTGAAGCAATACCTCCCTTTACTGGCTAGAATTTTCTGGCTAAAGGCATACTCTAACATCTTGTGATCAAGAGAGAAAGATCTCACAAGTAGAGAATGAAAAAAAAATTAACCAAATACTGGTATTACAGAACATGAGAATTTTAAGGTTTCATGAGGACTCATAGTGAAATGAGATCCTTAAGACCCTTAGATATTAGCGTAGCAGGCCCAGCCTGGTTTGACAAGACAACAGGGGGTGGGGGCTGCAGAGGAGGACATTGAACCCACAGGGCCCAGAATTAAAATTCTGTTGCTTATTTCTCCGTTCTATCATTTTGCACACATTACTTTCCTTTTCTCCTCCTTCCAATTCTTTTAAGTAATGTCTTAGATGTTAGATAGTTCCTGTTAATTCTATTGCTTTGCCAATGTCATTGCATGGAGATACCCTAGAGGATTTTTTAAGTTCTTTTAATTTTTGAAATTTTAATGTAAGTACAACAATTCTCCTTTTCCTTTCTTCCCTACAAATCCTCCCATGTACCCCTCCTTGCCCTTTCAGATGTTAATATACTGAAACACACAATTTATATTATTAACATGGCGATTTTATGAGTGTTGATCATAAGCAATAACCCTCCTTAGCCAACTAGTTTTCATCTTGATCCTGGATCTATCCCTCGTGGTATAATGGGAAGAGGGGGAAACCAACTGGTTGTAACTCAAAAGATAATGGATCACTCTGTAGGCTGTATTGTGCTTAAAAGCAAAGTGCTACCTGAGACAAGCACAGGTCCCTGATTAGAGCATGAAGGTTTTCAACAATCCAATTCAGTCCCATTGCTGACAGAGATGAGATGAGTCCAAAACATGTGACGGTACCATATAAGTCAGACGGTCATTTTACAGGAAAGATGGAAGACTATTTCACAGAAAACCAGGGAACAGCAGACTTCTATTTTCATAAAAGAACTAGTCATAATTTTAGAGTATATTCCCAATTGTTGACAGCTTGTTTGGAGATTCTAGCAGGGGAGTACAGCTATACCTTTGACCAAAGACTGGTCCTCATATGATAGGGGAATGGCATCTTCTTTTGTGGACACACAACTTCGGGAGGGATACAAACCTGGGCAGTACTGGAGGAGGGAGGATCTGGCCTCCCTAGCCAGATCAGAAGAATCAATCCTGGTAATCAATGAGGACACCAATATTCCAGCCAGATCACTCTCACACCCACATGCTATATTTGAATCTAGGGTAAAAGATGGGCATCTTCAGTTATATATGAGTAAAGTGAGGACTCAAACAAAAAGTTCCTTTTTTTTTTTTATCATCTTCCTTCCTTTGTCTCCCAAATGTTCAGCTCAAGTCCTAAGGAACTATGATATCAATATTGCCTCTCGAATTCTTAGCATGTACTTGACATATATAATATACCCCATAAAATAATAAATTTTGTATTAATAATTATCTGACCAAAAAATAAGTTGGTATTTTAAAATAAATTTCATGGAATACAATCTGAAGAAAATGTTTTTCAATTTAAAAAGATTATGACATTGTAAAGCGGTGCTAATATAGACGAGTAAATAAAACAAGAAGAGAATGATAATAGGATTTTATGTAAGTGAAAATAAGATATTGGCATAGTTAAAAAAATTAAAGGAACAAAACATAGAACTGGCTATGAAAATGTGGTAAAATTCTAATTTTATAGTGACCATACCAACAGTGATTTCTTCTGATACTCTGAAGTCAGAATTGAGGAGATGAATTCAGCAATAGGAAACAACATATGAGTCCCTGAAAATGTACCAAACAGCAAGATGGATTTTGGTTAGTCTGACAATGTAAACCATACTAGGAGAACTGGGTGCAGTAAGACTTCAAGACAGAGTCAATGAATGAATAGAACAAAACAGTGCCCTCTGAACACGATAGGCAGTTGCACAAATAAACTCACAGAACTTATTACAGCATTCATAAGCCAGACAAAATCTCACCCAGCATGAGAAACCATGTGATTGTGAAGTCCCACCCCTAGCTGAGAAGATATTGGCAATTAATAGCTGCTGTGACCGGCTATTTTGCTCCTGATAGTTCAACCATGCTCCCGTGGAGGGTCACACATCTATGAATATGAGCAGCAGAAACTGGACTTCATGGATGAAAAACCAAAACAGAAGACACCAAGTTGGATGGGGAGAGAACAGGGGATGGATCTGGGAGGAGTTAGAGAAGGGTGAATATGGTCAAAATTCATTGTATAGATTCTCCAAGAACTAAATAAATAAACACTGCCTTACAGTTTCTATTTGCTGTAATAAGACACCATGACCAAAAGCAAGTAAGGGAGGACATGGTTTATTTCACCTTATAACTCTCAGGTCACCTTATCACTCCCAGGACACACTCCATCACAGAGAGAATTCAGGGCAAGAATGCAAGGCAGGAACTTGGGAGTCAGGAACTGAACCACAAGCCAAGATAAGGAATGTTGCTTATTGTCTTCCTCCCCATGGCTTGCTCAACCTGCTTTTTTCGTGGTATGCAGGGATGGCACTGACCAAAATGGACTGGCCCTACCACACTAATCACTAATTAATAAAATGAACCATCTGTTGGAGGCATTGTCTCAATTGAGATTCCCTATTTCAAAAAGACTCTAGCTATGTCAAGTTGACACAAAACACACACATAAACAAAGTAAGCAGTCTATCAAGTACAAAAGTCTATCAAATACAAAAAGATCTATCATCCTTCAGGAGGAGTAAAACATACTACACTATATTTTAAATTCTATAGTAAAAAAAATTGAAATCAAACAATATTTTAAAGTAATCAACAAAACTTTAACTTTATCAAGCCAATAAATTTGGATAGGAATGATTCATTTGCTATTTATTGTATCAGCTCATTTGCGATTCACTGCTATTTGTATTTTTATCATCATAATTTAGCATTAATTACCTCAGCACTAAAATAAAAGCCATCATTATTTTATAATCAAGATATAAATGTCTCCAAGTAATATACATGTTTAACAATTTAGTTTTTCAAACAGAAGTCAACTTCTCCTGAAAAGATCTTTCCTATGCATAAAATACTGATTATGCACTATTATTTATTTAATTATAAAAGTATATTAAAGTCTCTTCACACCTTGAAAACACTGGTAGACATTTGTCATTTTGTCACCTGACACAAACCAGAATCTCATCCATAATTAAATTTTGATCCTTTAAGTGAGGATAAAAGAGATAATTTGCTTTGTAAAGGAGTACTGTTTTTGTATTATTGGAATATATTTAGTTAGTTATAATATTTATCTAACTAAATCGTTACAATTAATTTTTTTCAATACAACTTGGAGCTTTCCTTACAAGTAAATCTTGTTATGGTTCATTCCCATGTCACAATTATATATCAAAATTGGTCTGAATCCTATCTATGCTTACTACTCCCTCACTCTGTATTCCTTGTCATTACTGCAAGAATGATTAGGCAATATAATATCCTCTTTGTCAGAAAAGGGCAAAGTCAACTATAATTTTAATAATGTAGTAAAAATTTTAGACCTGTGCCACAGAAGACCTCACTGGAACTTTGTTTGGTGCATGATCTTTGGACCTCTATTACCCCTGGGTAATTATCAGTTGAAACACAATCTTTGATCCAAAAAAGTTTGACTATCAAAGTGAAAATTAAAAATGTGGTTCCACACATGTGTTGGTCAGACTTCATTTCTTTGACATAATGCAAGAGGAGATAGCTAAAAGAAGAAAGCTTTTACCTTGGCTCATAGTTTCAGACACTTTAGCCAGTGAGCAGTGAGTTCCATTGCCATGATTCTCTGGAGAGGCAAAGTACCACTGAAGAGAAGGTAGAGCAGAAGGCATAGAGAAGCTGATCTATTCAGCTCATGTAGACAGGAAAGAGAGGACAGATGAGAAGGTACCTAGGACATGGGATATCTTTCCAAGACATTCCCCAATGACCTACTTTCTCAACTGAAGCTCACCGAAGGCATTTTAATCACAATTCCAAATGTCCTCATGTCACAAATTCATGGAGATGTTGATCTATTTGTTAAGTTAGACCCCAAAACCTTCCAGATGTCCATCTCATATCCAAACATTAGCAACCTACTATACAGAAGCACTCTATTATATAAGCATTAATTATGTCTCACTTTCCTCCTAATAATCATTAAATTGTGGAGTGTGAAAGAACTATCTCATTGCACTCATAAATATTTGACATACACAAGCCTATGGCTCAGCCCAGGAGGGCATTTCTACCAACAAGTCACACAAGGCCTGTGCAGATGACAAATGTCCCTCATAATGGAAAACGACTGGTGAAACTAGAAGACAAAATATTTCTTTAAAAAACACACCCTATGAGGGATAAATAAATTATTTTTTCATCTCTTTAGGAATCTAAGGTACATTTTTCTCACATTGCTCAAGATTCAGAACTGGCTAATCAAGCTGCAAAAAGATACATTGTTCTGAGGTGAGAAGCCCAGGGGGCTTCAAAGAAAGTGAAACTCAAAGGAGTTTGGAATAATTCTCACTGAAGACCTTTTGCCTCCTCCATCTGCTAGGTTACACCAGCCTCTCAGAGAGTGGTTGGAAAACACAGGACTCAACAAAAATTATCAATAAGTAACTCTTGCCCATGATGTTAAACACTTTCAAGCAATGTTGAGGAAATTAGATGTGTTTAAAGTCTTTAAATATAAACCATATTGACAAATATTACAGTATTTGATAGAGTGTGGTGTGAAGATTGACACCAATTATGTGTGAATCTATGCATCAGTCCTGTAACCTCAGTTTTCAGATGTGTTACCTGCTATGATTTATAGGTACAGGGACCTAAAAATATGGCATTATATCTTTACAGAATGAAATGGTCCAGTTATGCATTCTTACATGTATTAGTATTGACCAGTGCAGACATGGAAAAACAAGTCTATAATTCTGTTACCATTTTATTTGTGTGGGAATGTGCTAATGAATCCTAATTTGGCTTATTATTTCTTATAAGATTAAACTCAGTACTTACTGTTGGTTACTTAAAATGCTTTAAAGGAAGTGTGAAAAATCCACACCTACAATTTTACATTTGCTTTAATCATTTCTCAAAACATAGATAATATTTAACTATAGGTTAAATGGGCCCACTAACAGGAATTAAAATAAAATATCTCCATTCCTTTTCCTATTACTATGATAAAAATACCCTGACAAAGGCAACTTAAGGAGAAAGGGTTTGTTTGGGCTTCCAGCTCCAGGTTACAGTCCATCATGGTAATGAGGTTACAGCAGGGGATTGAGGGAGCTAGTCACAGTGAATCCACAGTCAAGAAGCAGAAAGAGATGAGAGTTTGTCTTCAGCTTGCTTTCTTCTTTTGTTGCAGTCCTGGATGCCATCCCAGGGAATGCTGCCACCCAAGAATGCAGGGTTCTGACTTCAGTTAACCTACCTAATGAAGATAATCCCTTATCTTCAAGGTAAACCTAGGTCTTGTTTAAATTGACAATTGAGGTTAGCTATCACAGTAAATATGATTGATAGAACAGGAAATTCAGTTTAATGATAACATGATTATTCGTTTAATGTCTAAGATATTTCTCCTTTAAAATAGCAAATATAGCTGGGCGGTGGTGGCACACACCTTTAATCCTAGCACTTGGGAGGCAGAGGCAGGCAGATCTCTGTGAGTTCGAGGCCAGCCTGGGCTAAAGAGAGAGTTCCAGGAAAGGCGCAAAGCTACACAGAGAAACCCTTTCTTGAAAAACAAAAAACAACAACAACAACAAAAAAAAAAAGGAGGCTGAGATGATATCTCAGCACCCATGGAAAATAGCCAATATGATCACATCTGTACCAATTTTTAAATTGGATTATTTGCTTTCTTGATATCTAGGGTTTTTTTTTTTTTTTTAGTCCTTTATACATTTTGGATATTAGTCTTCTACCAGATATGTAGTTGGTAAAGTCTCTTTCCATTCTGTAGGCTGCCTGCCACATAGTCTGAATGAATTTTAGGTCCTTTGCCATGCAGAAAAATTTCAGTTTCATGATGTCCCACAGGTTCAGTGTATCTGGTTTTATGTTGATGTCTTTGATTCATTTGGAGTTGAGTTTTGTGCAAGGTGATAAGTATGGAGACATTTAGATTCTTCTACATGCAGCCATCTAATTTGACCAGCATCATTTGTTAAAGACACTTTTTTTTTCCAATGTGTATTTCCAGCTTCTTTATCAACAACCAGAAGTCCATAGGTATGTGGATTATGTCTGGTCTTCAATTTGATTCCATTGATCACCATGTCTATTTCTGTGCCAATACAATGTTGTTTTTATTTCTATAGATTTGTTATACAGCTTGAAATTGGGGATGATGACGCCTCCAACAAATCTTTTACTGTTCAGGATTGTTTTATCTATCCCTTCTGTGTGTGTGTGTGTGTGTGTGTGTGTGTGTGTGTGTGTGTGTGTGTGTGTGTGTGTGTGTGTTTTCATATGAAGCTGAAAATTGTCCTTTCAAGATCTGTGAAGAGTTGTGTTGGAATTGTAATGAGAATTTCAATGATTTGCAGATTGTTTTTGTTATGATTATCATTTTTACTATATTAATTCTACCAACCCATGAATGTGGAAGTTATTTCCATCTTCTGATATCTTCCTCAGTTTCTTTCTTCAATGTCTCACAGTTTTTATTATACAAGCCTTTCATTGCTTAGTTAGAGACCACAGAGTGTTTTTTTCTTAGAAGAGGCTATTGTGAAAGATGTTGTTTTCTGATTTCTTTTTCAATCTGATTGTCCTTTATATGTAGGAAGTCTACAGATTTATGTGAGTTAATTTTGTATCTAGCTACTATGCTGAAATTGTTTATCATCTGTAGAAGATTTCTGGCAGAATTGTAGGGTCATTTATGTATACTATCGTACTTTTGCTTATTCCTTTACAATTTGTAAAGGAATAAATTCCCTTTATCTCCCTCAGTTGACTTTTTTTTCTCTAGCTAAGATTCAATTTGACAAAATTTATAATCATTACAGAGATGGGCCTCTGAGTATGACTGTGATATTTTGTTTTGTTTATGTGAATTGAAGTGAGAAGATAAATCCACTATGAGTGACACCATTCCCCATGCAGGGGATCCTGGGCTATATACACATAGAAAATGAGCTGGCCATAGCATGCATGCATTCATTTCTTTCTTCTTCTTACTGTGAATAAAATATGCCATCAGCTGCCTCAATCACCTGCTGTTATGACTTCCTTGCCACAGTGGACTATAACCTGTAATTGTAAGCTAAATTTTCTCTCCCTTCAGTTTCTTTTGACAGATTTATCACAGCAACAAGAAAAGAAACTAAGACATCAAAGAAGAAAATTCTAAACCACTGAAAGGGGAAATTAAAAAGAGTACTAGACTAGGGAAAATTTTTATGCTTTTGATTAGGCATAATGACTATTGAGAAAATGGCTATACTACTAAAAACAATTTATAGATTCTAGGCTATTGATCTAAAAATACAAATGACATTTTTCACAGAACTAGAAAAATCCCAATATTTGCAAATAACTCAGGCAGCCAAAGCAATTCTAAACAAAAAGGACACAGCATAAAGCATCACATTACCTTACCTCAAATTATACTGTGGAGTCATAGTGATAAAGACAGCATACTACTAGCACCAAAAAATTATAGTTTAATCAATGAAATATAATAGAAGACCACGAGATAAATGTAGCTGGAGTTATCTCCAGTCCCACCTGGCAGCCACTCAGACTCAAACACAAAGACGCTTATATTATTTAAACTGTTTGGCCTAATGTCTCAGGCTTCCTGCTATCTAGTTCTTATATCTTAACCCATTTATATAAATCTATATCTTGCCACATGGCTCGTGGCTTACAGGTACTTTACATCCTGCTCCCCATGATGGCAGCTTGCAGTGTCTCTCACCCCAGCCTTCTTCTACCCAGCATTCTTCTCTCTCTTTGTCCCACCTACACTATCCTTCCTGCCTGGTTACTGGCCAATCAGCGTTTTATTTATCAATCAATCATAGAAACATATATTCACAGCATACAAGACATCCCACAGATAAATCCACAAAACTGCTATGACTACCCAATTATACATAAAGGTGTCAAAAACATGCATTGGAAAAGACCAAACATAAAAATAATAAGAATAGAAGAAGAAGCATCTGAGCTCAAAGGTCTGGAAAATATTTGTAATGAAATGATAGAATTTTTTTCCCTAAACCTAAAGAAAGAGATGCCTATAAATGTACAAAAAGTATATTGAACACCAAATAAATTGGACCAGAAAAGAAAGTCCCCTTGCCACATAATAATCAAAACATTAACCATACAGAAAAAGAAAGAATATTAAAAGCTGCAAGGGAAAAAGAACAAGTAACATCTAAAAGTAGACCTATTAGAATTACTCCTGTCTTCTCAATGGCGACTCTAAAAGTCAAAAGTGCTTGGATTAACATGCTGGAGACTCCAACAGACCACACATGCCAGCCCAAACTACTATATAAAGCAAAACTTTCAATCACCAAAGAAGATCACAAGGTGCTCCATGAAAAAGTCAAATTTAAACAAAATCTATATACAAAGCCAGACTTACAAAAGATATAGAAAACATCAATCCAAGATGCTCTGTAGTTACAAGTTTTTCTGTGTCCCACCTGGTCTGCAGCTGCCCAGATCCAAGTAAACACACAGAAGCTTATATTAATTAAAACTGCTCGGCCATTAGCTCAGGGTTACCACTGACTATCTCTTACATTTAAACTCAGCTCATTTTCATTAATCTATATGTTGCCATGTGTCTGTGGCTTTACCTGTGTGCCATTACATGCTGCTCCCTGGATGGCAGGCTGGCATCACCTCACTCACCCTTTCTTTTCCCAGAATTCTCCTTGTTTGTTTATCCAGCCTATACTTCCTGCCTGGCTACTGGCCAATCAGCGTTTCATTAAAACCAGTATACAAAAAAAAAAAAAAAAAAAAAAAAAAGCATTATCCCACAACAATGCCCTACTGCACCTATGAAAACACAGGAAATAAATAATCTCATACCAGCAACACCAAAGCAAAGGAAACACACACACACACACACACACACACACACACACACACACAAATTGGAGAGATCTCATACTAGCAACTTAAAAGCACACTTGAAACCTCTAGAAAAAGTGCACCCCAGAGGGGTAGAAAGAAGGAAACAATTAAACAGAGGGCTGAAATCAATAAAAATAGAAACAATGAGAATGCAAGGAAGCAATGACAAAGAGTTGGTTCTTTGAGAAAATCAACAAGATAGATTAAACCCTTATCCAAATTAACTGAAAGAGAGAGAGTATTGAAATTAACAAAATCAGAAATGAAAGGGGGACATAACAGACACCAAGGATATCCAAAGAATCATTAGATCATACTTAGAAGAACTGTACTCTATCAAAATGGAAAATCTAAAGAAGTGGATAATTTTCTCAATAAATACCACTTACCAAAGTTAAATGAAGATCAGGTAAACAAATTAAAACACCAATAACCACTAAAGAAATAGAAACAGTCACTAAAAGTCTCTCCACTGGGGGAAAAAACCCACAAGGCCAGATGGTTTTAACTCAGAATTTTATCATAGTTCAAACAAGAGCTAATACCAATACTCCTCAAATTATTCTGCAAAATAAAAACAGAAAGAAAATTGAAACGTGAATTTTATAAGGCCACAATCCCCTGATACACAAACTACACAAAAATTCAACAATGAAAGAAAATTACAGACCAGTTTTCCTTATGAATATAGATGCAATAACACTCAACAAAATATTTACAAACTGAATCCATAACACATCAAAAAGATGATCCACCATGATCAACTAGGCTCCATCCTAGAGGTGCAGGGATGGTTCAACATATGAAAATCTATGTAGTCCACCATGTAAACAAACTGAATGAAAAAAAAAAACATGATCATCTCAGAAGATTTAGAAAAGGCTTTTGCAAAATCTAACACCATTCATGATGTCTGGAAGAGATTAGAAATATAAATGACGTATCAAAAAATAATAAAGGCAATTTACAGAAAGCCTAGGACAACACCAAATTAAATGGAGAGAAACTCAAAGCAATTCCACTAAAACCAGGAAGAAGAAAAGGCTGTCAACTCTCTCCATATCTGTTCAATATAGTACTTAAATTGCCAGCTGTAGAAATAAGAAAACTGAAGGAGATCAAAGGAATAAAAATTAGAAAGAAAAAGTCAAAGTATTGTTATTTACAGATGATATGATAGTATACATAATTGTACACAAAAATTCTACTAGTTGTAGTTGATATATTGTATACCCTAATAAAGTTATCTGGGGGTCCAAGAACAGAACAACCACTAGATTAGACATAGAAGCCAGACAATGGTGGTACATGCCTTTAATCCTAGCATTCAGGAGGCAGAGATCCATCTGGATCTCTGTGAGTTCAAGGCCACATTGGGAACAAAGCCAGGCATGCTGGCACTCACCTTTAATCCCAGCACTTGAGATCTCATGTCTTGCTTCAGAAAGACACATGCCTTTAATCCCAGGAAGTGATGACAGGAAGTAAAAAGGTGTATAAAGTGTGAGGACCAGGAACTAGAGGCTTTTAGGCAGTTCAGCTGAGATACCTTCTGGGTAAGGACTCAGAGGCTTTCAGTCTGAGTGTGGTGATATTTTATTTGGCTGAAATGTGATGATATTTTATTTGTATGTTAATAAACAAAGTTTGCCTGGAGATCAGAGGTCATAGCTTGCATAAACAAAAGTCAGGTGGTGGTAGCACATGCCCTTAATCGGATCACATGGCAGGCAGAGTCTCTACCTGTTCAAGAACACAGCCAAGCATGGTGACACATGCCTTTAATCCTAGTAAAACCAATCATAGAGACCTGGAGGCCTGAATAGACAGGCAGTGATGAGGAAGTGAGGTGGCTGGGCTAAGAGCCAATGAGAAGGCAGAATAACAAGGCAATAAAGGTGCAGGTTAGACAGGGAAAAGCTGGTTTGGTTCTCTTGGGAAGCCATGGTGGCATGGTGAGCTAAGGTTAGTTGATGGCTATTACTATCTTTCTAATCTCTATGGCTCTCACCTCTTTATTTGGCTCTGTATTTCTTGTTTAATAAGACTGTTTAGAAATTTGTCTACATCTGAGGATTCATAGAAATAAGATCAGCTGAGGAGTTGGTGAGGTGAGGTTGGCTGTGGCTTGTTCTGTTTCTCTGATCTTTCAGCTTTCACCCCAATATCTGGCCCTGGATTTTTTATTAATAAGACCATTTAAGATTCATGTTACAACTAGGCAACTCCTACAGTTTATTCCATAGATAAACACTTTCAGAGATGTGGAATCAGAAGCCCTCCTATTACAAATGACAAATGAACTGAGAAAGAAATCAGGGAAACAACACACTTTACAATAGCCACAAACAGTATAAAATATCTTTGGATAACACTAACCAAGCTATTGAAAGACTTGTATGATAAAAAAAATTCAAGTCTGTAAAGAAAGAAATTGAAGAAGATATCAGAAGATGGAAAGAATTTCCATGCTCATGGATTGGTAGGATTAACATAGTAAAAAATGACGATCCTAACAAAAGCTATATACAGATTCAATGCTCTCCCAATCAAACTTCCAACACAATTGTTTACAGATCTCGAAAGGACAACACTCAATTATATGGAAAAACAAAAAAATAAGGACAGCTAAAATATTCCTGAAATATAAAAGAACTTCTAGAGAAATCACCATCCCTGATTTCAATCTGTACTACAGAGCTATAGTATAAAAACAGACATGTTCTCCAATTGGAATCAAACTGAAGACCAAGACATAAATGAGTAGTCACCTGTGGATAACTGGTTTTTAATAAAGAAGACAGAAAGACACAATGGAAAAACAAAAGCATCTTCAACAAATGATGCTGATTTAACAGGATATCTACATGTGAAAGAGTACAGATACATCCAAATCTATCACCCTGCACAAAACTCAAGTCCAAATGGATCAAAGACCTCAACATAAATCCAGTACACTGAACCTGATAGAAGATAAAGTGGGAAATTGATTTGAACACATTGGTAAAAGAACAACTTCCTAAACAGACACTGATAGGGACATGCTAAGATCCACAATTAGTAAATAGCACTTCATGAAACTGAAAAGCCTCTGTAAAGCAAAGGACACCATCAATAGGACAAAATGGACTCCTACAAAATGGGGAAAGATTTTTACCAACTCCACGTCCAAAATATGACTGACATCCAAACTAAGTAAAAAACTCAAAAAAATTAGATATTAATAAATTAAATAATCCAATTAAAGTTGTGGTAGAGATCTACACAGAGAATTCTCAATAGAGGAATCTCAAAGGGCTGGGAAACACTTAAAGAAATGTTCAACATCCATAACCATCAGGGAAATGAAAATCAAAACTACTTTGAGATTTCATCTTACACCTGTCAGAATGGCTTAGATCAAAAGCATAAGTGAAAGCTTATGCTGGCAAAAATGTACAACAATGGGACCATTCCTCCATTGCTAGTGAAATCACAAATTTGTCCAGCCATTGTGGAAATTATGATGGTCCTTAGAAAACTGAGAATCCATCTACCTCAAAACCCAGCTCTACCACTCTTGGGCATATAACCAATGGACACACTCCCTCCTACCACAAGAACACTTCTCAGGTATGTTCACAGCAGCTTTTTCATAATAACCAGAAACTGGAAACAACCTACGTGTTCCTCAAATAAAGAATGGATAAAGAAAATGTGTTGCATTTACACAATGGTGTATTACTCAACTATTTTAAAAATGACATCATGGAAATTACAGAAAATCCACAGACCCTGAGAGGGTAAGTAACAAGGAAGGCTCTATGATGATGCATAGATTTTCTTTGGAGGGGGAAATAGAATAGATTTTTCGGGTGAATTAGGAGTGTGTGGAGATTGGAATTGGAGGGATCATGTCGGGGCATGAGGATGAACAGAGGGAAAGAGTATGGGGAGAAATAACTGGAATTGAGGAGAATTTGGGTGGCAATTTGAAAACGTAGTGCAGTGGATACTTCTTGAAATCTATGAGAGTGACCCTAGCAAGAATTACTAAGGAGAATGTAGAGTCAAGACTGGCTATCTTCTGTAACCAGGCAATGCTTCTGGTGTTGAGATTGGTAAACCAACCTAGCCTACAACCTGTCTTGCCTATAAGATGTGTTGGGGCAATTGGTGGCTCAGAACTTATGCAAGTAGCCAACCAATAACTGATCTAACTTGAGGCCTACACCATGAAAGGGAGCCCATGCCCTACACTGTCTAGATGGCCAGGAACTGGAAGCTGGATAACTTAGAGACCTAGCATAAAAGCAAACATGACTAGCCAAAATTAATGAATAAATAAATAAATGTCAGTGAAATGATTCCTAATGATATTCTGCTGTACTCATAGATAGGTGCCTAGCTCAACTGTCATCAGAGAGTGTTCCTCAGGCAGCCAAAGTTTAGCTGGGGCTCAGAGAACCTCACACAAGATGGGGAGGAAAGATTTTAGGAGCCAGAGGGCTCAAAAACAACCGGAGAACATGGCCCACAGAATCAACTAAGCAGGGTTCATAGGGGCTCACAGAGACAGAAGTAGCAATCATAGAGCCTGCATTGATCTGTGCTAGGTTCTCAGCATGTATGTTATGGTTGTTTAGCTTGTGGGTTTGTGGGAATCCTACCATTGGGAGTAGGAATGTTTCTGACTCTTTTGCCTGCTTTTGGGGCCCTTTTCCTCCTACTGGGTTGCCTCATCCAGTCTTGATATGAAGGTTTGTGTCTAGTCTTATTGTAACTTTCTATGTCATGTTTTGTTGATATCTGTGGGAGAACAGCTCTTTTCTAAAGGGAATCAGAGGAGCAGTGGATCTTGGAGAGAGGGGAAGTGGGATTGGGGGTGTGTGTCCTAGGGGGAATAGAAGAGGAGAAACTGCAGTTGTGATGTATTGTATGACAGAAGAATAAATAAAATGAAAAAAACACATGCCCTGAATAAAAGTCAGAGTTCTCAACAAATAATTTTAGTAAAATAACAGATTTACCCAGAGAAGAATGGAATTGGATCAATATCTTTCATTCTGCACAAAAGTAGATTTAAACTGTGTTAGCTAGTTTTTATGTCAACTTGGCAGAGGCTAGAGTTACCTGAAAGTTGCCTGAGAGAAGGGAACCTCTGCTGTGGGATGGTCTGTATGTCAAATTGCTCTGATTGGTCAATAAATAAAACACTGATTGGCCAGTGGCTAGGCAGGAAGTATAGGCGGAACAAACAGAGAGGAGAAAAGAAAGAACAGGAAGGAGTCACTGCCAGCCACCGCCATGACAATCAGCATGTGAAGACACCTGTAAGCCACAAGCCAAGTAGCAAGGTATAGATTTATGAAAATGGATTAATTTAAGCTATAACAACAGTTAGCAAGAAGCCTGCCACGGCCATACAGTTTGTAAGCAATGTAAGTCTCTGTGTTTACTTGGTTGGGTCTGAGCGGCTGTGGGACTGGCGGGTGACAGAGATTTGTCCTGAATGTGGGCAAGGCAGGAAAACTCTAGCTACAAACCTCAATTAAGAAAATACCTTCATAAGATGGGTCTGTAGGCAAGCCTGTAGGGCATTTTCTTACTTAGTGATTGATGTGGGAGGGCCCAGCTTATTTAAGTTGTGTTCTGAGTTCTATAAGAATGCAAATTTA
Source organism: Peromyscus maniculatus bairdii (assembly GCF_049852395.1). Taxonomy (NCBI): domain Eukaryota; kingdom Metazoa; phylum Chordata; class Mammalia; order Rodentia; family Cricetidae; genus Peromyscus; species Peromyscus maniculatus. The sequence continues at coordinate 21,086,536 of NC_134865.1, forward strand.
GTAAGCCAGGTAGAGCCAGCCAAAAAGCAATATTCTTTCACAGCTTCTGCATTAGCTCTTGACTCCAGGTTCATGTCCTGTTTGAATTCCTGATCTGAATTCCCTTGATGATGAACAGTGATGTGGAAACATAATCAGAATAAACCCTTCCCCGACTCAAGTTGTTGTTGTACACGGTGTTTCATGACATCAATAGTAACCTAAACTACGACAGAAATTGATACCAGTATCATGGGGTAATGCTGTGACAGACTTGACCATGTTCTTCTGGGGGCAGGATTATAAAAGGACTTTGGAACTTTTGGCTAAAAAAGTAATTCAGTGTTGAGAACTCAGTCGAGTGTTCTATAGGATCTTAGAAGACAAGAATGTCAAGAGTAGCCGGGCAGTGGTGGAGCATAAATTTAATCCCAGAACTTGGGAGGCATAGCCAGGCGATCTCTGTGAGTTCAAGGCCAGCCTGGTCTACAGAGAAAGATCCAGGATAGGCACCAAAACCACACAGAGAAACCCTGTCTCAAAAACACCAAAAAAAAAAAAAAAACAAAACAAAACCAAACCAAAACAAACAAACAAACAAAAATGTCAAGAGCAATACAGATGTGGTAAAAGCTTTGTTTGTAAAACTTTAAATTTGATAGTCCCTTAAAGACTCTTTCATGGCCATCTGCTGTTTTGAATTAAGACTCTGTGGTCCTGGTCCACTGGAGATGAAGGATGAGCTGTGATTCACAAGAGACCAGCATCATTAAAGTGTAATCTTTGCTTTACTGGGACAAATGATACTGGTTACCTGGGGCTGAGAAATTAGTGGTGATTACAAAGAGACCAACATCACTGAGGTGAAATCTGGCAATGTTTACCAGTAGTCAACACATGAGCTGTGTTCCAGAGGTAACAGAGGCTGTACATCATGCTATCAAATGAGCTTGGTCTTATCTAAGAGTCTCCCATTCTGGGCTGGTTTTGAGACTTGGCATTACGAAATGCCAGAAGAGGCCATTGGTGGAGCAGCAGCCTCAGTAGCAGGATTGAATGGGTCATACAGAGAGTTGAGGCTTTGCACCATACAGAGAAAGTGGGAAAGACTATTGGTGAAACTGCAGCCCATAGTAGCAGGTGAACCCAGCATTTTGGAGTCACCCAGAACAAAAGGATGATAATCACCAAGGAAGGTAGTAGTGGAGGGACAGAGCCAGCCTAGCCCTACTAGACAAGCTGTGTGTGCCAAGGCAAGCCCTTTGGAGGTATCTAGAAAATCGTTAGTGCATCTCAGGATTCTGACTCTGAAGTCTAACTGTTAGACATTGATTTTGCTCTGTTCAGATTGTGACTGCTCTGTTTCTCTCTATTAGAATAAAGTATTTGACTTAGTTTTAATAGTATGGGGGCTACAGTTGAGAGACTTTGTGAACTTTTAAGAGACTTTAGAATTTTAGAGAGATTTTGAATATTTTAAAGAGATTTTGGACATTTAAGGGTTTGAATTTTTAAAGATTATGGGACTTTTAAACATCAGAATGTGTTATACTGTTTTGCTGATATTAATGTGTAATCTTGGAAATGAACAAGAAAGGAAGGGTTATGGCTTAACAGTGATATGTCTTTGTATCAAATTGACAAGGTGTCAATTGTCCTGGCTAGTATTATTGTCAACTTGACAGAGGCTAAAGACACCTGAGAAGAGAGGGTCTCATTTGAGAAAAGGCTTCCATAAGATCAACCTTTAGGCAAGCCTATAGGGCATTTTATTAATTAGTGATTAGTGTGGGAGGAGCAAAGATTTTAAATTTAAAACTGAAAAGTACTGAAACTATTAAAGAAAAATACAACAGAACAATTCAAGACATTGTTATAAACAACAAGTTTCTGAATAGAACCCTAATAGCACAAGAAACACTGATAGGAATTGCCATATCAAATTACCTGAAATTAAAACTTGTACAACTAAAGAAATTCTAGCATAATAAACAGACATCCCACAGAATGGGAGAAAAATCTTTTCCATCCATACTTCAGACAAGTGCTAAATATCTAGAGCACATAAAGAACTGAAAGATTAAATGTAAAAAAAAATGCAGAGCTAGATGGCCCAATGGTTAAGAGTACTTACTGCTCTCCAATGAAAGAGATTCCAATAAAAGAGACATCTTGGGGATAGGGAGAAACTGCGTAGTAGGGAAATTCTCGGGAATCCACAATGATGACTCCAGCTTACACTACCAGCAATAGTGGAGAGGGTGCCTGAACTGGCTTACCCCATCAAATCGGTGAATACCCTGTCATCTTAAAGCCCTTCTCCAGTAACTGATGGAAGTAGATGCAGAGATCCACAGCCAAACACCAGGCCAAGCTCCAGGAGTCCAGTCAAAGAGAGAGAAGAGGGATCTATGAGCAATGGGCATCAAGATCATGATGGGGAAACCTACAGAGACAACCAAACCAATCTAGTGGGAACTTGTGAAATTTAGACCAAAAGCTGTGGAGCCTGCATGGGACTGGGCTAGGCCCTCTGCATAGCAAGACAGTTGTGTAACTTGATCTGCTTAAGGAAGTAGGATAAAAATCCATCCCTGATGCATGAGCAGGCCTTTTGGAGCCCATTACCTATGATGGGACATGTAGCACAGCCTTGAGGCAGGATGAGGGCCTTGGACTTGCCTCTACTATATGTACCTCCCCGTGGGAGGCCTTACCTTTTTGTAGGAGGGAATGGGGACTGGGTTGGGACAGGGAGGCTGGAGGGGCAGGAAGAGGGAAAAGGGTGATCTTTGGTATATAAAATGAATACAAAAATTCTTAAAAAAAAGAATACTTATTGCTCTCACATAGGAATTAGACTCCACTCCCAACAACATATGTTGACTCACAACCATCTGTATCTCCAGTTCTAGGGGATACCCTCTTCTGCTCTCCATGGTACCAGACATACACATGGTAGATAAATATACATACAAATAGAAAAGTTATACACATATAATAAAAGTAAAATATATTTTTAAAAAGATATCTGCTAACAAGCCTGATGACATGAATTCCCAGTACCAACATGGAGAAGTGAACTGACTCTCATAAGGTAGCCTCTTTTCCTATGCACATGAACAATTAATTGATATAATAAAACTTAATTTTAAACATACCCTGCCAACCAATAAATGGGCTAATGAAATGGACAGTTCTCAAAAGAGAATCACAAATATCCAAAAAAGACTTTGCAAAGTATTCAGCATTTCTAGCTATCAGAGAAATGCAAATTAAATCTATTTTGAGATTGTATCTCAGCTCAATCAGAATGTCCACCATTAAGAAAACATATAATACCAAATACTAGTAAGAGTATGAAGAAAGAGGAATCTTTCTCCATTGTTGGTGAGAGTGTAAACTAATGCAGACACTATGAAAACCAGTAGTGATACTTCTCAAATATCAAAACAATAACTATCATACGACATAGCCTTATCATTCCTAGGCATACAGAAAGGACTCTACAACCAAGTACAGAACTCTCCATCTCACTACAGAGATACCTGCACATCCATGTTTACTGTTGCTCTACTTTCAATGGCAAGGGCATGAAATCTGCTTATTGACTATGAGGAGATAAATGAATAGTGAAAATGTGCTACATATGTACAAGAGAATTTTATTCAGCCCTTAAGAAAACCAAAATCATGAAATTTACAGGCAAATGAATGGAACTGGAAAATATCATAGTAAGCAAGATATCCCAGACTCACAAGGACAAAAGTCATATATCTTTTCTCACATGTGAATTCCAGCCTCTAATTTTTATGTCTGTGTATCCAAGTGGGAGAAAATAGGAGTAAATGCCTGGAAAATACAATGAGATCCATGAGACTGGTTTTTAAAATGGGCTTTAAGGGACAGGGGTGGCTCAAAGTAGAAGGGGAAATACCAGGGGGAAAGGGTATAGAAAGAAAAGGGACAGAGAAATGAACGGAGAGGGGAATTATCAACCCAAGTTAAAAAAATGTTCAAAAATATCATTTGGAACTCTGTTTCTTTGTAATCTAAGTGTTTAAAAACATGTAAAATATTTTTAAAATATAAGAAAGTCCCCAAACAATATAGATTATCTACATAGTCCTTGGTTGCTTCTCAGGGCCTGAGGATGGGCCCTGAAGACAACTACGTACTTAGGACACAGGACTCAGATTATTCAAGATGGATTTGATCCAAAGTCTTTTGCCTGTGGTCTAACATTAATGGTTCCAGAAAATCCTATGCAAGCTTCCAAGAGAGGAAGGCAAATAAACACTCTCACCCAGCTGCAGCACCTATGAACTATAACAGTTACCAACATCACAAGATATGCATAAAGGCACAATAACTAACACTCACTTATTGGTGACAACCAGCAGCTGTCTAGGCAAGCTTAAGGGCCCTCAACAGGAGTACTAGCCTAGTACTAGAAACTTAGTCAGCCTCCCCAGGCAAATGAGGTCACGAACCACAGAAAAAAGCTATCATCTCCATGTTGCCAAATCATTGTAATTCCTAACTACATTTTAAATCTTCTCCCACACCCAGTTCTCTTTACAGCAAATGGAAACCACCCCAGATAACTACAACTAGACAAAATGCAGAGATCTGCAGATCATGGGAGCCCAGCCCCAGGGAAAACATCTATACCACAGCTTCTGTATATATAGCTAAGAGATCATCCCAGAAGAGAGGGTGGAAAGATCATAAAAGCCAGAAAATCAATAAATCCACTGTGAGACTTTCTAGTCCTTTCTAGAAATGACTGTATTTTTTTAAAAAAGACCAAGACCAAAAAAAAAAAAAAAATGAGAATATCAATGGGCATGTTAACATGAAAGGAGGAATTTTCAAGGGATCCTGTGGTGGTATTCTAATTGTACTGAAATGTGATTTTAATTGTATGTTAATAAATAAAGTTGCCCGGGGGTCAGAGCTATTAGAGCCATAGACAGAGCGTGGTGGTGGTGGTGGCGGCGGTGGTGGTGGTGGTGGCGGCGGTGGCGGCGGTGGTGGTGGCGGCGGCGGTGCACGCCTTTAATCCCATAGATCTCTGTGTGTTCAGGGATACAGCCAGCATTAGAGACATACGCCTTTAAGACCTAGAGGGCTGTACATACAGACAGTGATGAGGCAATCACGTGTTTGGGTTTACAACCAATGAGAAGGCAGAACAAAATACTATGAAAGGACAGACACACAGGAAATAGCTCTCTTTTGGGAAGCTAGGACCACCGCAGGAGGAAGGGTGAGATTTTAGCTCTGAGCTCTGACCTCTCGGCTTTCTCTTTTACATTGGTTCTGTGTTTCTTATTTAATAAGACGGTTGGTTACATCAACATCTGGCACCCAACGTGGGGCTCGAACCCACAACCCTGAGATTAAGAGTCTCATGCTCTAACGACTGAGCTAGGCGGGCTTCCTTTTTAAAAAAAAGAAAAGGGGAAGTACTGTGGGATGGTCTGTATGTCAAATTGTTCTGATTGTTCAATAAATAAAACACTGATTGGCCAGTGGCCAGGCAGGAAGTAGGTGGCCAGGCAGGAAGTAGGTGGGACAAGGAGAGAGGAGAATTCTGGGAAGCGGAAGGCTAAGGCAGAGAGACACTGCCAGCCGCCACCATGACCAGCGGCATGTGAAGACGCTGGTAAGCCACCAGCCACATGGCAAGGTATAAATTTATGGAAATGGATTAATTTAAGCTATAAGAACAGTTAGCAAGAAGCCTGCCATGGCCATACAGTTTGTATGCAATATAAGTCTCTGTGTTTACTTGGTTGGGTCTGAGCGGCTGTGGGACTGGCGGGTGACAGAGATTTGTCCTGACTGTGGGCAAGGCAGTTAAACTCTAGCTACAGGATCCACTCCTATACAAAAAACTACAGGCAATTATTGACTGCTAGCAGGAGAATTAGCCTCTCCCAGGGATAAGCCCCTTATTGGTTGTTCAATGCAGTGTACTCAGCCTTGAAACCAGATGCACACCACCAACAACAGGTTTTATACATATGTGTGTGAGTGTGCATATACATATATGTATATAACAATAATAATCAAAGAACAAGAGACTATCAACTTGAGGGTGGAGGGTATATTAGAGGGGTTTAGAGAGGATAGTAGGAAGGGGAAAGGAAGGGAAGGGAGGCAGAAGTGTCTAATTCTATTTCAATTAAAAACAGAAAATAAAATAAAGAGCTAGCATCTTTTTTATTACACACACGTGTATGTATATACATACACATACAGAGAGAGAGAGAGAGAGAGAGAGAGAGAGAGAGAGAGAGAGAGAGAGAGATCGCAGTGGCCATGTAGTAATGTCAAAAGATTGGACTTCTCTGATCAGAGTATAGTCAGATACAAAGGTAGTTGAAAATTTGGAAAAAAATTGAAAGAAGGATGTGTTTTTAATGTCATTTTGAAGGTGTTGTACCCTGGTTTGTTTCTAGCCAGCTTTTCTAGCTTAAATTGTCCTGTTTCTGTTTAACTATGCTTTGTCTCTGGGATTTTTACATTTCTTTATACATCTTTCTTTACTTCTTATTCTGTAGCTGCCTGTGTGGCTGGGTAGCTCGCCTCCAGCATCCTCCTCTCCTTCTTTTCTCACTCCTCCCCTTGAATTCTCTTCCTATTTATTCTCTCTGCCTGCCAGCCTTGTCTATCCATTCTCCTGCCTAGCTATTGGCCATTCAGCTCTTTATTAGAACAATCAGGTGTTTTAGGTAGGCACAGTAACACAGCTTCACAGAATTAAACAAATGCAACATAAAAGAATGCAACACATCTTTACATCATTAAACAAATATTCCACAGCATAAATGAATGCATAACATCTTAAACTAATATTCCGCAACACTTGGCTTTCAACCATTCACAATTTGTAGACCCTGGCAGCAGGCCCTTTAGCTTATGGAACCCAAAGTCAATGTCCCATTTTCATGGATCTTTTCAACTAGAATCTGTTGCCAAAATGACTAATGTTTATTCAAGTACACAGACATCAACACAGTGATACAAGAGTCCCAAAAGATCATGTGAAAATGGTACAAACAAAGAAGTAAAGCTCTACCAACTTACCTTAAAGGTAAGAATACTTAAAAATTGTCTGACAAAATGTTTGACTAGAAACCATGAAGTTCAGTGGATGCAAGAGATAAAAATAAACAACTAAAAAATCAATAATACAATATGAAAACATGAAGAATTTTAAAGAGAAGATGAAAACCATAAAAAGAGAACCAAAAAGAAAATCTAGGGGCTAAAAATGGCAAAGATGACAACAAAATTTCAAGAGAGAAATTTAAGAACAGATGCTGTCCCTGGATCCCTGCATCTGCTTCTATGAGTCACTGGATGAAGGTTCTATGATGACAGTTAGGGTAATCAGTCACCCATATGATCACCGGAGTAGGCCAGTTCAGGCACCATCTTGACTATTACTAGTAGTCTAAGGTGGGGTCATCCATGTGGATTCCTGGGAACTTCCCTAGCACCCTGTTACTCCCTATTGTGATGATGTCTTCATTTATCATGGTATCTCTTTCCTTGCTCTCCCATGCTCTCCCACTCTGTCCCTGTTCCAGCTCAAACCTCCCATTCCCCTATGCTCTCATCCTCCATCCCTTGCCCTCCATTACTCTCTCTTACCCCCAGTTTTCTCGTGTAGATCTCATCCATTTCTCCTTCACTGGGTGATCCATGCATCCCTCCTAGGGTCCTCCCTGCTAGCTAGCCTCCCTGGAACTGTGGGTTGTAGTCTGGTAATCCTTTGTTTTACATCTAGTATCCACTTATGAGTGAGTACATACCATGTTTATCCTTCTGAGTCTGGGTTACCTAACTCAGGATGATATTTTCTAGTTCCATCCATTTGCCAGCAAATTTCAAGATATCATTTCTTTATTGCTGGGTAGTACTCCATTGTGTATATGTGCCATATTTTCTTTATCCATTCATTGGTTGAGGGTCATTTAGGTCACCAGGCTGAGCTCCAGGAGTCCAATTGATAAGAGAGAGAGGAAAGATTCTATGAGCAAGGGACATCGAGATCATGATGGGAAAATGTACAGAGAAAGCCAGCCTAACCAGTGGAAACACATAAACTGTGGACCAATAGCTGAGGAGCCCCCACGGTACTAGACTAGGCCTTCTGCATTGGCGAGACAGTTGTTTAGTTTGAACTGTTTATACCAGGCAGTGGTATCAGGAACCTGTCTCTAGTGCATGAGCCAGCTTTTTGGAGCCCAGTGCTTATGGTGAGACACCTTGTGTAGCTTTGGTGCAGGGAGGAGAGGCTTGGACCTGCCTCAACTGAATGTACCAGGCTCTGCTGACTCCCCATGGGAGACCTTGTTTTGGAGGAGGTGGGGATAGGGGGAGGGGAGGGGAAAGGCTGGGGGGCAGGAGGAGGGAGGAAAGGGGGAATCTGTGGTTGGTATGTAAAATGAATACAAAATTTCTTGAAGAAGAAGAAGAAGGAGAAGGAGAACGAAGGAGAAGAAGAAATGCCATCAAACAAACTCATCTGAAAGTACCCTGGCAGGAGACAAAGTAATAAATTAGAAGAGGGTAACAAAGCCATATGGGATTTATGAAACACTGACAATTGGACAAATATCCAGGTTTGAGGTTCTAGAATCCTAGTACAAAAACAAGGATTCAGAAGCCTTATACAGGCAATTAATGGCTGCATTCTTCCAAAACTGGTGAGGTAAATATATATCCAGATCTACAAAGCTGAAAAAGCCCCACATAGGTTGAAGAAATGAACAATACAATAGGTCTAGGAAACGTTATACATCACTGTGGTGATATGAAAGAAAATGGTCCCCAAAAGAAGTGGCACTATTAGGAAGTATGGCCTTGCTGGAGGAATTGTGTCACTGTGGAGAACGAATTTGAGGTCTCATATATGCCCAATCCATGTTCAGTGAGACATTTCACTTCGTGTTGCCTGCATACCAAGATGTAGGACTCTCAGCTCCAGTACCATGTCTGCCTGCATGCCACCATGTCCCACCATGATGATAATAGACTGTTGGCAGCAGTAAATTTGCTGCTTTAATTTTAAATGCCCTTTTTTGTCCTGTCCCAGTTAAGATGTTTGTGTGGAAAATGTGCAGTTGGGTTCCGGAGGGTGCTGGGAATCAGTCCCCCTGTGGTTTTTCCTGTTTGGAAAAATGTGTCTGGCTTGCCTCCGGATACAGAGTGACCATTCCTTGACTCCTGCTGTTGGAGGGGTATATAAGCCCATGTTGGTACAAACAAAGAGAGCTGCTTCCCTGATGAACTGAAACTGGGTATCTAGAGTGCTGTTTAACCTCAGCGTCCCTCGCCAGATTTCGTGCTCCAACTGCACAGGCCACAACAAGTGGAGGTCCCACCGAGATCTGGAAAGAGGGGTAAGCAAACAAGGCTCACCCTAAAAGGAGGGGTGGAGGATTGAAACATTGGTACGTACCATGGGTAATTCTGCTGCAAAAGCTCAGTTGGCCACTGAGGAACAGGAATTAAGTTAAGTAAGCAAGGAACAGGAATTAAGTCTAGCACCGCACTCACATTTGTGGACACCATAGCTGAAGCCTGACAGGAGGAGGTCTGAATATTCCAGATTGGGAACAAGTAAAAGGAGATTTACAAAAGATGTTGCAAAAGAAGGGCACAGATAAATTTTATACAGCTGCGTTTTCTCTGTGGAGACTTGTGAAAGATGCTCTTCTGACTGATAAAGTGAAAGTGAAATAGCAACTTTTAGAGTGCAAGCAAGCATTTGCTAATGCTCAGGAGGCAGAGATGAATGAATCTTTGAAAGGGGAAAAGGAAGAGGTCGAGGTCCCCTGTAAAGAGTGGATAAAGATATTTGTGAAAGATTTAATGGATGAGGAAGAAGACAATGCTCTTGCCTCTGTCTCAGATTTAATAGAGGAGGAAGAGAAGCTAGAAAAACAGATAGAGGAACTACAACAGAAATTGTGCTGTGCAAAAGTATATTGGCAAAAAGGGAGGCAGTGTGGCATGAAACATATCCAGTCATTGAAACTCAGAATCAAGCTGGACAGGTGGTCCGGGAGCATGTTCCTTTAACTTTAAAAGATAATGCATCAGGGAGAAGCTGAGCCGTTATGGAGTTTAGTAAAAAATCCACCTGTGTGGATTTCTACCGGTGTGTTACTACATGTGAGTATTGATAGCCCTGTTTTTCTGCTGTATTTTCTTCTAATTGGACAATTGGTATTGCTGCCAGCAATGTAAAACTCCAAGAAGGTTTTGTAAATATTACTTTGCAGTTTAAAAAATGCTCTTTGTTTTGAGAAAAATAGTACAGCTGGCAAGAATAATACCAATGATATCTCCTTGAATCTGAAAGGCAGCTTTCATGATTGCCTAGTCCTGAGTAACACTTCTTTGGCAGACTTTGTAGTAGTTCCAGCATGTCCCATGCTGTGGGTCTCCAAGTGCTCCTTTCCCTTTTGTTGTTTGCAATGGTGATGTGGGAGGGGAGGGACTACTAAACTGTTCAGTTCTAAATTGTAGCTTGAATAATTGCTGGAGTGCAAACTGGTCCCATGCAATGATTGTGAGAATGCCTGCATTTGCAGTGATGCCTCTGGATAGTCCTTCTGATCAGTTTCCGCTGCAACTGAAGAGGACAAGAAAAGACTTTGTCACTATTGCCGCAATTGTTGCGGCTGTGGGTGCATCTGTTGTTGCTGCTATAGATGCTGAGCTTGCTTTATCTCAGACTGTTCAACAGGCTTCCATTATCAACACATTATCTGAGAGGGTGGTTGGTGCCTTGGACATTCAGCAAACATTAAACGGACAATTACACTTTGGAATTCTGATGCTTAATCAGCAAGCAGCACTGTTATAAGAACAAATAGATATGTTGTAGATACGCCAACATATGTTATGTGCTTATGGAATGTCAGAAGTTTGTATAACCCCTCATGCAGCTTTTAATGCATTGGCCACGGTTGCAGAATTGAATGCTTGTTTGTGAGGGCCTTGGAATGGAACATTTTGTACTATACAATTCAGTTAGCACATGCTATTGTAAGGATTAATGAAACTAGAGTTGTTCCTGTAAATGAGCAGACCTGATGGTAATTAATGTCTAAAGCTGCTGGGTGGATCACTGGATGGGCAGGGTCTGTTTCCCTCTTATTAATCTGTGCAGACGGTATGGGAATTGGGTCATTTCTGCTATGCTGATGGCAACACCAGTTCACTTGACACCGACAGGTAACCAAGCAAGCCCTTCTGGCCATGTCACCCTCTGAATCTGCACATATGGTTACAAATGTTGGATAGATAGTACCCAGAGATGGGCAGATCCTGTGGTCCTCATACAACCTAAGACAGGGGGCATAAGGGCAACCCCCTATGATGGGTAAGTTTGGAGATTGCAACAGGAGACCTAAGGCAGGGGCTATCTGATCTTCCACAGGCTGTTCTAACCCATGAGTTCCTTTTAAAAAATAAAAGGGGAGGACATGTCGGCAGCAGTAAGTTTGCTGCCTTAATTTTAAATGCCCTTTTTTTGTCCTGTCCCAGTTAAGATGTTTGTGTGGAAAATGTGCAGTTGGGTTCTGGAGGGTGCTGGGGATCAGTTCTCCCGTGTTTTTTCCTGTTTGGAAAACAGTGTCTGGCTTGCCTCCGGATACAGAGTGACCATTCCTTGACTCCTGCTGTTGGAGGGGTATATAAGCCCATGTTGGTACAAATAAAGAGAGCTGCTTCCCTGATGAACTGAAACTGGGTATCTAGAGTGCTGTTTAACCTCGGCATCCCTCACCAGATTTCGTGCTTCAGCTGCGTGGGCCGCAGCAATAGACTAAACCTCTGAATTGTTCAGCAAGCCACCACAATTAAATGCTTTACTTTATCAGAATTTTTGTGGTCATGGTGTCTCTTCATAGCAGTGGAAAGCCTAAGACAGTCAGTCACATAATACCAGAGAAAATGGAAGAGGCACTTGCTACAGTTTAGAGATGGTGTATGCTCTCCAACATTGGCCGTTATCCTGTTCTAACAACATAAGAGACAGTGACACTTTTATCAAGTAATTAAGTTGTGAAAAAGGATTGCCACGCTCATGGTACTGATCAATCACTTCAAGGATATGTGATCATGAAAGAGGGTCACCTCTTGAATTCATGAGCACCTGCTTGCCCTTCTGCTTTATCACTTTGATAAACTCCTAAGCCATCAGTGGACCTTGGGCTTCCCAACCTCTAGATTCTCTTCATAAATTGCCCAGATTCCCACTAGCAGTATGAGAGAACCTAATCAAAATATTCTTTTTATTTTTATGATAGCAATTTCTTCTTGCTGAAGCAATATCTCACTCTGGTTTTGATTTGCATTTCTCTGATGTCTGGTAACATTGATCAGTATACCATATGTTTGTTGATAATTTGTAGTTCTGGTATGAAGAAATGTCTAGTCAGCTCTTTGCCCACTGTTTAAACACATCACTTAGTTTTGCATCATCAAGTTTTTTAATTTCTTATAAATTTTGGATATTAATCATAACACAATTGATATAAAAATATAGGATATAGATATGATAAGATGAAAGGGTAGATTATTGAATCTACTTTTAAAGAACAACAACTTCTGTAAAATGTTCTAAATTGCTATAGATTTCAGTTTATTACAAATTTAAAGTTAATTTTGTTATACTATATGTATATTATTACTCTTGTTTAAGGTATTATGTTTGTGCAGCTCATTTAAATTGTAACAGATAATTAAAAATACATATTAATAATTAGTCTTCTATGACAGTCAAACTTATAATCATGTTAAATTTTTTAGGTATACAGAGATATAATTTAATTAGATAGGTAATCTTCAAACATTTCAAAGACCTACAAAATATGACATTTAAAATGTTTTAAGAACTTAGACTTTCTTGGCAATGAGACACATCTGCTCCTGGCAACACCGATTTACTTCAGAGAGAAAGATGGGCATTGAAGATACTCCATATAAAGTTTATCTTTTTCTTGACAAAAATAACCATTTGGGCAAGAAACTGTTCTTGCCTGGACTGCTTGACAAAATGTTGTATAAACCAGACAGGCAGGACCCATAGGAAGGTGACCATTGAACTTTGGAAGGTGAAACGGTCCTTCAGGTTCCTGCTTTGCAGAGGAAACTGACAGATATTCTATAAGTCACAGAGAAAAGCAAATGAGAAACTTTAGGCCTATATACTCAAGATGGATGTCCCAGAATTACAGAGAAACTTTGGGTGACTGTCCAGGCAGGCAGCTGTCTCTGTCATTCTAGATTTTTAAAAGTTGCTTACAATGTTCTTCCTGTTTACTTAGATAATATTATATCCTTCTTGGGCCTTTGATGTACTTAAGGACTACATAGTTGTAATTATTGTTTTCCTTGGCTATGACAAAGAAATAAATTAGATATAAAACTTTAGACTCACAAATATAGGAGAGATAAAATATTTCTTTAATTTTACCAAATACAAATAAACTAAATATTATAACTCTAATTCTTGCTTGATTACTCTTTTGTTATATCTAATTTTACTTTGTTAAAGTTAAACCCTTCCCTTTTGATTAGACAAAAAACGAGAGGTACTGTGGTGCTGTGGGGTGTTCTATATGTTAAATGTGTTTCTCTGACAGGTTAATAAATAAAACACTGATTGGCCAGTACCCAGGCAGGAAATATAGGTGGGACAAGGAGAGAGGAGAATTCTAGGAAGTAGAAGGCTGAGTCAGAGAGACGCTGCCAGCTGCCGCCATGGCAATCGAGATGTAAGGTACCGGTAAGCGATGAGCCACGTGGCAACTTATACACTAATAGAAATCGGTTACCTTAAGATAGAAGAACTAGATAACAAGAAGCCTGCCATGGCCATACAGTTTGTAAGCAATGTAAGTTTCTCTGTGTTAACTTGATTGTGTCTGAGCAGCTGTGGGACTGGCAGGTGAGAGAGATTTGTCCTGACCATGGGCCAGGCAGGACCAGGAAAACTCTAGCTACACTGTGGGATGTGCTGTATGCTGTGAATGTGTTGCTCTGATTGGGTGATAGATAAAGCCATTTGGCCTATGACAAGACAGCTTAGAGACAGGCGAAAAATACAAAAAAATAAAAGGTGGGGAGAAACTCCATCCTGCCACCAGGGAACAACATGTAATGACACACAGGCAAAACCATAAAACACGTGACAACATATAAATACACAAAAATGGGCTGAGTTTAAATGTAAGAGCTAGTTAGTGGTAGGCCTGAGCTAGTGGCCGAACAGTTTGTAAGTAACATAAACCTCTGTGTGTTCTCTTGGGTCTGAACGGTTACAAGATCAGGTGGGACACAAAAATTTTATAAGTGTGCCGGGCGAGCACAAAAAAACTTTCAGCTACACACAATGCATACACTATGAATTACTGTAAAATACACAGATGAAAGAATCAGTGGACTAAAAACAGAAGAACTATCACAAAGACAAGAATCCCATGACTAGAGAACTGTAAGTTCCTTGTTCTTAGGAACATGTGTGTGGATTTTCATTTGTACAGAAGGACATTTCTATTGGGTACCCTGGAAACTGACTGCCTTTGTCATCCTTTTTTGGAAATAAATGGTTGGAGAATTTAAAGCACAGGGTGTTGTGGCAGATTTGTGCTCAATATCTATGCAATCAACTTTCTGGTGTGCCTTCCAGCATCTTTGAGGCTGAGAAGCTAAAATCTACAATTTCTTTCTCCCTGTCATAGAAGGCATGGAATGTGGTTTAGGCTTCAATAGTTAGTTATAGCAATATGATATATGGGAGCAGGAGTTACCTGAAGACCACCAGTTCACCATTTCTGCTCATCAACACAGATAAGGAGGTTCTGGATGCTGCAGCAACAGTATTGGCACAGATCCCAGAAACCCATAATTAGCCTTTGAATATTGACAAGCATCAGAGTATCCAGTTTGACTTTGTCTAACAGAATCAACTGTGTACATTTCCCTATTACATTGGGTTAGTTAAAATAGTATGTGTGCTCTTAGAGCCCACATTTCTAGGAACAGTGTTGCAGATGCTCCACTAAAGCAAAGAGGAATTCTCCTGACTGGTCATTTCTGAATTATTCCATCTTGTCGTCCAGGCCTCTAGTACGTTTGCATAATGTTTATTCCAGTATTAAATCCACTCTGCTTAAAATAGCCAGAGTAATTTCATATATCTTCAATACAGAACTTATTCAAACAGATGGTATGTTGAGAAAGAAGCACAATTAACCAAATTAAATGATCTCTCTGATGAAAATCCATCCTTCCTGGTCATAATGAGAACCGGAAACAGTAATGTGTTGAGACTAGAGATTAGCTCGGGAGAAAGGCTGCTGACTGACTAATCAATAGACAAATATACTACATATAATTATTATTAGGTTACATAAAATTAAGCTGTGATAATGAATGATAAGTCATTTCTAATAAATTTTTGCATTTTTATTATTATATAATAAGTATAGCTAGGTTAGGTAATTTCACCAAAAGAAATAGTTCATTCTTAACTTGAACCCTGGACTACTAGCTTGGTTTATTTTATTTATACTTTTTTGCATTTCCTATAGTTTAATAATCACAGTTGATTATTTGTCTCTCATAGACTTCTTGCAAATGTTTATCTATGGAAAATAGATTCTGAATTGCAACTTGATGGAGATGGTTGCCTCTAATCCCACTGAGATATGCAGATTTGCAAAGCTACACAGTCAGTATATGTTCCCTGTCCCACTAAGTCATTCAAACACATGGAACTTTATAAGTATTCACAGTGTGTGAAGATTGTACAGAATTCCAGGGTTTTAGCATCCTTGGGGGAAAAGGACCTGGAAATAGAAATGGATATGGATAAATATTCATATGGACTGTTTCAAAGTACTCCCAGAAGATGGAAGTCACACAGATAAAACCCAACAGTATTAGGAGAAAATAACCTCATTTGTGAAGAGAAACTAAACTTTAATTAGGTTCTGTTAAGATCAAGCATGCAACTATAAACTAAATATTTTAAAATTTATAGTTTTGTCGTAACTACCAATTCTGTGGGGGTAAGACTAACATCTTTAAGAAAGAACCAGAGATACAATGATTGAGTTTGAATGTTTCTAAAATGGTGGCCCAATACGAAGGCCAATCTGGTGAGTAGGGTAAGTAACGGTTTTCTCAGCCCCAGAAATCCAATCTAGATGTAAAGTATCTAGTACAGATTTTGCTGAAATTTCTATTTTCAGGTCTTCTTCCCCCAAGGATGCTAAAACCCTGGAATTCTGTACAATCTTCACACACTGTGAATACTTATAAAGTTCCATGTGTTTGAATGACTTAGTAGGACAGGGGAACATATACTGACTGTGTAGCTTTGCAAATCTGCATATCTCAGTGGGATTAGAGGCAAACATCTCCCTCAAGTTGCAGTTCAGAATCTATTTTCCATAGATTCTGAACCCCTTCATTGATGGTAATTTTAGCATAGAAATAATTCTAGTAGCCATAAATTGTGCATTCAAAGACAGTTCACTATTATAGCTACAGGATTTTTTTTTTATCCTTTCGGATACAGAAGATAATATGCTATGTCTACATACTATTCTGTGCTATTCGGTGCTGTAAGTAATCATTCTTGGCTGATGTAATCATTCTTGGCTCCCCATGGCTGATTTCCTTTTCCAGTCCTTATAGGCAATCACCATATGCATACATCTGATAACCAATAAGATTGGTAATATTTAATTACTATATTAGTAATACAGTACTCTGTTTGGTCCAGGAGGAAAATTTATAAGCATTTGGAGCTATGATATATTATTTATCAAGCTCACCTCTTCCTTTCGTAATGACTGCTAGAAGCAAAATATAAAGAAAAATCAGTTATTAGCATATTTTGTGAAATTCAGGAGTAAAAATAATCTTGTATAAATTGAAATCAAATTTCTACCTAAAATGTCAGGTCAAAACATGAGATAATTAAATGTTGAGGAAATTAAAATTCTGTCACTAAAGGAAAATTTATACGTGATGGATTCAATAACTGTTCCTTTGCCCTAAGCTATCTTTCCTTTCAGCAATTGCTGACAGCTTACAGGATAGAAGTGAATTTTGTGAGCAAATCACTTCTACATGCTTCAGAGCAAACAATACTTCCTGTTTTCTTTTTCCTCTGTGTCTGCCGACAGCAGAAAATCCTCTGGTTGACTAAGATGGTGTTTGATAATAACCTTTCTCTCCTTCTTGTATTACGTGGAGTGTTCATTGTCGGAAACATGTAATGTGTTGAGAGTCCCCTGCAGTCCACTTCAATTGCTGGGCCCCATCCCTTCCATATTCTTTCTCATATCTCTCTAAATTCGCCTTTCCAACTAAGTAGATTGAGGTACCCACTATTTGCTTGTCTTGTTGTGGCAAAATACCCGACTGAAGCAATGTTATGGAAGAAGCGTTTGTTTGGCCTAACCAAATGACAGTCCTCCGCGGAAATACACATGGTCTCCTGTTGGTCAGCTTGTCACTTTGTATCCAGAGTCAGGAAGCATAGGGCCACCAATGTTGGTGCTCAACTTGCCTTTTCCTTTCTTCCCTTTTATTCACTCTGGGACCCTAATCTACTGGACCGTACTTCCTACATTCAGGTCTTTCCTCCTAAGAGAACCTTTGGATGTGTTTGTGGATCTCCTAGGTGATTCTAAATCCATTCAATGGCATTGAGGATTAACCATCAAAATTCCACCCCTTTTTAACTTAACATCCAAACACCAGTCTTTGCAATATTCTGATCCCGCTGTCAGGGACTCATGCCCATCTCACAATGCAAAGTGCATTCAGTCCAACTTAAAATTCCCTATAGTCTTTAACAGACCCAACACTGTTCAAAAGTCCAGTCTCTTTCTGATACTTAAGGCAAATTCTTAATTGGTATTCCCTATAAAAACCTAAAAGAAGTTATGAATGTCCAATGTCCAATGCCAATAAAAATTGTTTTTTGTTTATTTATTTTTTTGTTTCAAAAAGTATAAATGGGTTCATAGCAAGGCTAAACTGGGCTAAATTGAGATCAAAACCAAGTCGGGTAAAGATTAAGTCCTCTAGTAAACTTAATGTATGACATCTCCAGTTCTTAGTGGTATCATCTGTGCACCAACAGACTTGAATAACCTTGTCATCCATTTGTACTGCTTACAACACACATAGTTTCTTTCTTGGCCTAGCTCTACTCTGTGCTTGTAGCTGTGTCAGGAAGACATCCTGTCATCCTGAAATCTCCATTATCCCGAGATTCCCATTACATTTTAGGATTCACTTTCTCACAGCATTGTGTGGTAGCCTCTTGGGGCCTCTTTCCAGGAAATGCACATTTGCCACGTACTGCCTGGCCCTAGTGATTTTTGGTAACCTCGATGAATGATTCCAGGATCCTGTAATTCTTGCATTTTAGTTGCCTGTAAAATAATACCTTGTGGATGATGCTACCATGTTCTGCTGCCAGCTTGAATTTAATCTTACTACAATTACAATGGCTTCTGTGAGTTTGGCTGTTGAATGCAGGATAATATTCCCTAGGTGACTGTTTACAAGTAAAAAAACATTCCAATGGTATTCCCAATTCACTCTTGCCTTTCAGGCATTTTTGAACTTTGAAATGAACTGCATCCCTTAATGATAGACTCTTGGGTTCAGAGCACTTTCCTATTCTTCCAGAACAAACTATTACATGCAGCTGTTTTCCCTGTGCCTGCTTCATCTGTGTCTTTAAACTCACTCACACTTCCTTCCTCACCAAGCTGCACATTAAAAAAAAAATCTTTCTGCTTTTTCTCTCTAAAACAAGGAAAGTAACCACAGTACAGCCTGTATGTTCTGCTTCTTCAAATTTCTCCTTCAAAACAACTTAGCCCACTACTTTGGCAGTTATCTTCATTCAAATTTCTAGGACACTGATACAATGTAGGCAGATTTTTTTTTTTTGGCAGAATGTAATATGAATGGCCTATAGCCCAGTTCTCAACAGAAACCATGTTCTTTTCTGAAGCCTGATGGACTATCCACATTTGTCTCAACACTCTGATGTCCCAATTTCCCACCAGAACTGCCCACTAAGCTCATCTTATGGATTCTCTGACATTTCCAGCATGAAATCACAGACTTTTCCACATTCCTCCTACAAATCAGCTCCAAGGACCTAAGAACCACATGATGTTAATGAGAATAATTGCCCTAGGTCTCAGAACCACATTTACACATTTCTGTTCTAGCTATGCTTTTCATTGCTGTGAAAAAAATACGTGAAAAGGACAGGTTAAGGAATGAAAAAAAGATTTAATGCAAGCCTCAAAGGCTTACATTTGAGGGTGATCCATCACGAGTGAAGTGTAGCTGTGAGAGCAGTTCTGGGCATAAGAGCAGAAATTTGAGGCACCAAGACACATTGCACTGGCAGCCATGAAGTGGAGAGAAATAAATGGTAGGGCTCAGCTTGATTTCTCCATTTTTTCCTTGTTATTTAGTCCCTTGTTATTCAGGTGAATCTTCTCAGTTAAACCTCATTAGAAAGGCTCTCATAGACACACTTCACATTGTGTCTCCTACCTGATTACCTATCACAGACATTAATACACGCACGAAAGCACACATTCATTCACATCATAGACACATACACATACATGCACACAGGCTTTGCCTCTCTCATAAGAATATATATCATGCTACCAGGCAAGCCCGAGGTTTACAACTTCATATAAAACATTTACATGATGTTTTCCTCTTCTCTAGATATTATATAGTACCAGAGGCACAAACTACAGCCTGCAAACCAAACAAACTATGCTGCTTGTCCTTTTATGGTCTTTGTGATTAAAAGGGTATCTATAATTTTATAAAGTTGGAAAGATATTTCAAAGAATACTTCAGCATATATGAAATTTATATTTACACATCCAGATATTTAACAACAAAGTTTTCTTTTTAATCTAATGACTTAGAAACTTAACTTGTGAGAGCATATGAGATTGGGCACTTTGAGGGTGGCATGGTGACACATACTTTTGATCACAGAATTTGCAAAGCAAAGACAGGTGGATCTCTGTGCATTTCAGGCCAACTGGTCCCAGGCCAGCCAGGACTGTATAGTGAGACCCTGTCTCAAGTCAAAACAAAACTAATTTGATAAAAGCAAATCAAACTCTCTGACCAGGAAATTTACTGAAAATGTTTACGTATAACAGATAAACACATGAAAAATTAATCAATGCAATTCAAAACTACACTAAGAAACCAGCACCTCTCAGACAACAGTTAAAATGCTCGAAGTTGTTAATAACAATTGTTGACTAGAAGGAGGAGCAAAGGAAATTATCAGCCACTGATGGCCTCTTTGCAACAGAGGTTGACAATTTCTCTTAAGGTCAACATCCCATCAACTCAGTGCCCACGGTCCTATCTGTTTATATAAGTGTTATGAGAAATTTATGACCACACAAATGCTTGTATATGAATTTTGTACAAAAAAATACGTGGATTTTAGGCTTAGAGTTTAGATCAAAACTTTTTAAAAATCAGTATTATCATGTCCTGGATGGCTTCAGCATTAGCTGTTGCTATAGAATTGGTAGCTTTCATGAATTTACACAAAATATACAAAGAAAACAGTAGTCATTCTAAGAGAAACATTTTCACAGCAAAGGTAATCCAAGTATAATTAAGATTGTGGGAAACAAGTAAGTAAAATTGCTTTATACATTTTCTGACATCAAACTTGAAATAAGATGTGAGAGACAGTTATAGAGAATGCCAGTAGTTGTGCTTTCTAACTTCTAATTACATTTCCAGCAGTGTCTTTCAGACTTCATTGCAAGTAAAAAGAAATTCCTATACCATAGAAGCTGGGTAACTACTTTTGAGAGATTTTCACCAAACCTCCTACTCCAATGTAATAGCATGCTCAATGGCAAATAGCTGATATAATTTTATAAAAAAAAAAATCACTAGAATTCTATAAATGTCTTAAGTATAAAAGATTCTACAATGTTTTTAAGTAGAACAAATTGTTTAATTGTGGTCATAGATTCATTACTAATTTTGTTGTTGGATCACACAGCTAATATATTTGCCGTCTGGCCTTTCACAGACAAAGTTTGCTAATCTCTGCCAGAGAGTATTTAACAGTGGTAGCCATCTACCTAGAACTGTTTTTATAGCCTAGGGACCAAAGGAGGGTTTATTCCTACTTCCTTGGCAGTGAACGTAAGTGGTTATGGCATATAATTCATATTTTTTCAATGGCATATAACTCTGGCATAAAATTTAAAAATTTGGCCTTATGAAATAGGTTAGTTCACTTAAAATGGGAATGTTTCCTATTTTCTACCATTCCAATCCATTGTGCTTCAGTAAACCTTAGTTTCTAAATAACCACAGTTCTAAACTACAAGTCTATGGCAATTGAAATCTACCTATATTTTGTGTGTTTTAAATTAGTAACATGAATAGTTAATATTTACCCCTTTCCTGCTACTCGTTTTAGTGAATTCTTCTAATATTTCTAGCTTTAATCTTCAAAATGTATCCTTTTTACTTAGCCTAGGTGTCATCAGAGGGGCTTCACTCAGCAATTGATGGGAGCAGATGCAGAAACCCACAACCACACATTAGGAAGAGCTCAGGGAGCCTCACAGAAGATGGGGAGGAAGGATTATAAGACCCAGAGGGGTCAAGAACACTAGGAAAACACTGCCGACAGAGTCAACTAACCAGGGCTTCTAAGGACTCACAGAATCTGAAACAACAAACATTATAGATGTGTGGGTCCTCTGCAAATCTGCTATGGTTGTGTAGATTGAGACTTCTAACACTGGGCATGGGGGCTGTCCCTGACTCTTTGCCTACTCTTGGAACCCTTTTCGTCCTATTGGGTTGCCTCATCCAGCCTTGATTTGGGAATTTGTTGCTAGTCTTATTGTAGCGTGTTATGCCATCTTTGGTTGATATTACTTGGAGGCCTTCTCTTTTCTGAAGGGAAACAGAGGAGCAGTGGATCTGAGGGTGGGAGGATAGGGATACTGGGAGCACTGGAGGAGGTAAAGCTGTAGTCGGGATATAATATATGAGAGAAGAAATAATAAAGTGCATCTTTGTAAAATTCATGTTAGTAACTGGATACCTGGATCAACAGTTCGCACTATTAGACATAACTAAAGTCCTGTTTATACACTAAAACTAAAGAACATGCCATCATGTCATATTTTGTTTTTTTTTTTTTTTTTTCATCTTCAAGGTGTGTGAACTGCTGAGATAAAATGCTGCTTTTCTTCAACTTGGAAGCCAAATTGACTCCCAGGCAGGAAACACCTCACTCCCTTAAGACAGATAATTATACACTGAACCCCAAATGAATTCATTAATGAGTAGGCCAGATCCCACAGCCTTCTTATTAGTCTAATACAGCTGTACTTGGGGTAAAAGCTATTGCACATTGGGTAAACTTGATAATCAGGAGTCTTGAGTCAAGCCAAGTCCTAGGTTGGATGTAAAATAAATAAATAAAATAAAAGACCTAGAAAGAATAGGCATTTGTAACAAAATTACTTATTTTTCTGTCAACTAACATTTTCCTTATTTATTATAGACAAAGATCAACATTTACTTTTCAATTTATTTTTAATTTATAATTTTATAAATTTTTCAGTCATTTGACATATACTTTTTCTACTAGATTCTAGGGAAATTTCTAATAGGCCTATCTTCAAAATTTAACAAGAGAAATATGTAGCTAATATTAATTTTAGAAATACACCAACAGAATGTATTTTATTACTTACACTGAAAAGTCTTACAATTAAAAACTATTTCATCCACTTCTGTTATTTTGATGCTTAGAGACTTTCTTAGATAAAGAATTTTTAACTCCATCTACTCTTTATGAAACTGATACTTGGAGATTGGAGAGATAGCTCAGTGGCTAAGAATATTTGCTGATCTTCCAAAGGACTAGAATTTGGTTCCCATCACCCAAGTTGAGCAGCTTACAAATGCTTGTAATTCCAGCTCTGAGACATCTGATACTATCTTTTGACCCCTACAAGTACCTACACACGTGTCATGACACACACAGACGTAAATAAGGAGAAAAAAATTGATGCCCATCTTCAATGAGAAACCTATGAGTAAAGATTTGTAATCTTCAACCCAGCAAGGAATATACTTTATTATTTTCTCTAAACCATATTTTGGTGCATAGGTTTGACATATATTCCAGGCTTGTTTGGGACTTCCTGGGTAGCTCAAGCTGGCTTCATACTTGAACCTGCCAGGCTCATCTTCCCAAGTGCTAGGATTACAGCTGTGGGCCAGCATGTCTGAATCCTTTTTACTCTTCGTAATATAGATCTCTCTTTTAACTCCCAGCTTTCCTTCTTTTATTTTTATAATACATATGAAATAAAGATGACACTTTGAATGATTTTTTATGGTTTCTTTTAGTATTTGAGATCAGAGTATCATTTACATGCTTTAAGCCTTCATGGTCTCTTTCAAAATCATTACATATACCAAACCTTGGTCTCTTCTCTCTCTCTCTCTCTCTCTCTCTCTCTCTCTCTCTCTCTCTCTCTCTCTCTCTCTCTCTCTCTCTCTCTCTCTCTTTTTTTTCCTTCCTTCCTTCCTTCCTTTCTTTTTATAATCCTTCTGTCATATATTACATCTCCCCTCCTCCTACTCTCTCCTTCCTACCTCCCTTCTCCAGATCCACCCTACTCCATCTCTCTCAGAAAGCGGTACGCTTTCTAGGGACATCAACCAAACACAGCATAAAAAGCTACAGTAAACCCAGGCACTTGCCATCATCACTTCAAGGCTGGACAAAGGAACCCAGTAGGAGGATGCCATTGTTTTTAACAGCTGAATAATACTCCATTGTGTAAACATACCACATTTTCTTTAGCATTCATTGGTTGAAGGCCATCTAGGATGTTTCCAGTTTCTCGCTATTATGAACAAAGCTGCTATGAGCATAGCTGAGCAAGTGTCTTTGTGGTATAATGAAGTGTCCTTTATGCCTAGGAGTGGTATAACTGGGTCCTAAAATAGATTGATTCCCAGTTTTCTGAGAAGCCACCATGTCATTTTGATTTCCAAAGTGGATGTACCAGTTTGCACTCCCACCAGCAGTGGATGAATGTCCCCCATCCTCAACAGCATAGCTATCTCTTATGTTTTGCTCTTAGCTGTTCTGACAGGTGTAAGATGGGATCTCAAATCATTGTGATTTGCATTTCCCTGGTGGCAAAGAATGTTGAACATTTCTTTAAGTGATTCTCGGTCAATTGAGAGTCCTCTGTTGAGAGTGTCCTGTTTTGATTTGTGCCCCATTTTTTAATTATTTAAAAAATAATTTATTATTTGGTTTGTTGATGTCTAGTTTCTTGAGTTCTTTATATATTTTGGATATTAGCCATCTTTCTGATGTGAAGTTGGTGAAAATATTTTCCCATTCTGAGGGCTGTCATTTTTGTCCTATTGGTCCTATTGACAGTGTCCTCTGCCTTATAAAAGATTTTCAGTTTCATGTGGTCTCATTTATTGATTATTGATCTTAGTGTCTGTGCTATTGGTGTTCTGTTCAGAAAGTTGTCTTCTGTGCCAATATGTTCAGGCTATTCTCTACTTTCTAAATATCATCTTATTGGATTTTTCCTTGAATGAGTATGAAATGTTCTTCTACATCTCTTTTGATTGACTTTGGGTTGAGGTTAATTTTGTTAGCTTACTTCTTGAGTCCATTTGCTTGGAAAACCTTTTTCCAACCCTTTATTCTGAGGTAATGTCTATCTTTGATGTTGAGATGTGATTCTTGAATGCACCAGAAGGATTAGTCATTCTGTTAGCCTGTGTCTTTTTATTAGGGAATTGAGTCCATTGATATTGAGAGTTATTAATAACCAAGGATTGTTCATTCTTGTTATTTTGTTGTTGGTGTTGGTAGGTACTGTATGTGTACATGTATGTCTGTGTGTGTTCTTTGCATTTTGCTATTATGCTATTATATATTACCTGTGCTTCCATGTGTGTACTTAACCTCCTTGGGTTGGGGTTTTCTTTCTAGTGTCTTTTGTAAGGCTAGATTTGTAGACAGATGTCGTAGTTTGAATTAGCCCGCATACTCTCATAGGAAGTGACACTATCGGGTGTGGCGTTGTTAGACTGGGTATGGCTTTGGTAAGGGAAGTGTGTCACTGTGGAGGCAGGCTTTGAGGTTTTCCTATGCTAAGGATACCACCCAGTATCTCAGTGGACTTCCCATTGCTCTCTGATCCAGATGTAGCCTTTGCATCACCTGCACACTACCATTCTCACTGCTGACATGCTCCTCGCCATAATGATAACGGATCGAACCTCTGAAACTGTAAGTGAGGCCCCACCCCATTGCATATTTTCCTTTATAAGAGTTTCCATGGTCATGGGGTCTCTTCACAGCAATAAAAAAAACCTAAGACAATAGATATTATTTAAATTTGACTTTATCATGGAATATCTTTTCTCCACGTGGTGATTGAAAGCTTTGCTGGGTATAGCAGTCTGGGCTGGCAACTGTGATCTTTTAGAGTCTACAAGACATCTGTGTAGGCCCCTCTGACTTTTAGAGTCTCCATTGTGAAGTAAGCATGTACTTCTAATAGATCTGCCTTTATATGTTACTTGGCCTTTTTCCTGTGCAACTTTTAATATTCTTTCTTTGTTCTATGTTTAGTGTCTTGATTATTATGTGTTGCAGAGGATTTTTTCTGGTTCAATCTATTTTGTATTCTGTAACATCATATAGGCATGTCCTGTAGGTAAAGGAAATTTTCTTCTATAATTTTGTGAAATATATTTTCTTGATTTTTAAGCTGGGATTCTTTTCCTTCTTCTATTCCTATTATTCTTTGGTTTGGTCTTTTTGTAGTATCCCAGATTTCCTGGATATTTTGTCTTATGAATTTTTTATATTTATCATTTTCTTTGACCAATTAATCTGTTTCTTTTATTGTATCTTCAGTGACTGAGATTCTCTCTTCAATCTCCTATATTCTGCTGGTGATGCTTGCATCTGTAGTTCCTGTTCATTTATGTACCATTTCCATTTCCAGAATTCACTTAGTGTTTTCTTTATTGCTTCTATTTATATTTTCAAGTCTTGAATAGTTTCATTCAACTTTTTGTTTCCTTCTTGACTTTCTTGGCATTCTTTAAGAGATTGATTGGTTTCCTCTTATTTTTGCCTTTTCCTTGATTTACTTAAGGGAGTTTTTCATTTCCTCTTTAAGGACCTCTATCATCTTCATGAAGTCTGTTTTAAGGCTTTTTATTTTGACTCCAGCTATGTTGGGATATTCAGATCTTGCTGTCATGGGATAGATGGGCTCTGGTGGTTCCATGTTGTCCTAGTTGTTGTTGACTGTGTTCTTACACTAGCGCTTAGACATCTGGGTTTGGGTGATTATAGGTCTAGGTGTTAATTGCTGAGTTTGTCTTTGTTGGATGGCTGTTTTGTTCCTTGGCTTCTGTTTCCTCTTTGGTCTTCTGGTCTTTGTGGACTGGATTTCTGGTAGCCCTGGGACCTGGTGTGACCTCTGGTCCTGTAGGAAGTCTCCGTCTAAGTTGTTGGCTGGACTTCTGGTGGCTTGCTTGGCCTTTGGTACAGTGGCGGGGAGGTCTCTGCCAGAGTTTGGGGTTGGGATATGGTGATGAGGAGGGGGATGGGAATTGGGGCACTGAGTGAGTGGAGGATGTCGGCTAGTCGGCCACCTATCTGAGGTTCTTAAGGCAAATGTAGTCTCTGGTCCAACAGAGAGTCTCTACTTGAGTTGCCCCTATCTGTTTTGCTGTTTTGCTTGGCCTGCACCTGTTCTTCAAACTGTCCTGGCCTACACTAGTTCTTCTGACTGCTGTGGCCTGAAGCTGGCCTGCTGCTCTTCTGATGGACTGGGGCACAGCAGCAGGAAGGGACAACAGTAGAGGGCCAGTAGAATGGGTTTTGGGGTAGTGAATCTATGGCATGGCAGATGGGTCATTCACTTGTTCTTAATGGCTAGTAATATTGAGCTTAATATCTTGGGTTTCCCTTCAGTGTTAACATTTGATCATAACTTTTAATCATAACTTCTTAATGGTAATGCAGTACTCACATAGCAGCTTTGAGCTTTGAATTCCTCTTCATTTACCTTTCTATTTCACATACTGCTGTATGTGTGTGTGTGTGTGTGTGAGAGAGAGAGAGAGAGAGAGAGAGAGACAGAGACAGAGACAGACAGAGACAGACAGAGACAGAGAGACAGAGAGACAGAGAGAGAGAGTTTATATGAATTACCCCTTTGAAGAATATATTTATATTCTTATTTGATTTGTAAACTGTGACCCCTTTATATAACTCTCTTCATAACTCAGTCTTAAAGACTGGGGAACACTACTTTCATTTTTGACAATAAATATAACTATTTTAGAGTGGAAGTAACACTGCTCAAGAAAGAAAATATTTGATATTCGAAGTTTACTGGGTTCTTCTTCTGAAGGGCCTCCCAAAAAATGATTACAGATTGCTCCAAAACTGTCACATGATTTCAAAAAAAATTAATGCATTAGTACCTTATTTATATCATTTCTACTTCCCCAACTCCTACCATGTCTCCCATACTCCTTCTCAAACTCATAACCTCTTCTTCTTTAATTACAAAAATGAAAGATAGGTAGATAGATATCTTTCTGAGTGTTTCTTATATGTATGTTTGATTAGGACTAAACACTTGAAATTAAAAAATCTATGAGAGGACCTCTACCTAGAGAAGACTGAGTCTCCCTTTCTCAGCAACCATTATTTGCCTCTAACTTTGTAAGATTTCCCCTACCCCTGTTAGCATGTCAATCGATGCTGTCCTTGTGAAGTTTTGTTTAGACAAACACAGTTCTGTGATTTCCTGGGTGCAGTTCCCTGTCATATGTAAAAGACACTATCTCACAGCAGATGCCTTGGTCCTCTAGCTCTTACAGTTCCCTGTCATATGTAAAAGACACTATCTCATAGCAGATGCCTTGGTCCTCTAGCTCTTACAGTTGTTCTGCACCCCACCCTCTGCTGAGATGTTTCCCTTCACTTTGGGTGTTGGGGTTTTGTCACAAATCTATCAATGTGGGCTAGGCTCCTAATAATCAGGTGTTCTCTGCAGTTTGAGGCAGTTCTGTTCCTGTGATGGTCTCCATTTGATGCAAAGAGAAGCTTCTTTAATGGTGTTAGATACCTTTCCTATCTGTGGGTATAAGGATATAAAACAGCATATTTGATAAATCATAATGGCACAATTGGATATCCACCAGCAGAGAAATAAAGTTAGAGCAGTGTATCTCACTGTGCACAAAAACTAATTCAAAATGAATCAAAGATCTTAATTTAAAACCTGAAACTACTTGAGGAAAACACTTAAAGATGTAGCCATAGGTAAGAAAAAGAGCCCCCAATGTTGACAAATGGGTTGCATGAAATCAGAAACCTTCTGTACAGTAAAGGAAACAATCAGAGGAGTGAACAAACATCCTACAAAATGGAAGATTATCTTTTCCAGATCTACTTTGAATAGAGGCTAATATGAAGACTATGTAAAGAATTACAAAAATTAAACACCAAAACCCCCTATAAATGAATGTGTTAATGAACAGACATTTCTCGAAAAAAGAAATGTGAGTGGCTAATAAATATTTATTAGTGTTCAATATCCCTAGCCATAAGGGAAATGAGAGTCTATCTTTCCCCAGCCTGAACAGCTATCATCAAAGAAACAAATGACAACAAATACTGATAAAGACATGGGAGGGGGAAGAACCATTATTCACTGCTGGTGGAAATGTATGCCACAGCCATCATAGAAACCAGTATGGAGGGTACTTAAAAAGACTAAAAGTAGAACTACCACATGAGCCAGCTAAGACACTAGTGGAGGTATACCAAAAGGACTTTATATCCTACCACAGAGATTCCTGTGAATCCATGTTTTACTGCTGTTCCATTCACAATGGCTAGGAAATAGACTAAACCTAGATGATGCCAACAGATGAATAAATAATGAAAAGTATGGTAGATTTGCACAATGAATTTTATTCATCCATAGAGAAGAACAGCATTTTTTAAATATCAGGAAAATGGTTGGATCAGTGAATTATCTTATTAAGTGATACAACCAGACTTGTAAAAACAGGTACTGCAAGTTCTCTCCTAGGAAGGCCTCAGCTTTTAATATTTTTATATGTGTATATATTGGAGTGCTAATAATGGTTATAAAATGGGAAGATGGTAGAAGAACTTTTCATTAATTGGGGACAAGAGAACATAATATGAAAGCACAAAAGAGGCTACTAGAGATGGATTAAAATGGGAGAGGGTGGGTGGGGAAGAGGAAGGAGAAGGGGATCAGCACAAACATAGTATGGGAAAATGTTATAATAAACCCTGTTTTTAAGACAATTTTTCATTAATAAGTTGCCAATTTATATAGAAAGCAATTAACTACTTACCCAAGTTAATTATTGCTACTATTGTTATTATATGATATTGGAAAAGTTAATAAACAACATTATCTCCTTGAGAAAAAGCACTCAGTTCCAGATGCTAAGATAGTCTAGGGCTTTCTCAC
The DNA here is from genome assembly GCF_049852395.1 of Peromyscus maniculatus bairdii. Classification (NCBI taxonomy): domain Eukaryota; kingdom Metazoa; phylum Chordata; class Mammalia; order Rodentia; family Cricetidae; genus Peromyscus; species Peromyscus maniculatus. The sequence goes on from NC_134865.1 coordinate 21,116,220, forward strand.
ATGTTATCCCATGACATGATGTGGAAAGACAAGAGTGAACAAGAAGTAAATGTGCTCTTTAGTAACCAGTCCAGTCCTTTCATTAGGACAGAGCCTTCATGACCTGATCATCTCCCTCTTAATACTATTAATTTAGAATGCATTCAGAAGAAAGAAAATATTCTGGTCCCAGCAAAATATGATGGCATGGACACTCAAGAGCAAGCTCCATCTTTCTTTCACAGAGAGGTTCTACAGTGGTTAGCCCTCTGCTGTTAATAGAGAGATGCCTATACTCTCTATTGTGAAGAACACCATACATGTCACCACAAGTCTAACTTCTAGACACTGTTCACATCTGAGCATATTGTAATATTTGATTTGATATTTATCGATGAAGGACTGGGGTATTTTATCATTTATGGACTTGTTTAATTTGGACGATTTGTAAATTTAGAAATTTTCTTATTTCCATCTTTAAAGAGAATCAATATGATGTTCATCCACCAGTGTAATGGTAACTCAATGTTTTAAGTTTTCCAAACATAATCCTGAATGTGTGTGTAAAAATAAGTGCAGATTCTTAGCATCTCTTAGCATTATCTCTTGATAAGGCATTACTTTTACTTTTTCTTGTTCATTTAATGAGTTATACTACTACTCAATCATACATAGTATCATCATTCTGTGACTGAGCCCAATCTAGTTCGGTTGTACTGGAAACATATGGTTTATTTTTCTTACACTATGGAGTGAGCTACAATGTTATTTACAATCTTGATATATGTATTTAGAGTTAAAATTTGTCATTTTATTTGGTTTGATATTTTTATGTACTTTATGAGTTTGGTTCCTAAATGTGGCAAAGACAAGGTACTTATCCTATTTATGCTATTAGGATAATTTTCTATAGAAAGAAACAATGATCTTAGAAAACTTGTCATTTGCAAGAAAACAGAACTGGAGATCATCATATTAGAGAAAACAAGTCAGACTCAGAAAAGTATCAGCTTTTCTCTCATTTGTGGGACCTAGATCTTTACAAAAATCATGAAAATACAAGGAGGGTTGTTAGGAAAGAGAATCAGGAGAGGAAATCATGGCAGGTATTGGGAAGGTGGGCATGATCACATTATATGATATGTATGAATGAAAATGCTACAACAAAGATTAACACTTTATGCAATTAATACACACTAATAAATGATAAAAAGAAATATTGTTAATGAAGGTTTTATAAAAAACACCATAATAAATTTGAATCAGGCATAAAAAACAGAAGACTTTTAGATGTAGAATGAAGCCATGAACTTTTGGAAATTCTTAAAACTTCCCATCTTAGGTTGAGGTTGACTGTCTAGGCTGCTTGTTAGCTTTTGGACCACAGGCACTTTTGCCATAAGAAGCAAACAGTTATGTTTCATGTGTGTCTTAGTTAGGGTTACTATCACTGTGATGAGACACCATGATCAAAAGCAACTTGGGGGGGAAAGAAAGGGTTTATTTCATTCACAGTTCCATGTAATAGTTCATCATCAAAAAGCAGTGAGGACAGGAAGTCAAGCAGGGCAGGATCTTGAAGGCAGCAGCTGATGAAAAGGCCATGGAGGGGTCCTGCTCATTGGCTTTCTAATAGAACCTGGGACTATAAACCCAGGAGTAGCCCAAGTCACAATAGACCTTACCCTCCCACATCAATCACTTATTAGGAAAATGCCTACAGGCTTGCCTACAGCCTGGTCTTATAGAGACATTTTCTCAACTGAGACGTTGAGAAAATAGAATCATCTCTCAGATGACTATCTTCTATAAGATTGACATAAAATTAGCCAGCAAAGTATGTATTAGTGCAAATCATATTAGATACATAATCTTAAATTTTGCTTCAACTTGATAGTTCATGGTTTCTTCTGATTTAAAAATAAAATATTTCTTCATACTGTCAAAAGACTTAAGTTTTCATTGCTTAATTTTATCCCTAGTGAATCCCAAAGGAATTGTAAGCTCATGTTCTGACTAAACTCATTTTTGCCTGTATTTTTTCAAAACTCATCATATTGTAGACCTTGAAGCAGAAATGTTCTAATTGAATGCATAGCCTACCAACACGACAGACGTTAAAAAAATAATATGGTCAAGATTGTGATCCATGATATAGAACGAAGAGTTTAAAGGGTATTATAAGAATGCAGCAGAAGAAAACTTACATCCATTTTAGTACTAAAATTGGGAAGTATGCAGAAATTTGTTCAGAGACAGGATAATGGAGAAAAGTTATAAAAACGGTGTAAGAGAATGAATAAAAAGAGAAAAATTCAAGGAACGAACTTTACAAATTCCACTTGTATGAAATAAATTTTCAACAGCTGTCCTCTGTTTCAGTTCAATATATGCCTGGGATATATTCCATAGTGGAAATAGCATTAGGTCAATAATCACAAATGATGTAAGAATTAGCTCAAAGTCTTATCTACAAACTTGATATTTACCAGGTCAAACATTTAGAAGACTATTACAGCTTCAACTACTTCAAAGCATTTCCTAGACACCAAAGACCTTATATTAATTTAATTAACTTACCTAATTTATTTCTTACAATATTCCAATGAGATACTTTGTGTATTCATCTAAATATGGCATATACATACATCTATATTTATGCCTCAGTCATTTTTAGCTTCTCATTCAGAATCGTTAAATATATTTACCTTGTTTTTTTTTTAACCATGGCCACCGTTTATTTCGAGAACTTGCCACCCCAAACTGAAGCCCTGTAATCACTGAACAATGATTACTTGTAGCTGCTTTTGCCAGAACTTGGCAATTGTCAGGCTACTTTATGTCTCTATGAACTGACTACATTAGATTAGAAGTGTATTTGTGACTGCCTTATTGTATAACTTGCCAGAATTTTACTTTTTTAAAGGCTACATAGCATCCTGGTGTACATTAATAGAGGTCACCCATCTGTCTGTCAAAAGATGTGGTTTATTTTTAACTTCCAGCTATTGTGAATAATGCTGCCATGGATATGGGTTTATAGATGTGTTTTCAGATACTTGTGTATGGTTGTTTGGGCTTAATATGTGAGGTAAGATGGCCAGCTCCCATGGTAGTTCTGTTTTCAGTTCTTTACTTTTGATAAAAAGCATCCCCATGAATATGAAGTAATATCATATGCTTTTCATTTGAATTTCTCTGGTGATTAGTGTTGTTAAATATCTTTTGCTGCACATTAATAGTTTGGATAGTTCTTCAAAGAATTGTCTACTTCTGAGTTTCAGTTATTTGTTGTTACCTTTATTGTCACTGAATTTCATAAGTCCTTTGTATGTTCTGGATATTTCTTCTGTATCAATTATTTGACCTTCGAACATTTTTCTCCCACTCCATGGGTTGTGTTTTAAGCTTATAGATGGAGTTCTTTTTTGCACAGAACAATTTAGGTCCTGAGTTATCTACATTTTTAATGTATATGCATTTGGAGAAATATGCAATAAATTACTGCTAAATCCACCATTATGAAGCCTTTCTCCTAAGCTATGTTTTTCCTTTGTTTTACAGGTCTCACTCATACATTTAGATATTTATTCCATTTTGAGTGAACTTTTATTGGCATGAAGCCAGAGTACAATTATATTATTTTGCTATTTGTTGAAAAGACTTTAGTTTCACATCAAATAATTGTAACACCTTTATCAAAAATTATTTGACCATGTATTTAAAAGGTTTAGTTCTGGACTTTCTTGTCTACTCCATTGTTCTTTGTGTCTTCATGACAGTATCACACTTATTTATTTATTCTTATTTTATGTATGTGAATCATTTGCCTTTGTTCGTATATGTGTACTATGTCCATGCCTGGTGCCTACAGAGGCCTGAAGAGGGTATTGGATGACCAGTAAATGAAGTTATAGATGATTGGCAGCCACAATTTCGATGCTGGGAATCAAACCCTGGTCCTCTGGTAGAACACCTAGGACTCTTAACCACTGAGCCACCTCTCTAGCTACAGTAGTACCATTCTGTTGTAGCTTTTTTTTTTTTTTTTTTTTTGGTTTTTCGAGACAGGGTTTCTCTGCGTAGCTTTGCGCCTTTCCTGGAGCTAACTTGGTAGCCCAGGCTGTCCTCGAACTCACAGAGATCCACCTGGCTCTGCCTCCCAAGTGCTAGGATTAAAGGCATGCGCCACCACCGCCCGGCCAACTGTTGTAGCTTTAAAACAAGATTAGGTCATCTGAGGGCTCTAACTCCTTTCTAAGATTGTTCTAGCTAGTTAAGGCCCCTTGAGATTCCATTTAAATCTGAAGTTGAAGTTTCCTATTCCTTTTTTTTTTAGTTTTGAATATTTTTTAATAGAAAAAAAGATGTTGACTTCAATGTCATAAACATTTGTATGAGTGATTTATATTTCTCTTCATTAAGCTGGTTTGAAGATAATAGATATCACTGATCCATAATCAAATTGGTAGCAAAATTATATTCAGCTTTTTCTCCATTAATGAATATTTCAAAACATGAAATGCTGGGGGATGTCTTTCTGTATGCTGTGAATATATTAGGTAGATAATCTTCAAACACTTTGAAGATCTACAGAACATGGCATTTAAAATGTTTTTAAAACTTAGACTTTGCTGGACATTGAGACATGTCTGCTCCTGGCAGCACTGATTTACTTCAAAGAGAAAGATGGGCATCAAAGACACTCTATATAGAGTTTATCTTCTTCTTGGCACAAAATGGCCATTTGGGCAAGAAACTGCTCTTGCCTGGACTGCTTGACAGGATATAAACTGGACAAGCAGGACCCATAGGAAGGTGACCACTGAACTTTGCAAGATGAAATGATTCTTCAGGTTCCTGCTTTGCAGAGGAGAATGCCAAACATTCTACAGGACACTGGAAAAAGTGACTGAGAGACTCTAGGCCTGTAGGCTGAAAAATGGATGCTCCACCATTACAGAGGAACTTTGGGTGACTATCCAGGCAGGAAGCTGTCTCTGTCATTGTAGAATTTTGGAAGCTGCTTACAATGTTCTTCCTATTTACTTAGGTAATATTATATCCTTCTGAGGTCTTTGATATAGTTGAAGACTAGATAGTTATAATTTTCCTTGGTTATGATAAAAGATAAATTAGATATGAAACTTTAGGATCACAAATATAGGATAGATGATAGAACATTTACTTTAATTTTGCCAAACATAAATAGACTAGATATTGTAACTGTAATTATTGTTGATAACTGTTTGTTATATGTAAGTTTATCATGTTAAAGTTAAAATCTTTCTTTTTGGTTAGATAGAAAAGGGGAAATGCTGGGGGGTATCTTTCTGTATGCTGTGAATATATGTTGTTCCCATTGGTTAATAAATAAGCTACCTTGGCCTAGGGCAAGGCAGTTTAGAGGCAGGCAGAAAAGGAGAGAGACAGGAAAGAGAAAGGCAGGGTTGGGAGAGGATGCCATCCCTCTGTCCAGAGAGCAGCAAGTAATGTCACACAGGTAAAGAAAGCCACAGAACATGTGGTGACACATAGATTAATAGTTATAGTTAATTTAAGATATAAGAGCTAGCTAGAAAGATGCCTACCACAGACTATACAGTTTGTAAATAATATAAGCCTCTGTGTGTTTACTTGGGTCTGAGTGGCTGCAGGACCAGGTGGGACACAGGAAAGCTTTCTGACTACAATGAAGTCACGGATACCAGTCACAGTGCATTTCAATTTACATCATGTGTTTTGGTTTCCTTAGTGGATTTGCTTACATTTTTCCCCTCAGGGATTTAGATATTATCTATTAAACATAAAACATAGATAATATACATTATACATATTACTTACATCCTTATATTATTATCATATACACAGAAGTTTCCTATTTCTATAAGAACATCCTATTAATATTTTCATAGACATGGAATTATAACTCCATTATTGTTATTATCATTTTTGTGATGATGATGATGAAGATGATGATGATGATCAGAAAGCTTAAGCTGGATGCACAAACATAGATGTTCTTACTATTACACTGTCAACCTTCATCCTTTCTAAATATGTAGTCTATTCATTTTGTCATCTAGAAGGAAACTCATATCTGTAAGTATATATTTCTTCTTCTTTCCATCTCTTCCTCCTTTTCCTCTTTCTTACAACCTCTTTTTGTTTTAATTCTATTCTTTGAGAATTCCATACATGTATACAATAAAATATGATCATATGCACTCCCAATTACTCTTCAACTGCCCCTAGATCTCATGTTATATAATTTAATTCATTCTCATTTCTCCTCTGTGTTCAAGTTTAAAGTCTTCTGACATAAAATTTTCATTTTATTGCTATCAACTAGTTGCTTAAAAATTTATTTTCCTTAAATTGCTTTTGTGGCTTCCCATAATACTCTGCTTCATTTTTCTTTGGTTCTTACTTTTCTGGTCTGCTACCCTATATATGTCCACTACACCTTCATAAACTAGCATGCTGATTTGGGGGCAAAGGCTACAGAAATAATATTTCTGCTACTAATATTTTTTCTTTTATAGCTTTATGCCTTTGCTGGTTGCTGTGTGGAACATGTAGCCCAGCACAGCTAAATTATTCATTTTTAGTCTTATTATATTATCAAATTATTGGCTCTTTCTACTGTTAAAAACAATAAGATCTAAAATCCTAAGCAGGGTCACAGCAATCCCTTCTTTATTTTCAAAAGAAACATAGTTCATGTGCTTCAAATGACTTTGTCCATTTAGTTTCTAGAGCATCATTTCAAAGAAAAATCCTACTGAAAATTATGGGAGACAGGGAGTAACCAACTTTGGCTGACTAGCCACTGATGACTCTATTAGGCTCCAGTAAATAATTTCAAACCTGTGGTTATTCATAAAGTTCTGGGTAAACTCAGTGGGTCACAAAATGAACCAGTTAGCAGGAATCCTTTATCTTTCACTGAGAGAAGCTGCATTTGGGCATGGCTTTAATAAAGACACTGGAAATATTCATGCACACAGCTCAAAATTTTGGGCTATTTCTACAGAAATGTGAATAATGGAGCAATAGCAATCCAGGTTCTGAGGAAACAACAGCCATATTATGTTCCCAAGAAAGGAGAAAGGAATGTGAATTACTAAAAATATAAAACATTTAATCACGCTGATGTTTATGTATTGTCCTTTTATTGGCATTTTAAATAGAGAGTGTGAGTAGTAGTGCTTGTAAAGCAAGAATAATAATGACCACTGAGAATTTTGTTCTGCCCTGTGGGATTTGAGGGTGTTTGAAAGAAATGAAAGCCAATCTGCATTATAATGCCACATATCAGTAGGAAGGAATGCAGCAAAAGAATGTCTGTCCGCCAGCCATAGGACTGAGGACTATGTACAGGAGATGAACAAAGTGAATGATTGGAATCTAAAATACTTGCCTACTATTTACAGCAATTTCTTGTATATATAAAGCCTTTTTCCTATTAGAGAAAAGTGGAGATTACACAAATTAACAATAATCAAAGTCATTATTACCTACGTCATAGACTTTTAGTCTCTTGTTCTGTTTTCCCCAAAGAAAACACACATAAATAATAAAAACCACTCTTTTAAAAGACTGTTTTGATTCTTTTTTCAACATTCAATTTACATATGCCAATTTTGTCAAATTCTAGTCTTACATTCCAATTTTTGCTGCTGTTAATGTGCAGTCTTTTACATTTTCTGGTCAAATTTCCTTTATTTTGCCACATACCCTAAAAGAAACTTTTATTTGGCACTTAACTGTACTTGGGGATAGCTATCTATCTTGGCCACTTTTCCTTGTCAATGATGAATGCCTTCAGGTCAGTCTATCACAGTAAGTGGATTTCTATGAACACAATACTTCTTGAATTACTAGATCTTCAAATACCTTATTAACTTCCCTCCTGATTGTAATAATTTTAGTTAACATACACCAAGGCTTAGCATATTTAGGGCATGTTCAGTAGTGCATTCAGCCCTTGCAGTAGCCTGGTGACATAGGTTTCATACTACAAATGCACTAGTAATCAAAATATGGACAGCTTTAAAAAATTGTTAAGATGAAATGTCTGAAAAACAGTGGAGTCATGATTGAAATCATATTACCTTTTGAGAAAGACTAATAGACAGTCATTGCTATGGGGCAGCCCACCAGTACTCCCTTCTCACTTAGGCCTTATCTGTAATCTCTTACAGGGATTCTGCAGAGGTGACCTAAACCACATCATTCAAACTTTCATCTTGAGAAAAAGGATCATTCAAAGTCCATTCACACATAATTTTATTTAGATACCAAAACTTAGGCACTATTAAGACCTATAAAACACCAATATCATGCCCTTATATTAAGAGGGAGTATTGTGGAAAGAACAGGGTACTCAGAACATATGTAAATTAAGAAATGCAATTTCCAGGAGCTTTATAATGCAACTTCTGTGAGGTTGCCACCCATGGTACATGGGACTTTTCTGTGATGCAACTGATTTTGGATCACCCATGCTCCTGAGAATGAAAACATTTCTCAATTTAAAATAAACAACTTAAAGCTCTAGGGTCCTGTGTGAGTTGCAAAGAACTATAGAATGAGTTAACACTCTGGTACAGGTGCCTGGTAGAAAATAATCCCATAAAGGGCTGGAATTATCAACTTTAAGATCATTTAGAGAACAAACAACAAAACATTGAAACTGCCTAGCCTGGACCATGTATGCAGTCATTATTACAACATCTTAGGCAGAGTCATCATTGAAAACACAGATGTAAATCACTGTCAATAACCTAACTTCAATTTGTGCAAAGTCTAAGGAATTCCTCCTCTGGAAAAGATAAAGAAACTTGAAAAAACCCTTAGCCAAATTAGCTAAAAGAAAAACAAAAATGGCATAATTGGAAAATTGGAGAGTTAAAAAAGTCTATCTATGTTTATAACTATAAACAAATGCTATTCTCAGCCTAAATTAGAAAAACTTCTCATTGTAGTGAAGAGTGATATATGCAGAGAGACACGGCTACTCAAGACATTGAGAATAAGTGATAGCTGAGGATTAATTCCTAAACAAGACATTTATACTGCCCAATCTGAAGCTAAGGAAATGTCTCAGAAGAGGGAGCAGAAAGAAGTATAAGAGCTGGAAGACAGAGAGAAAGGCCATAAAATGTCATCTTCTAGTCAGGATATGGCTATTGTAATCAGGAGTTCCTAGCAGCTGTGGTTACCTGCCCTGGATTGTGTAAGCCTGACTCTGTCAACAATCAGACATGGATGGGGTGAGGAGCACGTGGGGCATTACCTATCCTTGCTGACCCATTGGCTACTGAAGAGTTCTCAGGAAGGAGGGTCACTGTCTCCAACTGTGTAGCCTCTGGTGAGTTTACCAGGTTCCAGTGGATAGATTCAAACCCAAGACCACAGGGATAGCCCTGGTTAAACTCAGTGATCCATAAAATCAACCAAAAAATATGAATATGAGGAAGAGACTTGTAGAGAAGAACAGAGTAGTAATTGATAGACTGTAGTCAGAAGATTTCCTGTGTCCTGGCCTGCTGGCAGTCGGGACAAATCTCTCCCACTTGCGTCCCTCAAGTAAACACAGAGAGGCTTATATTAATTATAACTGCATGGCCATGGCTCAATCCTTTTGCTAGATAGCTCTTATATCTTAAATTAACCCATAACTATTAATCTATGTATCACCACATGTTCCATGGCTTTACCTGTGTCCCATTACATGCTGTTCTTCCAGTGGCTGGCTGGCATCTCTTTCCACTTTCTTCCTGTCTCTCCCTTTGAATTTCCCACATGCCTCTAAGCTGACTTGCCATAGGCCAAATAGCTTCATTTATCATCCTGGCAGAGCAATACATATTCACAGCATACAGAAAGAAATTCCCCCATCAACAGACATATTGGGTGATATGTGTCCCCCAATATATTGTACACCCTAATAAACTTACCTGGGGTCAGAGAACAGAACAGCTACTAGATAGACATAGAGGACAGAAAATGGTGGTACACACACCTTTAATTCTATCACTTGGGAGGCAGAAATCCATTCAGATCTCTGTGAGTTCAAGGCCACACTGGAAACAGCCAGGCATGGTGACACACAACTTTAATCCCAGGAAGTGATGGCAGGAAGCAAAATGGTATATAAGGTGTGAAGACCAGGAACTAGAGTCAGTTAAGCTTTTAGGCTTTTAGCAGTAGTTTAGCTGAATCCATTCGGGAGAAGACTCAGACGCTTTCAGTCTGAGGAAACAAGATCAGCTGAGGAGTTGGTGAGGTGAGGTTGGCTGTGGCTTGTTCTGTCTCTCAGATTTTTCAGAATTCACCCCAATATCTGGCTCTGGGTTTTTATTTCATTAATAAGACCTTTTAAGATTCATGTTACATAAAGAAATTAAAAGGATAGAATGGGAGCAAACATAATGCCTTACATATATGTATGAAATTTTTAAAGAATAAATTTGATTAAAAAACATTTACAAGAGCTTCAGGAATAAAATACATAGGAATAAAACTGGAAAGTCATATAAAACACCATGAACTTTAAGATACTGAAGAATAAATTAAAGAAGGTACTAGGAGATAGAATGAATCACCTCCTCTTGGGTGGGCAGAATATTGTAAAAGAAGATGATATTACCAAAAACATTCTACAGATATATAGATGATCCAAAAATCTCATGCTTTTTCCCACCAAAGTAGAAAAGCAGAGGTGGTCTTTCCTAGGGAAAAGCACAGTGACAGATCTGAAAACATACATAAAAGTGACTGGGCAGATTATATTCAGGAATATATAAATAATACATGAATGCAATAACAATTAAGGGAGAAGGAGGCTGTTGTTTGTATCTTAGATGGTCTTATAATAAAAAACCGAGTACCCAATATTGGGGTGATGCTGAAAGATCAGAGAAGCAGAGCATGCCATAGCCAACCTCACCTTGTCAACTCCTCAGCCACTCCTGTTTCCTCAGACTGAAGGCCTCTGAGTCCTCACCTGAAAGGGTCTCAGCTGAACTGCTTTAGTTCCTGTTTCCTCACACCTTATATACCTTTCTCTGCCCTACCATCACTTCCTGGGATTAAAGGTGTGTGTGCTCCCCAGTACTGAGATTAAATGTGTGTACCAACATTGTCTGGCTCTGTTTCCAGTGTGGACTTGAACTCACAGAGATCCAGACACATCTCTGCCTCCCAAGTGATAGGGTTAAGGGTGTGTGCCACCACTTCCTGACCCTATGTCTAATCTAGTGGCTGACTCTGTCCTCCAATCCTCAGGCAAATTTATTAGGGTACACAATATATCCCCACAGGAGGCCACGAATTTAAAAAAGAATGAGAAAGAGGATGTGGGAGAGTTTGGAGAGAGAAAAGAAAAGGGAGAAATATTGCAATCACATTATAATATCTAACTTTAAAATAAATAATCCTAAAATTTATGTAATAGCAAAATATTTTAAAAGAATCAAAATAGAAAATAACCTAAACATAGAGAATAACTCTTGAGTTATCACAATACCTGGTCTCAAATTATGCTAGAATCATAGTAACACAAAACATAAAGTAATGACAGAAAAAGAAGGCATGCGGACTATGAAATAGAATAAAGGACACATAATGAATCCCACACACCTAGAGATCCCTAATTTTTGACAAAGGTGCCAGAACATATATTAAAAAAAACAAACCTCTTCTACAAATAGTGCTGGGAAACCTGTATAGCTACATATCAAAGAATAAAGCTGTATCCATCTGTCTTATGCTGTACAAATATTAGTTTAAAATGAATCAAAGATCTTAATTAAAAATCTGAACATTGATACTGCTAGAGGAAAACATGAAGAAAATACTTCATTATGGAAGCATAGGCAAGGATTTTCTAAAAGGAACTCCAACAACACAGGAAATAGTCCCAAGCATTGACAGATGGGATTACATAAAATTAAAATGCTTCTGCACAGCAAAGGAAACAATTATCAGAGTGAAGAGACAATTTACAGAATGGGAAACAATTTTTGCCAGCTATACCTTAGATGAAGGATTAATTTCTAGGTTATCTCTCAAATATAAATTTCTAATATACATCACATATATGTAAAAAAAACACTACAAAACTTAAACAAAAAAATCAAACTCATCCAATCAACAAAAGGATTAATGAACTGAATGGACAGTTCTGAAAATGGTGAGTGCTAACAGCCAATAAATATTTGCAAAAGTGTTCAGCATCCTTGGCCATCAGGATGCAAAATAAAACTGCTTTGAGATTCTGACTCACCCCAGTCAGAACAGCTGTCACCAAGAAAACAAAGGATGATAAATATTAGTGAAGATTCTGAGGAAGAAGAATCTTTATTCACTACTGGTGGGAAGGTTGACTCATGTACCCACACCTGAAATCAAAGTTGGAGTTTCTCAAGAAAGTAAAAACACAACATGTGTAAACCATTCTTGAGTATGCATTTAAAGGAAACCTAAGTTAATATAAAATCTAAGTTAAAATACCAAAGAATTTTGCCCTCCACATTTATTGCTGCGCTATTCAATATAGGTAGGAAATGGAACAAGTCTATAGATCCATCAACAGATGAATCTATTTAAAAAAAGGTATATATACAAAATTGAATTTTATTCAGCTAGAAAGAAAAAACATAATTTGTAGGAAAATGTATGCAACTGGACAACATTGTGTTAAAGGGTGTTGTAGTTTGCTTTCTATTGCAATGACCAAGACCATAACCAAAAGCAACTTGGGGAGGAAAATGCTTATTTCATAATACAGTTTGCAGTCCATCAAGAAGGCATCTCAGGGTGGGACCCCAAGTGAGAGCCTGGAGACAAAATCTGAAGTAGAGGCCATGAAGGAATTCTTATTTGCTTGCTCTTCATATTTTGTTCAGCTTAATTTCTGATATAACCCAAGGCCATCTGTCCAGGAGTGGCACCACCCACAATGGTCTGGACCCTCTAAAATCAATCATGAATTAAGAAAATACCTGCAGGGCAAAGACTCCCCCGAGGATTGAGTTCAACCTGGTAGGGGAGATAGGAATGGGGGGTGAGCTGGGGGAAAGGGAAGGGGGACGGGAGGGGGGAGAACAAGGGAATCCGTGACTGATATGTAGAATTAAATTATATTATAAAAGAAAAGAAAAGAAAACAAAGAAAAAACACAAAAGCAAAAAAAAAGAAGTTAACTTTAAGTAAATTTTTAAAAATACGTTAAAGAAAAAAAAGAAAATACCTGCAGACTTTCCTGTAGTCCAATCTGATGGAGACACCATCTCAACTGAGCCTCCTTCTTCACAGATGACTCTAGACCTGTCAAGTTGAGAACAAAGCCACCAGCACAACTGATCTCCTATCAACCTGACACACAAACACATCACTGTTAAACCATAACCTTTTCTTTTCTAATTTATCTGCAAGGTCTTGTTTTTTTAATATTACATTATAAAGCATAACCTTAAAAGTCCCAAAGTCTTTAAAAAATTGAAAACTTCAAAAGTCAAATTCTCTTTAAAAATTCATTATCTCTTTAAAAAAATTGAAGTCTATCAACTGTAGGCCCTAGTAAATTGAAAAGTAAATTGTGGACTTAGCAAAGAGAGAACCAGGGCACAAGTAAAATCCAACAGTATTAGATTTCTAGGGGCTCTCTCAAGACTTTCTAGGCTCCATAGTGTTTGGGTAGCCCCATTTCTCTAGATTTCTCTAGCTTTGCCAACCTCAGCAGATGTTGCTTGACTGATAGACTCATATCTCCTCTCCACATCTATCACTGTCTTTGATAGTTGTCCCATAGTTCTGATGTCTACAGTATGCCGAAGTCTCCACTGCTACTGATGTTGTGCCTTCACTGATCGTCTTTCCTAGCCACTCATAATGCTGAACCTAAGCTTCTCTCTATGACTCCTTCAATCTTGCAATTCTCATGCCACCAAAACCAGAACTACATAGAATTTTCCACATTACCAAGTTCAGCTGATGGTATGAAATGCAACTTTGACTCTCTCTTGACCAAAGATTTTGTATACTGATCCTGAAGAAAAGCTCCCAAAAGACTCAACTCAGTGCTAGTGGTCTCTTGTCAATCACAACAGTTTTTCAGTGCCAGCCAACCAACATCAATTGTCCCAGTAAAACAGAAGTTTCACTTCAATTATGCTGACCTCCTGTTAATAACTCTAAAGCCACAGCCAACCAAAACCATAAATTCGTAATATAAAATATTATGTGAACTGCCCTAACAGAGTCTTTGAGGGACTCCAACTTCCTTCTAAAACTTTACAATCCAGACTTCCATTGCCTACATCTCCCTCAGCATTCTTATCTTCCAAGCTCCCACAGACAAGCTTAATAAACTTTGGTTCTCAGTTTTCTCCTACACAAGCTCCAAAAATCCTTCCACAACACTCCAAGTACAACATAATCAGGTCTATTAGAGCACTTGCCCAATCTCTGGTACCAATTTCTGAAATAGTTTGCTATCTAATGTTGTGATCAAAACCATGAACAAAAGAAGCTTTGAGAAGAACAAATTCATTAATACAGCTTACAGTCTACCATAAAGGGAAATGAAGGCAGAAACTCAAGGCAGGAACCTTGAGGTAACTCAGAAGCAAACCATGGAAGAGAGTTGTTACTGTATTGCTTTCTGCAGCTTGCCCAGTTTGCTGTCTTATACAACCAGAACCACCTGTCCAAGGAGGGCACTGCCCAAATAGTCTGGGCCCTTTCACATCAATCATTAATTAAGAAAATGGTGCACAGACTGGCTTACAGGCCAGTCTGCCATTCTGACAAGGACATTTTCTTAACTGAGGTTTCCTATTTCCAGATGACTCTAGCTTGTGTCAAGTTGGAAAACAAATAAACAAATAAACCCTAGTGGATATAGTGAGATTTAGAATGGCAAATACCACATGATTTTTCTTTTTTTTTATTTGCACATGTTTTTTCTTATGTATAATATATATTCAAATACATATTTTATGTGTTTATGTGTATGATTTGTATATTTGTGTGTATGCAAGTAATGAAAGTCCAAAACGGATTATAGTGGTTTGAAAGAAAATGGCCCCCAAAGAGAGTGGCAATATTAGAAGGTGTGGTTTTGTTGGAATGGGTGTGGCCTTATTAGAGGAAGTATGTCAATGTAGGAGCAGGCTTTGAGTTCTCCTATACTCAAGATACTGCCCAGTGTCTGAGTCCACTTCCTGCTGCCTTCTGATAAAGACATAGTCAGCACCATGTCTGCCTGCACATTGCCATGCTACCCATCATGATGATAATGGACTGAATCTCTAAACTGTAAGCAGCCGCCACAACTAAATTATTTCCTTTATAAGAGTTATCGTGCCGGGTGGTGGTGGTGCATGCCTTTAATCCCAGCACTCGGGAGGCAGAGCCAGGAGAATCTTTGTGAGTTCGAGGCCGGCCTAGTCTACAGAGCAAGATCCAGGAAAGGCACAAAGCTACACAGAGAAACCCTGACTGGGGGGGGGGGGGCGGGGGGGGGGAAGAGTTATCGTGGTCATGGTGTCTTTCACAGCAATAGAAACTCTAACTAAGACAGGGATCATGAGAATGGAAGAAAAATTCTTAAAGTATGGGGAAAAGAAAAATAAGAGAGGAATGTAATTCATAGGACTTGAAAGCAGAAGGGAGTAGTATCTGGGAGAGGAAAGATAGCAGCAGCAGGAGGGTCCAGTGGGTGTAGGAGAGGGCTCTAGGGGAGAAGAACAAATAAGAATAAAGCATGTCATGCGAATGAAACAACCATAATAAAACCTGTTCCTTTGCATGATAACTCCCAAAACTAAGCAAAGATCTGATTATCATGGTATACACCTTTAATAGAAGAATTCAGGAGGCAGAGGCGGAAGATCTCTGTGAGTTTTAGGCCAGCCTGATCTATATAGTGTTACAAGAGCTATGCAGTGAGATGCTGTCTCAAAAAAATCAAATAAGAAAAGAAAATAATTTACAACTCAAAGCTCCTAAAACAGCATCACCATGTCATCATTTTATACAGCACTGAGTTGTTTAAAAAACTAAATTAAACTGTCAGCATTTATAACCCATATATACACCTACTTTCAAAGATTATCATAAAATAAAATATTTTGTTACAATATCCTTGTAAAAAAAATCCAAATGCTTAGAAATAATCTAATTGCAAAAGGATGACTTTTTGCTTTAGCAATTACACAATGATGGCTTTTCAAGTTTGATAATTTTATTTAAAGTGAAATTTAACAAAATAACATAATGATACATTAACTAACACACTTTTCCAAACACATGCACTTAAATAGTAAAATAATGATTCTCTATTTATAGCAATTTTCCTTTATTCTACATGTCCTTTATGTAAATACGGGCTTTTATACTGTTTTTTTTTTTTAAATCTCATACATGAATACTACCTCTACATCACTCTCACTGGTCTTCTCCCTCCAACTCCTCCTGCTCTTCCCCCTCCCAATTTCATGATCTCTTCTCTATTTTTATTACATGCATACACAGATATACACAAATGTGAAGGCTATTTTTGGTTGTCAACTTGATTACCCCTGGAATTGAGGGTACACCTGTGAGGGATTTTTGCTTTATTTAAAGAAGGAATATCTACTTCTAATCCAGATCTGTGAGGTAGGAAGAAGTACCTTTAATCCAGATCTGATCTGTGCCACACATTCTGCCTCAAGCCTATATAAGGACATGGAATAAAGAAGCTTTTGCTCTTTGCCTGCTTGTTGTCATATTACTAGCAAGTCGATTCCTTCACTGGCATTAGAATCTACTTCTTCAGGATTCTGGAATATACCGAAGACTAGCTGAGACATCCTGCCTCAAGGACTGAGCAATTACTGAGTTCCTTTTTTTTTTTTTTAAGAGTAAAAGATTTATTGGGAGAACTAAAGTGAAACCAGAGTTTGGGGGCCTTAATCACAGGGAGAGCGTCAGTGTGGAAGAAATAGAAGATCAGATGCATTTTCAGTCAGGAAATCTCCATCACCTTTTCTGTGTCATCTGTGTTCAGTTACTTTCTGAACCCATTTTCTGTGACATAGAACACTGTCTGAGTCAAGTCCGTAGTTTATGTTAAATACTGAATTCTTGGATATTTTGTTCACAGCCAGTCATTGTTTAGTTATCTGGATCACAACTTGTAAGTCAATCTAGCATGTGTATGTGTGTGTGTGTGAGTGTGTGTGAGTGTGTGTGTGTGTGTGTGTGTGTGTGTGTGTGTGTGTGTGTGTGTGTGTGTTGTGCATTGCTGGAAACTGAAACCAAAGGATAGATGCCATTTTCTATGGACATAAACTAATAGGACAACTGTATCATATGGTTGTTCTATTTACCTATTTTTGAGGAATCTCCTTCCTGCCTTCTATAGTAGGTGAACTAATTTACTTTCTTGTGGCTAATGTGCACAGAGCCCATTTTCTCTGCATCTTTACAAGCATTTATTATCTCCTGTCTATCTGAAAATAGCCATTCTTACTGGAGAGAGGATACATCTCACCATGATTTTGATCTTCAGTTCCTTAGTAGTTAGTGATATTAAAGACTCATCTTATTTACCTGTTGGTCATTTGTATGTGCTTTCTTAGAAAATGTCTATTTAGTTACATTGTCCATTCTCTAATGAGACTCTTGAAGTTTCTTTGATTTTGAAATTTTAGGGTTCTATATACATTCTATATGTCAGTCCCATGTTATGTATATTTATCTCCTAGGCTTCATTCTGCTTGTTATTTCTTTAGTTATTACTGGAGATTATTTCATGTCAATGTTTTTAAAGATACATCTTACTTAATCTGATAATTTTATATATGTATAAAATGTACTTTGATTATATTTACCTCCACTCCTTTTCCTCTAACTTGTCTCAGAACCCACCACCACCACATCTCTCAATTTCATGTCATTTTTTTAACCCATTGAGTCCAATCAGGATTACTAGTGTGGGCAGGTGTGTAGAACCATCCACTAGAGCATGGCACCCTACTAAGGGTCACATCCTTAAAGGCAACTGACTCTTTACCAACAGCCAGCAGCTGTCAATAGTTCCTCAGACAGAGGTGATGTTTCATGAGCCCTTCCCACATCTAGGTTAAAATTTTGACTGGTCAGCTATTGTGCAGTTCTTATGCAAGAAAACCACAGCTACTGTGAGTGTGGGTGGGCCACAGCCCGATCAATTCTGTATAAATACTGTTGTGCAGTAGTTCTTCCAACCCCTCATTCTTACAATGTTTTTGCTCCTACTTCTACAATAATACCTGGTCCTTGTGGGAAGCAGGGTGTGATACAGATGACCAGTTTAGGTCTGCACACTACACAGTCACTTATTATCTGCATTTTTACTAGTTCTGAGTTGAGTCTCTGTGTTAGCTCCTAGGCAATGCAAAAGGAAGCCTTCACTAATGAGAGCTGAGAGCTCTGCTAAACTATGTATAATAAACCTATGTACTCATAGAGTAGTTCGATACTATCTCCATTTAGAAAATTAACAGAAGGTTCTCCCCTCAGTGCCTATAAAGTGCCCAGACACAGGTTCTTGAGAAAACTTACAGTATTATACATGAGTTCTCTCTTGTCTAGTGGGCAGTAAATTCAGAAAGTGGTTGGCCACATCTGTAACATTCCTGCCACTACTGCACAAATGGGTATACATTGCCAGACCAATAATTACTGAAGATCACAGTGTCCATAAATAGTCTTTATTCATGTCATTTTTAATGGTGTTCGCATTGGTAGAAGAGAAGTGAGTAGTTGCAATAACAAATTTGGAGAAATGTGCAAATAAAATGAGCAATGAGTGACAATGAAATGAAAAAAATAATTTCCTTAATCCAAATGCTCAGAAGCTTCATGTGTAGAAGACCCGTGTGTATGCTGAATATTTATCTTGAATTTATTCATAGAAAATTAAATCACTATTCTAGCTGCTATTGAGAAAAGGTATAACTTAGATAAGAAAGTTATCTGGAATATTATTTTCTGGAATATTATTGTTTTGTCTATCAAAAACAGTTCTAAACACAAGTGGATAAAATACCAGTTGAATAATCTTAAACACTAAAATATGTCCATAGGTCATCGAAATTTTTCCATCAGTCAAAAGCATGAAAAGGAAAAGTTTAAAAATCTCAGAGGGTTCAAAGTATAGGATGATTACAGACAGTTTAAGAAGAATGCAAAGTAAAGGATACAAGAAAGGGCCTGACCTATGGAAACAGGAAGAGTAGAACTTACCACAAAAGGGATACAACTCACTAAGAAACAGAAAAATTCTTTTTTAAAAAACAAAGTTTTTTTTAAACAAAAAATTACTAAACTTAACATGGACAGATGTATGATGTGAGATGTGAAAAACCAGGAATGGAAGGTCTTAAGTGGTTTAGTGAATTGAAACATTTTAGATTAATATTTTCAGTTATTTTTAGGCATATATTTTTGTAATAAATATGTAATATGGTATAGTAAGATTTTTTGTATGTATGCTGTATGTTTATTGATTTTACTGGTATTAAAACTTAATTCTATATGAGTTTTTCAAATTCTTTTCAGTTTTAATATGCATAACCACAATTTAAACCTAAAATTTCAACTTTGTTTTATATAATAATTCTTCTTGAAATTATAATATCATTACTTCAATAATAATACTTCCCTTTCTGCCCCCCCAACCTCTTTCATTCACCCCACCTTGCTCTCTTTCAAATTCATGGTCTCTTTTTCTTGGAATACACATACACACACATGCATATATGTGTGTATAGATATGTATGTATGTATGCATGCATACATGTATACAGTCACAAAGAGTCCATTACTCTCTAAACTTATGAAGTTTTTTTCTCTTTTATTTTCAGGAGAGTTTTTCTACTAGAAGGCATGGAGAGAAAAACTCTCCTGAAAATAAAAGAGAAAATGCCTTTCAGTAGCTCCACTCTCAGATATTCCAAGAGCTGAGTTCATTTCCCTTTCACGTGGTTAGACAGTTACCTGTGTTCTTGCTTTATTTTTTCTTGTCATATTTCTGTGTTTTATTTCCTTGCATATTCTCTTCATTAAAAAACTTTCTCTAAAAATGATAATGAATCTATACTAAAATATTTCTGTTGTATGTGTACATATATACATGTATATAGGTATATGTTTTATGTATATTCATAAATACATAATTATAACCTGCTCCATCCCCCTAGTGTCTCAGGGCTCACTAATTAGTTTTGGCTAACTAACTGAGGGGATCTCCTCTGGGGAAGACTACTATGCCTACTTTTAGCATTCTCCAGTATTCCATAGTTCTCTGTACAGAGTTGAGCCCCGGGAGCTCTCGCCCATCCACATAGCACGTCCACTGGTGTTCTTGTTGTGCAGGTCTTGTGAAGGCACCCATGTTACTGAATGGGTGTAGCTTCACTGATTTTTCTAAGATATACAATCTTACAGAAAATATTCTCATCCCTGGTAATTATAATCTTCCCACCCCTCTTCCACAGTATTTCCTGAGTCTTTGTAACAGAAAGTATGTTGTAGATGCATGAATTAAGACTAGTCACCACAGGATCACTCGTTTCTGCATTTTGATCTGTTGTGGTCTTCTGTAATGATTTCCAACTGTTACAAAGAGAAGTTTCTTTGATGAGGGGTAAAAAGTGCAATTACCTATGGGTAAAAGGTTAAATGCTTAGATTGCATTTAGAGTTTCAAGGTAAATATGTAATACATTCAGCAAGTCATCACCAGTGTCACATCTAAAATTTAGGGACCCAGACCTGAAAATACTAAGTATGAGCATTGAAAGAAGAAATTGTTGGGAAATGGGGGTAGGGCTAGGAACTGTTTTATGGTATATTTGTTTTAAAACTTATGTGTTTTAATTAGCTTATTCATTTTTATTTACAGAATATTCCTATTTTAAAGGAAAAAGAAAGAGGGAAACAAACAGAATACAAAATTTATTACTAGGAAACGTGAAATGGTGGTATTGGAGAGACACAGACCCACATGGAGACTCTCGCTGATAGAGGACCAAACCCTCCAGAGAGATCACTACTCACTTCCCAGAAGGCTGATTAAGAAGATGATGGAGAAAAAAACATGATGGAGGAGTAAAAGCAACTGTGTATACAAAAGAAAACATTTCAAAGTGAAAGTGCTTTCGCTGGTCTTTAGTATTGTAGAAAACAGATATATTTAGGGCTACAATCCTTACCATATTTTAGACAAAGTTATATTGTGGAGAGAATATGCAAAGAAAGATACATAAATTTGACAAGAAAAGATAAAAGCAAAAGGACAGGCAAATGTCTAAACACATGAAGGAGACAAGAGGCCTTTGCTTCTGAAAATAAATGTAGAGAGAAAATCAATGTGACAGATATTTGGTAACAAATAGGGTAGAATCATGGGGAAATGTTTTAAATACTTTTGGTTTTCAAAGTAAGTAACTTAGTCATGAATTATGACCTCTCCCTTAATTACCTCTCTATTGCTGTGAAGAGACACCATGACCAAGACAACCTATAACAAAAAGTACTAATTAAGGGCTTGTTTACAGTTTCAGAAGATGAGTCTATGACCATCATAGTGGGGAGCATATTGCTGAAACAGTAGCTAAGAGCTTACATATTGATCTATAGGTTGAAGGCAGAGATACAGGGAATGTTATGGCTTTTGAAACTTTAAAGTCCACCCCCAGTGACGTACCTTCCCCAGCAAGGCCACATATCCTAATCCTTGCCAAAATAATTTCACTGACCGGGGACCAAGAATTCAAATATGGGAGCCTGTGGGAGCTGTTCTCATTAAAACCTCCAGAGCCTCTTTGGAAGATGAAACATTTGAAGGAAATATTGATAATCATACACCTAGAGATATAAATTCATCAAGGAGAGTAAAATCTACAGGGATCAGTTTTCATCTATAGAATGGGTGACTGTGTAAAAGACCCTTAGGTAAACATACAGACCAATTATTGTGAGCAAAAACTGAAGCTTATGATGAAGAAACCAAAGGAGAGTCCATTAAAGTGAAGTTGAAGGAATTGGAAAGCAAGTCAGAAATGGGAACATGTAAAAATGTCTGTGTTTCTCATGGACTTTGTTTTTTGTTTGTTTGTTTGTTTGTTTTTTGGTTTTTTTGGTTTTCCAAGACAGGGTTTCTCTTGTGTAGCTTTGCGCCTTTCCTGGAACTCACTTGGTAGCCCAGGTTGGCCTCGAACTCACAGAGATCCGCCTGCCTCTGCCTCCCGAGTGCTAGGATTAAAGGTGTGCGCCACCACCGCCCAGCTCTCATGGACTTTGTAGACAGCTTTTTTTTTAATTTATTTATTCTAAAAAATATTTTTTTCATTTTATATAACAATCCCAGTTCCCCTTCCCTCCCCTTCTCATGCCCCCCACCTCCGCCAATTCCACCCCTCATCCACTCCTCAGAGAGGGTAAGGCTTCCTTGGTGAGACAACAAAGTCTAGCATACTGAGTTGAGGCAGGACCCAGCCCCTCCTTCCTGTGTCAAGATTGAGTAAGGTATCCCACCCCAGGGAATATGTTTCAAAAAGCCATTTCCTGCATCAGGGATAAGTCCTGGTCCCACCGCCAGGGTCTCCCAAAGCAGAGCTAGCCATATAACTGTCACCCACATTCAGAGGGCCTAATTCAGTCCCATGCATGTTCCCCAGGTGACAGGCCAGAATCCATGAGTTGCCAACAGCTTGGGTCAGCTGACTCTGTGGGGATTTCTTTTTATCATGATCTTACCTCACTTGCTCCTGTGATTCCCTCCTCCCTCTCTTCAGCTGAAGTCTAGGAGCTCTGCCTAGTGCTTCGTTTGTGGATCACTGCATCTGCTTCCATCAGTTACTATGATGACAATTAGGGCAGTCACTAATCTGATTATAGGGGAAGGTAAGTTCAGGCACTCTCTCCATTATTGCTAGGTTTCTTAGTTGGTGTCATCCTTGTGGATTCCTGGGGATTTCCCTAGCATCAGGCTTCTCCCTAACCCTGAAATGGTTCCCTCTACCAAGACATCTCTTTCATTGTTCTTCCTCTCTCTCCTTCCCTCCACTGGATAGATGTTTTAAAGGCAAGCAAAGATTCAAAAGGGTAGAAAAAAACCTAAACATGTAAAGACACAAAAACCATGAATAACTTACGATACTGCTGTTGATAGAATTGTTGTGGCATAGTTATTTAGACAATACATAAAATTAGAAGTGACTCTTCCTTTGCAAGGTAAAAAGTGTCTTCAGAAAAATGATATTTTGGTGGATAACTGGAAGAATGATTATATGAAGTTTGACTACCAAAAAGCCATTCTCTGGGATCAAAAGGGACAGTAGATAAAAATAAGAATATTGTTTAGTTTAAAATTTCTTTCCAAGTCAAAGCCCATCTGAAGTAGTATACAATTGTCATTAACAGTTTCTTCCTGCACTCTCAAATCACCTGCTAGCTGTGAATCTCAGCTTAGATCTTGGTATACCTGAGAATGGGGCTACTATGAGACATGGGGAGAAAACTTTCTCAAAAATAGAAGGGAAAACGCTGCCACTTCATAAGTTTTGAGCAATAGACTCCTTGTGACTGTACAATATTGTATTACAGGGAAATATTTTCTTTCAGGATGTTTTTATTTCAATTATATGAGAAAGCAGTTGGTATGTATTTTGGAAAGTGTGTCAAAGCAACAAAAGCTTCTTAATAACAGGAGTGGTCTCACTGGAAATTGCCTGACAAAGTGAAACATTTCAATGATGGCAACCTTCCTCAGGCAGAATGCAGCTATTGTTAAAATAGAGACAATTTATCTTTTAATTCAGCAATAATTCCAGTCCATTTAAGCTGTATTCTCTATGATCCGAACAATAAATGGTAATGTGTTGAATTAATACTACTTATAAAGAATATTTCTTATCTTTTCATTGTATTTTTTGAGCAAGGAACATTTAGCACAGTTATCTTTGGTGAATTATACAAATTAGTATTTTTCCATTCCAGAATTCACACACATTTTGGTCTCCATTCAAGATACTTGAGAGCAGCATGAAATTAAATCCTTAGTAATGGAAGACTACTTCAAAATGGTGGGGAATCCAGAAAAAAAGATAGGCGTGAACAAATTGCTTGAAATAACAACTTAGAACAAATTGGATAAAATAATTTATTAAACAATCAGCATGATAACTCAGTGATGTCACCTTGTAAAAAGGTAACTTTGGTAGAGAGGAAGTGCACAAAATCTATCTTGGTTTTGGTAAACTTCCTGAAGGCTTTAATTCAAAATCTCATTTAAGAAATTTGAAATCTATCTCTAACACTATGCTATTAAATATGTAGATGTACAAACAAACAACTGGGAAGGAAAACAAATGTTATAAGAATTTATCCATAAATTAAAGATCTTTATTCACTTAAAAATACATCAAATTGTTACTCTGTGTATTCTCCCTTAGAGAGTATGATGCCCTTCCACAGATGTGGTAACAATGAATTGCCCAAAGCTTAGTAATGAGGGTGACAAGAAACAGCTACTTTACTTAAGGTCACTCAATAGGAGCAAATCCTTGCCAAGTACTGTAAAAGCAACTACTCATAGACCCAAGCGGATGACCTGCCTACTGCCATTTTCCAAAGCCAGTGTGATTTCCAACTGAATTCTAAATACCTGTCCTTATTATATACACAAATAAATGCACTTTTCAACCCTCATCAGAGAAACTTCTTTTTTTTCCAGCAGAACAACCATTATAGAAATCAAAAAACTGCTCAAAATGCAAAAGAGAGTTGACTATTGTTGGACGTTTTTGCTCTTCTGGGGAGCCTGCCACCCAGCTCCCAAATAAATACACACACAGAGGCTTATTCTTACTTATGAACACCAGCCTTTGCTTGGCTTAGTTTCTAGCCATCTTTCCTTATCTTAAATTATCCCAACTACCTTTTACCTCTGGGCTTTTCCTTTTCTCTAACTTCTATGAATCTTACTCTTACTCCATGGTTGCTATGTGGCTGGGTGACTGACCCCTTGGGTCCTCCTCCTTCTCTTAAGTCTTAGCTCTCTCCTCTCATTTTTCTCTTTCTATATATTCTCTCTGCCTGTCCACCCCGACTATCCTTTCTCCTGCCTTGCTACTGGCCAGTTCTTTGTTAGACCAACAGGTGTTTTACACAGGCACAGTAACACAGCTGCACAGAGTTAAACAAATGCAACATAAACAAAAGTAACACACCTTAAAATACTACTACATTTCCCCCTTTTTGTCTAAATAAAAATAAAGGTTTTTAACTTTAACATAACTACATAAAACAAAAACAGTTATCAAGCAAGAATTAATTTACAAATTCAATACATTTATAGTTAGCATATTCAAAGAAAATAATGCATTATCTACCCTATATTAGGTGAATCTAAAGTTTTATACCTAACTTACTGTCTATCATAATTAGAAATAAGTGCAACTATAACTATTTAGTCTTCAATTCCATCAAACACACAGAAAGATGTAATATTATCTAACCACAGAGACATTTGAATGTCTGGACGGTCACCCAAAGTTCCTCTGTAATGTTGGGACATCCATCTTCAACCTACAGGCCCATAGTATTTGGCATAATTCTGAGTGAAGCAGGAAATTTGAAGGACTGTCCTGCCTTCTATTGGCAGTTTATCAGTCACTTTTCTCTGTGTCTTGCAGAAGGACTGTCCCGCCTTGTTTTGGCAAAGTTCAACTGAAGGACCATCCTGCCTTGTTTTGACAAAGTTCAATAGTCTTTTTCCTATGTGTTCTGCATGTCCAGTCTGCACAGCACATTGTCAGCAATCAAAGGCAAGAACAGTTTCTTTGTCCAGTGGCTAATCTTACCACAATGAAAGCAAACTCCATGAGGAGTTTATTCAATGCCCATTATCTTCTCTAAGGTAATTTGGTGCTGCCAAGAACAGATGTGTCTCATTTTCATGAAAAACTTTTAAGTTAACCAAACATTTTAAATGCCATATTTTATAGGTCTTTGAAAGGTTTGAAGACCATCTATCTATCTAAAATATGTCTCTATATTATCTAGAAAGCATACCTAGCATATCTACAAATTTAATTGTTATAAATGACTAGCCACTAACTTATGTTTCCTGATTTTCCTATATAGTTTATAATAATAGCTTTCAAAAACTAAAATTTTAACTTACATTTTACAATAAACTGCATAGGTAAAATACCTTAAATAAGAATAGAAACATATATAAAATATGTTGTAACAAAAATAACCTTGAACTTTTATCAATATGCAAAAATTCTATAAACAAGAATAGAAACATATATACTGTGTAACAAAAATAACTAAATTTTTATCAATATACTATATTCTTCTAAATGATAGCAACATCCATAACCCACCAAATAACCAAAGACACACACAAACACACACAATTTTTGGGAATCTGGGCATAGTTTTCTGTATACTTCTTCCTGCTGTCTGTGGATGAAGTATCTTTAGGATCCCAGAGAGAAAATTTTGAGATAATGACAAAGTCCTGGGAAGACCAGCAGTGACATTTGCTGATAGATATTACCTGTCAAGTCTCAGGAGGTCTTACCTGATCAAACCTGATCCATATTAACCCTGAAGGAATCCATAGCCTCTCATCTCCTGTGGGGAAAAAACTCCAAAGCATTTTTTATTTCTATTTGACAATATATTTCTTGACTTCTTTTTTAAAGTTAAGGCATTTCTAAACTATCTAGACTGGTTCAATTTAGCAGTCTAGTTCACAATCCCATGTGTCCTAGCAGCTGTCTTCTGCTTTTCAACAGTCAAAAAATTCAAAATCAACACAATAACAAACAGGATCCAAACTACCTGTGCATTTCCTATCTTAGGTGGCATTTTTTTCTTTTTTATGTTACCTTACTTCTGTCTTTAAAGACTCTTATAAACTATTCATTTTTTTATATGATCATTCCCTTTTTCTTTTCTTAAACCTACGGACATTATTAAACACACCGTAACCTGCTTCGAAACAGTAACCTTTACTGTGTATCTCTAGTCTTTATTGACCTCATGAGCAAACGTTTAAACTGCTCAGTTACCCCGGGATTCTCCACGTGGCTGTCTTGGCTGGCTCTGCCCACTTCTGGGGTCATGAATGCTGAGCCTAAAACCCTCATTCTAGTCAGAGGTAGGAGACCAAAAACTGCATTTAACCTTCATTAAACCTTCCTAGCTGTGGAAGCCAGTACCTGTGTTGCCACGGGGTGTTTTTACTTAGCTTGGCATTTTTTTGTTTTAACTGATTCCATTTTTATTTAGCCATGCCAACTGAACAGCAGCGCCTCTTAAAGGAATTGAGTCCTTTTGTTGTTGTTGTTCAGCTTTCTCACAGATTCTAGACGGCTATTTGAGCCCCATGTTGGGCGCCAATTTTTTGTTGGAGGTTTTTGGTCTTTTGGGTGGGCCTGCCACCCAGCTCCCAAATAAATACATACACAGAGGCTTATTCTTACTTATGAATGCCTGGCTTCAGCTTGGCTTAGTTTCCAGCCAGCTTTCCTTATCTTAAATTATCCCAAATACCTTTTACCTCTGGGCTTGTCCTTTTCTCTAACTTCTGTGAATCTGGCTCTTACTCTGTGGCTTGCTGTGTGGCTGGGTGGCTGGCCCCTGGAGTCATCCTCTTCCTCTGGCTGCTAGATCTTAGCTCTCTCCTTCCAGTTTTCTCCCTCCATATATACTCTCTGCCTGCCAGCCCCACCCATCCTTTCTCCTGCCTGTTGCTATTGGCCAGTTCTTTATTAGACCATTAGGTGTTTTAGACAGGCACAGTAACACAGCTTCACAGAGTTAAACAAATGCAATATAAACAAAATTAACACACTCTAAAATATCCTGCTACAGATGCCCAGTTCCAAATGATATGTTTACAACATAACTGCTACATACACAGCCCAAGGAACCTTTTGGAAGAGTAGGAGGAAAGATTGTAAAAATCAGTGGATCTAGAGGGCTGCTGCAAACTGTGTCTTCTAGCTCTGATATTGGAATTACACCCATGAAATCTTAATGATATGGTTTCCTAAACAAGATCTGCATAATGATAATTCCAATTGAAATGTCAGTGTGGGAGGGAGAAGTCTCCCAGGGCCACACCCCTAGCTGAAGCATTACAGGTAATGAATGATTGTTGAGAGAGGAATAATAAACCTTTTCCAGGGATGAGTGACCTAAATGGTTATCTAGTCCCTAGTGGTCAGCCCTAACACATACATAAAACAAACAAACAACAATAAAAAACTAAAATCACTAAATGAACCTTGAAAGTAGCATATGTATACTTATGTGCATATATATTACAATTATTTAAAAAACAAGTCATCAATTTCAATTTGAGAAGATAGGGGGAGAAACAGCAGAAGTCTGAGGAGGAAGAGGGAGAAGTAGAAGTAGAAATAATGTAAATATAGTACTTGTATATAATTCTCAAAACAAAAATTAAAGTTCAAAATGTTAAAGGATACAGTGAAGACAACAAGAATAAATGAAGTAATGTTTAAAGCAAAAAAAGTAAAGAACACAAAATGGGTTAGTTTACTACTTGTAGGAGAGGCAGCATGATCTGTGGCTTTTCACATTTATACAGGATCAGAGATGCATTGTAGGTGAAAAGATAATGATTTGTACTGAATGTTAGGTTGGGAAATATACAAATATTATATATATATATGATTTAATTTTTAAGGGAAATTCCTGAATTATAAAGAATGTTTTTCCAAATTTCAGAAATACATTTATATTTTGTAGGGATAGAATTTCTCAAAGGACTTTTCTTTCCGAAACTTTTTAAATCTTAACCTAAAAATAAGAAATGTAATTTGAAAAAAAGAAAACAGTAAGTTTCTGCTTATGATCCTCTACTTCTTTAGTTGTTATATTTATACTTATTCATATATCTTAGGAAATAGAACATTTGAAAGCAAAGAAGGTATATATGAAACAACACTATGTAGAAAATGTACAGGTAAGTACAACTCTGACAGTCTGGACTTCAGTTCTCAGCTCCATGGATAACCAGCTTTAAGGCACTTTAGGAAAATAATGAATTACTTACCTCCCTGGGTTATTAATATGGGGATTAAATAAGATAATAGATTTAATCACATATCAAAATATACTTTATATTTAATAACTGCTTGGTGAATGTTGGTAAAATTATTATTTTATAGTAAGATTTAGTGGTTACACATATCAAAAGACCAATAACTTGCTGACTAGCATCACAGAGATTTTTAATCTTACTACAAAGTGTGTGTAAAAGTTTGCCAAACAGATAAGTGTTGCTCTACAAGACATATATATATATATATATATATATATATATATATATATATAGAAAAGTAACATATTAATGTAGTAGTCTCATTGCCAGATCTTTTTCTTTCATAAACTTTTTAAAGCAAATCTGGGGCAAAAATGCTGAGTGACACCTTGGTCCTTCTCTATGATCTTTCTGGGACAGGTGAATTACTTCTTTTGATATGCATGCCATCTAAATGCTAATTATTGTCAAATTTGTTTCTCTAAATGAAACCTAGAGCTTTGCACTATAGACTCAAATATTTAACACTCAATTGATTAACTGGTATCAACATCCACCTAATACCTCAACCAGCTAGGGTCTATTTTCAGCAAGCCATCTTGATGTCTCATTCCTTCTGCAGAATTGTATCTCTGATGCTTTTGTCTTCTGCTCTCATCTATATTGATGGCTCCTGTGTCTTCCTCTAATATTTTCACAAAGAAGCATCTTTATCTTTTATTAATAAGGATTGTATTGTGAGCTGGGCATAGTGGTGCATGTCTTTAATCCCAGTACTCAGGAGGCAGAGGAAAGCAGATTTCTATGAGTTTGAGGCCAGTCTGATCTACAAAGAGAGTTCCAGGACAGCAAAGGTTACACAGAGAAACTCTGTCTCAAAAAAACAAAAACAAAACAAAAGGATTGTATTATGTCATATTCTTGCTGAAAATGCTCCTTCAGTCTTATTATAGGTAGTTTTTTATCACTAAAATAAAAAAAAAAACAGAAAGATTTTTCTCATACACAATTTTGAAATATATTTTTCTCTTACAAAGTTCATGGTTTATTGGCTGTCATAAAGTGGGAACTTTTTCATGCCAGACAACCTCATTCTGGAATTCTTTGTATATGGTTTTAATAAAAATATCTATTCTCATTTTTCAAGTCTCTGCTTTAAATATAAATATTCGATAAAACCCCAAATTAAATCCATGCTTTTACAACTGATTATCACCTAAGGTGTCAAAACATAATGAAGGAAAGGAGGCTGAATCGCTACAATAAAGAGGATTGAGAAAACACAATATCCATATACAGTAAAATGAAATTAGATCTTTGTCTTTCACCATGTATAAAAATCAACATAAATTAGAGACTTAAATGCAGTGCCTGAAACTGTGAAATCAGTCCAGTGAGACACAGCGGAAGCCCCACCGTACAGGCCTATACTGTGGTCTATTTTTATATGAGCCCCAACCTACAAGTAACAAAGCTTATCTTAGAGTGGAAATAGCAAGACACTGCAGATGCCTTGAACATGAGATATCCATTGATAAAGTTTTTGGCAGAATGAAGTGAACCCCAGGAAGGCTACATGTTCTACAGTAAGCAGAGCTGGAGGGTTGGGGTTACTGAAGCCCATTGGATCCAATGTCACCTATAGCCCCAGAAGCCAGATATGAAGGAACAAAATTTGTTGTTGGCTTGGCTGGGTCTTACTCTTGTTTTGGTAATCTTTCCTCCCTATTCTCCCATTCTTCTCTGGGGAATGTTTGTGACATTGTATAAGGCAGATGGCTTGGTTTTAGTTCTTTGATCATTTTCCATCACAGGGGCTCACAGCTTTCTGATTTCCTTGAGTCTCTAAAGAGACTTTGAACAATATTACAACTGAAATACTATAAGGACTCTTTGTAACACTCTAAGGGAATACTTAAGTTTTTAATAATTTTATTAGTTTTTTTATATAATAAATCTATGAGGACTTTTAAAGTTGGACTGAGTAAATTTAACACTAGGGAACAGGAACAGAATGTTATGATTTGTATGTGAAATGTCCCTCATAGGCTTGTGTTGTTGAATACTTAGTCTCCAGCTAGCATTGCTAATTGGGGACATGGTGGAATCTTTTGAAAATGAGGACTAGGTAATAAACAGGAATGTAGAGGGGGTGTTGAGCTGGCATGATTCTGGCCAGAAATGTCTGCTTCCTGTCAACCTGATGTAACCAGCCCTGTCATACTTCTGTTGCCACAGTGGTAACAGTTTCCAGTGAAGAGCTGCTCCCACCAGCATGCCTCTGTCATCATGATGGAACTGAATCCTCTCAAACTGTGAGCTGAAGTCAACCCTTTCTCCTTTAAGTTGCTTCTTTCAGGTACTCTGTCACAGTCAGGAGCAGGGTAACATCGCACTGTTAATCAAATGATAACTGGCCAAAACCTCTGACGGAGGACTGATATCCAGATGTGGGGTTGGTGAAGACCTTTTCCCATTCTGTAGACTGTTGCTTTGTCTTGTTGACCATATCCTTTGCTCTACAAAAGCTTCTCAGTTTCAAGAGGTCCCATTAATTTATTGTTTCTCTCAGTGTCTGTGCTACTGGTGTTATATTTAGGAAATGATCTCCTATGCCAATGTGTTCAAGACTACTTCTTACTTTCTCTTCTAGCAGGTTCAGAGTAGGTGGATTTATGTTGAGGTCTTTGATCCACTTGGACTTAAGTTTCGTGCATGGTGACAGATATGGATCTATTTGCAGCCTTCTACACATTGACATCCAGTTATGCCAGCACCATTTGTTGAAGATGCTTTCTTTTGTCCATTGTACACTTTTGGCTTCTTTGTAAAAAATTATATGTTCATAGGTGTGTGGATTAATGTCAGGGTCGTCAATTCAATTCCATTGGTCTGTATGTCAGTTTTTATGCCAATACCAAGCTGTTTTTTATTACTGTAGCTCTATAGCAGACCTTGAGGTCAGGGATCGTGATGCCTCCAGAGGTTGTTTTATTGTACAGGATTCTTTTAGCTACCCTGGGTTTTTTGTTTTTCCATATGAAGTTGAGAATTATTCTTTTCAGGTCTGTGAAGAATTGTGTTGGTATTTTGATGGGGATTGCATTTAATCTATAGATTGCTTTTGGTAAGATTGCCATTTTTACTAGGTTAGCCCTGCCTATCCATGAGCATGGGAGATCTTTCCATTTTCTGACATCTTTTTCAATTTCTTTTTTCAGGAACTTAAAGTTCTTGTCATATAGGTCCTTCACTTGCTTGGTTAGTGTTACCCCAAAGTATTTTATGTCATTTGTGGCTATTGTAAAGGGTGATGTATCTCTGATTTCCTTCTCAGCTTCTTTGTCCATTGTATATAGGAGGGCTACTGATTTTTTTGAGTTGATCTTGTATCCTGCTATGTTGCTGAAGGTGTTTATAAGCTTTATCAGTTCCTTGGTGGAATCTTTGGGGTCACTCAAGTATACTATCATGTCGTCTGCAAATAGGGAAAGCTTGACTTCTTCCTTTCCAATTTGTATCCCTTTGATCTCCTTATGCTGTCTTCTTGCTCTGGCTAGAACTTCAAGTACTATAATGAATAAGTATGGGGAGAGCAGACAGCCTTGCCTCGTTCCTGATTTTAGTGGAATCACTTTGAGTTTCTCTCCATTTAATTTGATGTTGGCTGTTGGCTTGCTGTAAATTGCCATTGTTATGTTTAGGTATGTTCCCTGTATTCCTGATTGCTCCAAGACCTTTATCATGAAGGGGTGTTGGATTTTGTCAAATGCTTTTTCTGCATCTAGTGAGATGATCATGTGTTTTTTTTTCTTTGAGTTTGTTTGTATGGTGTATTACATTGATGGACTTTCGTATGTCGAACCACCCTTGCATCCCTGGGATGAAGCCTACTTGATCATGATGGATAATTGTTTTGATGTGTTTTTGGAGTCTGGTTGCCAGTATTTTATTGAGTATTTTTGCATCAATGTTCATGAGGGAGATCGGTCTGTAGTTCTCTTTCTTTGTTGTGTCCTTGTTTGGTTTAGGAATCAGGGTAATTGTAGCCTCATAAAAGGAGTTCGGTAATGTTCCTTCTGTTTCTATTGTGTGGAACAATTTGAAGAGTATTGGTGTTAACTCTTCTTTAAAGATCTGGTAGAATTCTGCACTGAAACCATCTGGTCCTGGGCTTTTTTTGCTTGGGAGACTTTTAATGACTGATTCTATTTCCTTGTGTGTTATTGGACTATTTAAATAGTTTATCTGGTCTTGATTTAACTTAGGTATGTGGTACCTATCCAGATAATTATCCATTTTTTTAGATTTTCCAGTTTTGTGGAGTAGAGGTTTTTGAAGTATGACCTGATGATTCTCTCAATTTCCTCAATGTCTGTTGTTATGTCCCCCTTTTCATTTCTGATTTTATTAATTTGGATGCTCGCTCTCTCTCTCTGCCTTTTGGTTAGTTTGGATAAGGGCTTGTCTATCTTGTTGATTCTCTCAAAGAACCAACTCTTCATTTCATTAATTTTTTGTATTGTTCTCTTTGTTTCTATTTTATTGATTTCAGCTCTCAATTTGATTATTTCCGGGCATCTATTCTTCCTGGGAGACTTTGCTTCTTCTTGTTCTAGAGCTTTCAGGTGTACTGTTAAGTCACTAGTGTGAGATTTCTCCAACTTCTTTATGTAGGCATTTAGTGCTATGAATTTCTCTCTTAGCACTGCTTTCATAGTGTCCCATAAGTTTGAGTATGTGGTGTCTTCATTTTTGTTGATCTCTAGGGTGTTTTTAATTTCTTTCTTTATTTCTTCCTTAACCCATTGGTGATTCAGTTTAGCATTATTCAGTTTCCATGAGAGTGTAGGGTTTCTGTAGTTTTTGTTGTTGTTGAAATCTAACTTTAAACCATGGTGGTCTGATAGAATGCAGGAGGTTATTCCAATTGTTTTATGTCTGTTGAGATTTGCTTTGTGGCCAAGTATGTGGTCGATTTTAGAGAAGGTTCCATGGGGTGCTGAGAAGAAGGTATATTCTTTTTTGTTAAGATGGAATATATTCTATACTTTTGACTCTTGGTAAGCTAGGAAACTTATGGGAATATATGTGTTTTGACACACCACATTTCTAAACTGTGCAATTAATAACACATTCACTCATTTATTCAACATACAGTTATTGAATTGCTACTGGTACTCAGCATGAAGTCACCTGAAGTCATCTGTGTATCAGAAGGGTTACTGAAATTGATACACTGAGACAAATTGCAGTATGATGAGAATGAAAACAGGGGGGAAACTTGCAAATATGTAACAAGTAAGAAATGAGAGTCACTTTCACTAATCTTCTAGTACTGGCCATTCCAGAAGTGGATGGCTTAAGCCATTTGTAAGAGACAGAAAAGTTAGAACTTGTTGATGACTTCTTTGTGGGAGCAAAAGAATATACAAAGAATTGTATCTAAGAACTTTTAGAAAATCAAAACACTGCTATCAACTGCAGTGTCCAAGCAGGAAACAGATTTGAGGCAGCATATCAAATTTTCCATTTGTCACCTGAAATTTTAATATAACTATTAGACACACAAATATAAATGTCAAATTGGTGACTGAAAACTTTGTTTGAAAACTATGTGCAATTTTGGGAGAAATGCAAATTTACTTGTTATCAGTATAAAAATAACATGGAAACTATAGACATATCACAGTATAATGGGGAGAAACTGACAATGTACCTAATAAGTACAAGATATCCTGAAAAGAATTATGATTATATTTTCTTATTTAATATAATAAATATAATGTAGGTCCAATTTCTATTCTCATTTTACAGATAATAAAGCTGAGACATAAAAGAAATGAGAGACTCATTCAAAATAATACAGTCAGTAAGTGGTAAGGTTAGGTTCTGAGCACAAGATATCTTTCTACACATCACATGAAGTCTCACAATGACACTGCCTAACAGTTGAGATATAGAACCCATGCAAAATTCATAAATATCTGGGGGAGCTGTCAAAACTAAAACAGAAGAACGGATAGGCATAAAAAAGTAAATCAGAGAACAGTTATGTCACAGAAGGGGTGAATTTGTTTAAAAGTTGGACAAGGAAGTCATTTACAGTTACTCATACTGAGAGATAAAATGACATACGGATAAAAGACCATCACATAAAACCACAGCTGGACTCAATGAAGAGTAGGTGGGTTGTGGGGAGTTCAGCCCCAGTAAGTACAACATTGCATCTATCTGCAACACAACCCCTGCTTCTATGGTTCAGGGAACATTTTGGTAGAGGGGCAGAAAGACTGTAAGAGCCAGAATACCAAGAAGTCTGCTGTGAAACAATCCCTCCTAGAAATGGCTGAATAAATAAAACCTGAAAAACCATAATACCAATAGACATGCTAACTCACAACAGGGATATCTCATGAGGTCCCATCCCTAGACAAAGAACAATAGGCAACTTAATGACCATTGAGGGAGAGAGAATTAGGGAGAATTCTTCTCTCCCAAAGACAAGCCATTTAATTAGCTATACAATATAAAATGGTCAGCCTACACACAAACAACAAAAGCATACTCAAGGGTTGTATTTGTGTGTGTGTGTGCTAGTATGTATGTGTATGTGCACATGCGCACACACACACACACACACACACACACACACACACACTCAAATACATACGTAGCAATAATAATAAAGAGGCTATCAATTTGAGAATGAGAAGATATATGGAGGGCTTGAGAGGAGGGGACATGGGAAGGAGGAAAGTGATGTAATTATACTGTAATCATTTTTTTAAAGAGTGCAGCCTCTGGTAAGCTAACCACACTCCAGTAGAAAGCCACACACTCAAGAATATATGAGCAATACAAATTGGACTTGATGGACTTAAAATAAAAATCACTACATAAAGTTGAGAGCAGACTGAGGAGAAACTGAAGGAGAGTGACTGTGATCAAAAGATATCCCTCTTGACTGAGGTGTGGGTAAGCCAGCTCCCAAATTGTGAGCATGGGAGAGCTGTCCTCATTACTCATCTGTCTTGTGGCAACATGGGCAGGGAAGAGGTGTCTTCTCCCCAGAGCTTATCAACACTTAAGGTAGGAGAGCTGTCCCTGACCTTCATCAGCTACAACACTCTGGGAGAGAGGCCCCTCCATCTCACAAGAAAAACACAGCAGAGCTGGCCCTGAAGGTGTAGGTGTGGGAGAACCGACCATGAAGACATGAAAACAGAAGAACTGGCCCCACTCCTTGCTCATTGATGCAAGGGGTGAACTAACCAGGGCAATGCTGGAGAGCTCACCTTGTGGTGAAGAGAACTGGTGGCCTGACCAACCCCACAACTACACAAGCCCAGAACCAGGGGGCTATGTGTTCCACCACCACCACCAATATCCACCCCATCTGTGATCTGCTGGAGCATTGGGGGTGGGGTGAGCTCTGTCCTGTGGACCCAGGGCTTCAGGATCTCCATGACACAGGGCAGCAACAGGATGTCCAAGGAGAGTCCCAGTGAGGGTCCAGCATCAATGGTATAGCAGAGACCAGGGGCCTTGAACCAGACCAGTGATTATTTGTGACGAATGCCATCATGTAAAACTGTGTGGATAAAGGGATTTACTGTGTGAGTCACTGAGTACACTGCAGCTTCCATGATGAGATTTTTCTCTTTCTCCCTTTGTTTTTTTTTCTTAAATTTTATTTTGTTTTATTCTGTGGGTAAGGGAGATGGGTGAGATCTGGAGATATGAAGTGAAAGACACAAAGTATAAGTAAAAAGAAAGTTATAAAAAGATATTATGCCAAACTCTTGAAGAATTAACAAAATATTTTCTAAAAGAAAGGTATACAGACTTACTAGTGTCCACATAGACTAGTTAACAGCAACAACAAAACAATGGACTGAAATTTCTATGAAGAAGAGTAAAGGGCATGTCTAAAAGGTAATTATATGAAGGCAGTGCTACTAAGCAGTTATTTTATGATATCAAGGCATGGAGATGTGTGGCAAGAATGAAAGGATGATGACCGGAGTGGTGGTGCACGCCTTTAATCCCAGCACTCGGGAGCCAGAGGCAGAGGCAGGCGGATCTCTGTGATTTTGAGGCCTGCCTGGTCTACATAACAAGTTCCAAGACATCTTGAGTTACAAAAAAAATTCAAAACACCTGACTCAATAAAATTTTTAAAAAAATGAGAAACACTGGTATTTAGTTGGTCAAGCAGATTGTTGTGGTTAAACCCAGTTGGCACAAAACAAAAAAAGACTCAAACGTGAAACAGGAACGTGGAGGGGTGGGGTTGGCATGGTAGTGGATGGGAGTGAGAGCCAAATAGCAGAGGTTAGGGGTGAGAGTAGCCAGAATCCATTATATGCGTTTACAAAAAAAATGAGCAAATTTAATAAATATTTCAAAAGAAAATAAATTAAAAAGGGCTGAAGTGATGGCTCAGCAGCTAAGAGCACATGCTGGATTTACAGAGGACCTGTGTTCATGTCCCTGCATCTACTTTAAGTAGCTCACAACTGTCTGCAACGTCAACCATAAGGCATCTGACACCCTCTTCTGGTACTCACATACATTCCCATCGCTTCCACCGCACACACAAACACAGATACATAAGCATACACACAATTTAAAATATAAGATAATATTAATAAATAAACATGAAAATATATTTCGGTAACCAGAAAGCAAAGGAAGAAAGAGCAGAAAGAAAGATTCACATATCAAGTTCTACATCACCAAGGACTGCATATTCCTGAATCTCTCCATGAAAATAATTGCAGTAATTGCTAGTTTGTGAGTAAATGTCTCAACATATTATTTCAGAATGACATAAACTAAAAGGGAATCAAATCATCTTTTGAAAGTAGGTGATGAAAACAAGTAAAAAGTAGTATTTGTAAATTTTAATTTCATATTCATGTATGTCAAATTTTCAGTAAGAATAAAGAATTGGTAAATCTATACTGTCGTCTTTTGAAATTATGATTAATTTTTTTCTACAGTGAAATGAATATATCTTACCTGTGACTGTTTCACTTCTAGTTCCTGGTTCACTTATATTGTTATGTCAGAGATGTTAAATATTACAGATTATGATCAATCTATAAATCCTACTCTCAGACCTGCATGCATGCACACACACACACACACACACACACACACACACACACACTCACATTCACACACATATACACATACTCACATTCATACACACACACACACATCAAATTTGAAAATATACTGGCTACTAGTTTGAAATCTGTAAGCTGTATGCAAATGTCAAATACTAATATATAAGACAAAATATGTGCCTTAGTAAATTCATGGTAAGCTTTCTTCCTGGAGAATTATGTAATAAGTGTGCTACATAAGCCAAGTTTTATGAAAACACATAAAATTAGTAAACACTGCAGTAAAACAAGTATCTCAGAAAGAAAGAAAACAGTCATTGATCCAAACCCTTAACTATCAGTGTGTTCTCCAACAGTAAGCTACTTCAAATACCTTATCAGACCATTACTCTTTGTTCTGAGTCTTCTCTTTGAACTTAAATAGTGGACAATGGAGAATGGCATGCTTCCCGTGACCTTGACACAGTTGCACAGTGATTACTCATCATGAATGTAAGTTAAGATCCAGCCATAGGTCACTTGTCTTTACCCATGTAATATGATTAATGGATTGCATGGCTGAAGTGCACTGTGAAAGTCAATAAAAAGCTCCAGAGCTGGAGAGTCAGCTGTGGAATATCATGTGATAAGGAAATAGATGGGAACCTGACCATATAAAATTCCTACAGTTACAAGGTTAAAAAAATCACTAATATGAGGGGGCTATAGAAGATCACAAGAGTACAATATCTGTGACATTGTAAAATTAAAAATAACTTCCATTATTTCTCTTCTTATTGATAGCTACCAACATACTCTATTGTAGAATAATAAGCTTCATGTTTTTTAAATCAGAACCTTATAAATCAAATAGAAACAATCATTCAGGAGTGATTAGGGTTATTCAAAGTTTGACATTATCGGTCATGAATATTATAGCCACTCTTTAAGTAACAGGAAAATTAAATCTGTAACATTTAACTGGAAAGTGTCTGACGCCAGACACTATGGCCAGATACTCTGATATATTCCCCTTCAGATATTGACTGGGGTGTAATTCTGTCTAGAAATAGTAACTCCAGGCTATAGTTCCTAGAACTTGCATAAGGAATCATCAGAAAGTATAGTTCCTAGAACTTGCATAAGGAATCATCAGAAAGTTGGAATGTTCAAGACAATATAAACTTGACTGATAATTCCACAGACTAGGAGTGAAAACACTTAAGATGTTGGCATGGCCTTTGCCCCCTCCAAAGGCTCTAAGTGAAGATCTTTTCTGATCTCTTCTGCCATCTCACGGGTGCAATCAAGGTAGTCCTTAGCTTCTGGAGTATCACTCTCATCTGATAGGCATGTGGCAGACCAATAGATTTATTGTGAGATAGTGTCTCCTATACATGAGAAGAAGCTGTGCCTATGAAATCTCAGCCATATAGTTACCTGAACAACAACACTATCAG
The DNA here is from genome assembly GCF_049852395.1 of Peromyscus maniculatus bairdii. Taxonomy (NCBI): domain Eukaryota; kingdom Metazoa; phylum Chordata; class Mammalia; order Rodentia; family Cricetidae; genus Peromyscus; species Peromyscus maniculatus. The sequence continues at coordinate 21,155,911 of NC_134865.1, forward strand.
TTGGCATGCCAACATAGGTGAAGGAAATCTCATAAGGGCCCACCCAGAGATGAAGAGCTACAGGAATTTAATGTCTTCTGAGAGAGGAAGAATTGGTCTTTTTTAGAAATGAGTCCCCTGATATATTATTCATTCCTGGTAGTCAGCTCTAAATGCATTTGGGTAACAATGAACTCATCAGGTTCTATGTATATGTACACCTACATATGTGTGTGTGTATAATATATAACAATAATTATTGAAAAAAGAAGAAGTCATGAATTTGAGAGGGTGTAGGCAGGTGTGGAAAGAGTTGGAGAGGAAGGAGAAGTGGAAATGTTGTCAAAACAAGAAGCATGTATGAACTCCTAAAAAAAAAAAAAGACTTAAAAAATAAATTTAAAACATGAAAATATCAGAAAAAAATACATTGGAAAGAATAAATAAAAGTATAAATAGACACATCAGACATATCAAACTCAAAAGTTTCTGCAAGGTGAAGAAAACAAATGAGTAAAGAATCAGTCTCAGATTCGGAATAGCAGAATAGGGGAAACACACACACATACACAAAATTCTGTACACTGGACAAGGGAATGATTTTAAATAATTACAATAATCACAAAAGCTCTGTAGCACAAGACTAAACTGAGTGACCTAAAAATTAATGAATGGGCTAAAAAATATATCTTTTAAAGAAAAATAGAGATGGCCAACAATGCTTACTATTGGTCATCATCAGGGTATTCAAAACCTCAGTGAGGAGTAGCCTCATCGCTCTAAGAAAGGCAGTCAACAAAGAATAAGATACCAGAGCTGGTGAGGATGAGGAGAAAAGAGAGTCTTTGTTGGTGGGAATGTAAATTAGTGAAGGTATTGTGAAAACAACATGGAATTATACAACAGCCACCTGAAAATAGAACTAGAGCATGACCCAGAAAACCCACTATTTGCATCCAAAGAAATTAAATCAACATACTGAACACTCCATGTTAATTGTATATGGAGGGTGGTTAACAATAGCCAAGGACAGGAAACAAAAATGTCCTCTAAATTATTTGTTGATTAAAAAAAATGTTATTCATACATAGAGTGGAGTACTATTCAACCACTGCAAAGAATAAACAAGCTGTCACTTATGCCAGTCTGGATGGCACTGGAGGTAACTATTAAGTGAATGAGCCAATATAAATTGTACGTGTGTATGAAATTGCCAAAGAACAAAATTAATCAATAAAAAGAGTAGGGAGATGACAATGTAACTGGTCATTTTGAAATTTTCTAATTAAAATAGCAAATATTTGTGCCCACCCTAAAGAGAACACTACACATCTTTACAAGAAGACTTACCTGGGGACCTGGCCAGTTTGAATCTGTTGGTAACATGAGTGTCCATCAGTGGAAGTCTTACAAAAAAAAATCATAACCATAATGAAGCAGAACTAACAGAAAAAGATTTCAGCCTGGGTGCAGTGGTAAGGGGCTTGGACCTGCCTAGGCTCAGTGTGCTGGGCTCTGCTGACTCCCCATGGGAGACCTCGATTTGGGGGATGTGGGGATGTGGGGTGGCTTGGGAAAGAGGGCTGGAGGGTGGGAGGAAGGCGGAGGGAGGATCTGTGAATAATATGTGGAGTGAGTAGAAAATTTCTTAATAAAGAAAAATGACCCCAAGAAAGACACAGAGATAGCCCAATGGCAGAGAAATGGATGAGATCTACATGAACAACCTGGACGTGAGTGGGGGTAATGAAGGGCAAGGGTCGAGGGAAAGAGAGCTTAGGGGAGCGGGAGATCCCAGCTGGATCAAGAACAGAGAGGGAGAACAAGGAATAAGAGACCGTGATAAATGAAGACCACATGAGAATAGGAAGAAGCAAAGTGCTAAAGAGGCCCACAGAAATCCACAAAAATACCCCCACAATAGACTGCTGGCAGTGGTCAAGAGAAAGCCTGAACTGACCTACTCTGGTGATAGGATGGCCAAACACCCTAACTGTCATGATAGAAACCTCATCCAATGACTGAGGGAACCGGATGCAGTGATCCTTGGTCAGGCCCCAGGTGGAGCTCCAGGAGTCCAACTGGCGAGAAAGAGGAGGGTTTGTATGAGGGAGAATTGTTGAGACCAAGATTGTAAAAAGCACAGGGACAAATAACCAAACAAAATGAAACACATGAACTATGAACCAATAGCTGAGGAGCCCCTCAACTGGATCAGACCCTCTGGACAAGTGAGACAGTTGATTAGCTTGATCTGTTTGGGAGGCATCCAGGCACTGGGACCGGGACCTGTCCTCAGTGCATGAGCTGGCTGTTTGGAACCTGGACCTTATACAGAGACACTTGGCTCAGCCTGAGAGGATGGGACTGGACCTGCCTGGACGGAATCTACCAGGTTGAACTCAATCCTCAGGGGAGTCTTTGCCCTGGAGGAGATGGGAATGGAGGGTGGGCTGGGGAGAAGGTGAGGGTCAGGGAAGGAGGAGAACAAAGGAATCCATGGCTGATATGTAAAATTAAATTGAATTATAAAATTAAAAAAATGAAATAAAAATAAAATAAAATTTAAAAACAGAAAAAAAGAAAAAAGATTTCAAACATTTATCTTGAAATAAAGATGCTGCTATTCTAAGGTTGATGATAAATTCCAGGGAAGCAGGTGGGCTAACTGTAGATTATCACCTTCCCCTTCCCTCCAAATCAAACCCCCAAACATAGCCCCAGTTCTATGACAGAATGCCTGCTGAGGTCTCACATCACTCTCAGTCCCATTCCCAGGGAGCTAAGCAGATCCTAGTGGAAGACCCTATTTCCCTCTCTCCTGTGGACCAACTCACCGCACCTCCTATCCCTTCCCCATTCTTAAGTGTCAACTCCCAATACCTAATAACATACCTTATCCAAAACGAAAATGGCCACATTTATCAGAATCCCAGAAAAATTCCCTACCAGGCAACACTGACCTACCACATACCTTAAGAGTCAAAGAGAACAACAAAAACCAAGGAACAAAACACCCACCCATCAAAGACAAAACATAATATCAATACCTAGAATTACAATCTTCCTAAACCTAGATGCATAGATGCCAGTGTAAAAACACAACCAATAACAGCCAATATGTCTCCAGGAGAGGCCAACAACTCTACCACAGCATGCCCTGAATATTCCAACATTTCTGGAGCACAAGACAAAGCCTTAAAATACCTATTATGAATATGTTAGTTTTCCTTAAACAGGAAATGGATAAACTCCTTAAAGAAATCTATGAAAACACAATAGAATAAAATGCATAAAACAATTCAGCAGCAAAAAGTCATACTAGAATCAATAAATCAAATAACTCAGAAGAATCTGGAAATGAAAAATTTAGGAACTCAAAAAAGTAACCTCAGTGACAAGCCTCACAAACAGAATGCAAGAGATGGAAGAGAGAATCTCAGACATTGAAGACAAAATAAGAGAACTTGATACCGTGGTCAAATAAATTGTTAAAACTCAAAAAAATCCAGGCATTAAACATTCAGAAATTTGGGAATTCTGTGAAAAGACCAAATCTAATAATGATAGAATAGTGGAAGGAGAAGAAACACAGATCAAAGGCACAGAAAATATTTTTAATAAAATCATAGAAGAAATTTTCTGTAACCTAAAGAAGGAGAAGCCTATAAGGTACAAGAAATATAAAGAACGGCAAATAGATTGGACCAGAATAGAAACTTCTTTTGTCACATAATAATCAACACACTAAGCATACAGCACAAATAAAAAATATTAAAAGCACCAAGGGAAAAAGACAAAATAACACATAAAGGCATACTATGAGAATGGCATCTAACTTCTCAATGAGACTGTAGAAGCTAGAAAAAAGAAGAATGGAGAGATTTCACCCCAGCATCTTAACATCACACCTGAAAGTAATAGAACAAAAAGAGGAGACACACCAAAGAGGAGTAGACAGAAGAAAATAAACTGGGGGCTGAAATCAATAAAATAGAAACAAAGAAAACAATACAAAGAATCAATGAAACAAAGAGTTGGTTCTTTGAGAAAATCAACAAGATAGACAAACCCTTATCCAATCTAACTAAAAGGCAGAGAAAGATTATCCAAATTAACAAAAACAGAAATGAAAAAGACAACATAACAACAGACACTGAGGAAATTCAAATAATCATTATGTCATGTCTTTACAAACCACCCTTAGTGAGGTAAGCGAGAACCAGAATAACAAACATGGTGTGTATTCACTATATGTGGATATTAGTTCTTAAGTCAATGATAACCAAATACAATATATAGAATCATAGACGTTATGGATAGAGCAAGGGACTAATGATAGATTTCCCTAAGACAGGGAAATAGGTTAAATACTCATGGGTTGATGGAGAGTGGGAACCTGGAGTGGAATGATCAATTGGGGAGTGGGAATGAAGAGGAGGATGAGGGAGGGGATAAGGAACAAGACAACTAAAATTAAAAGTTGAGAGGTAACCTAATACAGTAGAAGCATCCTGTCTTAGTAGCTGTCTTTTTGCTGTGAAGAGACATATGACCAAGGTAACTAAAAGAAAACATTTAATTAGTTGTTTACTTACAGGATCAGAGGTTTGGTACATTTTCATCATGTCAGGAAGTGTGGTGGCATGCATATGGCTCTAGAACTGGCGCTGAGAGCTACATCTTGAGCTGTAGGCAAATAAAAGAGAGAAATGGGGAGTCGGGGGGGGGGGACACACACTTGGCCTGGCATGGGCTTTTGAAACCTGAAGTGTCAAACCCCAGTGACATACTTATTCTAACAAGGCCACACCTACTCCAACAATGCCACACATACTAATCCATCTCAAATAATGACACTCCTTGTTGAATAAGCATCCAAATATATGAATGTATGGGGACCATTATGTTCTACTCCTTGGCCCAACATAGTTTTATAGACAGAACATAATGTACACTGAATTTAGTCCAACTTCAAAAGTCTCCATCATCTTTCACAGTCTCAACATTGTTTAAAAGTCCAAGATTCTGGGCTCATAGGGACTTAGACTGAACCAACAACCATGGAGCCTGCTTCTGACTAACTTAGAGGCACTCTGTGTGTATGTTACAGCTATGTAGCTTGGTCCTCTTGGGGGACTCTCAACAGTGAGAACTGGGGCTGTCTCCAACTCTTTTACTGGCTTTTGGAACCTGCTCCTCAGACTGGATTGCCTTGCCCAGTGTTAATACTTGGGGAGGTGCTTAGTCTTAGTGCAACTTGATACACCATGTTTTGTCAGAGACCTGCACTTTCCTAAACAGAAACAGAGAAAGGATGGAATAGGGGGTGGGAACAGGTGGAGGATGGAGGGGGAAGGACTGAGTGGACAGGAGGAAGGAGAAAATGCAACCAGGATGTAAAATAAATAAATAAGTTTATTTATTTTTAAAGAAGTCCAAGGTTCAAAGTCCATGAATCATATGACTCATGGCATCTCCTAACTGCAGCCCCTATGAAATCAAAATAAAAAAGCAGATAACATTCTTCTAATACACAATGGCACAGAACATACATTACCATTCCAGAAGGGAGGAAAGGAAGCATAGTCAGGAAATATTTACTTACAGCGAGACTGAAAAGCAGCTGGACAAACTCCAAATTCTGCATCTCCATGGCTGATGTCAAAGTGCTCTTCAGGTACTCAACTCCTTTCAGCTTGATTTGCTGCAACATATTTCTCTCCTGGACTGGTTCCATCCTGGGTCTGTATATTTCCTTGACAGGTATCCCACAATTCTGGCTTCTCCAACATCTTGGGTTCTCCAATACAATCCAGGCTTCACTTTCACAGCTTCACACAGTGTCCTCTCTGAACCTCCATGCAAGAGCACCCCTGACACGCATCAGGTCTCAGTGACTTTCCTTGACCTTAAAGGGGGATTCCACGGCCATTTTCTTGTATCCTTGACTCTAAAGCCAGAACCACCATGGCCAAAGCTGCTGGAGTTCTGTTGCTTGATGGGACTGGAACGTGGCCACCTTGTTCAATTTCATTTGCGTCAGCTTATTTACAGTTGTTTCCTTCACTGCTTAAGCTTTTCCTTAATTCTTTTTTCAGACGTTGGAAGCTTAACTGAGTGGTGGTCCTAAGATCACCACTTTTTAAAATCCATTTAGCATCAGACTTTTCTTTAAACTTTTTATTTACTTGAGCACAAAATTTGGCTCCAACAAAACATTTCTGGGTGCTTCTTTACTCCACAAACTGTACATTTTGTGTTTTCCTTGTCCTGCTTGTTCCATTTTTACTGTAAATCTGCTAATAACCACATGCCATACTCTAAATTAGGTAGTCATAAAATCTCCTCTCCCAATGCCATTAATCCAAAACTCTTCAACTTTGCCTCAGGCAGATTTTAAGAAAAAAAAGCAAAAACAAGCTACATTCTTTGCCAAAATATCACAAGAATCATCTCTAGGCCACTTACTAATTTTCTACCCCTAAGAATTTTCTTTTGCTGGGTCCACGTTGCTTTCAGAGCTACTGTGTTTTGCTCCTAAGAGGATGGCCCATTAAGCCCCATTTAAAAATGTTCAGCCACTTTTTTAGTTCAAAGTTTTCTATATTCCCCCAACACACAGTGTGGCCAGGCCTGTCCCTGAACTACCCCACTACTAGTACCAACTTCTGTTTTAGTCTCTGTTCTGTATATGTGAAGAGACACCGAGGCAACTCTTACAAAAGGAAGCATTTAACTGTGGGCCGGCTTACAGTTTGAGAGGTTTAGTTCATCTTCATCATGGTGGAGAGAGTAGTGGCACTAGTGACTTTGGAACAGTAGCTGAGAACTACACCCTGATCTGTGGACCTGGGGGAGGGGAGCTATGCCTGTCACAGCCTTTTGAAACCTGATACCTCAAAGCCCATTCCTAGGGACACACTTATTCCAACAAAGCTGCATCTACTCCAAAAAGGCCACACTTCCTATTCCTTCTCAAATAGTGTCGCTCCCTGGTGACTAAGTGTCTTAGTTAGGGTTTCTGTTGCTGTGAAGAGACACCATGACCATGGCAAGTCTTCTAAAGGAGAGCACTTAATGGGTGGCTTACAATTTCAAAGGTTTAGTCCATTATCATCATAGGAGGACATGGTGGCATGTAAGCAGACATTGTGCTGGAGAAGGAACTGAGAGTAGAGAAGGAGATACATCTTGACCCAGCAGATAACAGAAGTGGCCTGTGATACTGGGAGTGGCTTGAACATATATGAGACTTCAAAGCCCACCTCCACAGTGACACACTTCCTCCAACAAGGCCATACCTACTCCAACAAAGCCACACCTCTTAATAGTGCCACTCTCTATGAGCTTATGGGTGCCACTTACATTCAAACTACCACACTAAGCATTCAAATATATGAACCTATTGTGTCCATTCTTATTTATACCATCATACTTTCTAATATATACATATAAAGGCAATCTAAATGATGTCTTCAAATACTGGAGAAGACAGAGTCCCAACTAAACATCTCTTATCACTAAATGAAATCTCCAAGTACCAGAAATGGGTTACAATTAATTTTATTAGCTGAAGGGGTCCCATGGAAGGCCCCAAACAACACAGGCTATTGCCAATGTAGACTAACAGCAATGCTCTATTCCTGAAGACAGCACCTATATAATTCTTTGAACATGAAGAAATAGAGCTGGTGCCCACAAAAAGCCTTCAACCCTACATGATAGCATATTTTCTACAAGAAGATACTCTACCCAATACAAAAGAAGACACATAAACACCAACCCATCCACAAAACCTTTGATCTACAATGTGTCCTTCCTGAAAGATATACTAGTTCAATGGTGGCACAAAGCTTGTGGTAATGACCAACCAATATCTGATTTAACTGAAGAACCACTCTATTAGATGGAAGCCATACCTGACACTGTCTAAGTGACCAAGAATCTGAAACTAGATAACCCAGAGACCTAGGGTAAAAACAAATACTACTGTTCTAAAAATAAAAGTTTCAAAATATCAATAAGATGACTCCTAATGACATTCTCATACATTTATACCTTGCTTAGCCATCATCATAGAAGTATCGTCTTACAGCACATTGGACCAAATACAAAGTTGCACAGAAAGACATTATATAGAGAATGAGAGACCTTGTAGTACCACATATGTTCTAACGGGGAAGTCTCCATTGAATCTTTCCCCTCAGAGATCAGGGGACCCTACAGAAGATTATATGGGAAGAGTGTAAGAGTAAGAGGCAGAGGGGATGGAGGACACCAAGAAAACTCTAAGTCAATAGGATTGATATACATATGAAACCACAGAGAATGAGGCAGCATGCACAAGACCTGCACAGGTCTGCACCAGATGATGTTCTAGAGCTGAAAAAAGTAGACACAAGCCCCACCCCTAACCCAGAAGAAATCTCCAATTGATAACTACTTGCAGATGAAAATTTAATTTCCTCTAAGGCAGACTCACTGGGAAGACAAACTACTCTTAATGGTAGGATATGTACCTGGCAGTAGATGATCAACAGAAAACAAGCTGAATGGTATCTTGGGAGGTTTATTGTCTCAATGTTGTATCAGGGATTTTCCTTTGTTAAAAATTTTTCACTTACTTTTTTATTTTTAATTTTAATTTAATTCTATTGATTTTTCTTCTCTCTTTTTTTACCCAACAGGTTCTTTGCATTTATTTTATGGCTTTCTCTTTGGTGTTTTTATGGAATTCCTTATTGTGCAAACAAGTGGGTTTCTGTCTCTATTTGATTCTTGTGCATTTTCTTAAAATCCTTCTGTACTCTTGTTTGTTTTGTTCCATTCTGATGTGTTCATTTTTGTTTCACTTTCTTATATATTTTTAGTTGTTATCCCTTAGATGCTTGTTTGTTATCTAATGAGAGACAGAAAAGGGTGAGTCTGAATGTTAGGTGAGGTAAGGAGGAACTGGTAGGAGTAGACAGAGAGGAAACCATAATCAGGATATATTATCTGATAAAAAACAATCTGTTTTCAATAAAATGAAAAATTAAGTAAAAAAGTACAAGTATAGGCAATGAAAGGTGGCACTGTGGTTCTTATACATTAATTTTTCTCCAAGTTAATACTATATAGTATACATTTGTATGACATGCACTTTGAAAAGTTCACACAACTAATCTCTATGGACAACACAGAAAAGCATTTTGGCTGATATTTATAACAGAGTCATTTATCTAATTTGTGCAGCCATGATATCAGACAGATGACCCAAACTAAAGAGAAGAAACAGCAGAAACCAAGAGAGGGTTATTCACCCAGGAAAACTGCCGTTAGTGTTTTTATCAACATTTGTTCACGTGTGTCAAAAGGCTCGCACAAGCTCCAGTAGTTAAAGATTTATACCAGGTTCTTACAGTTCATTCCACAAGCGCTTCTTAGTCCATGGATGGATGCAGAGGACAGAAGAGCAGAGTAAATTTTAGTTGTCTCAGTAATTTGGCTATAGTGATAGGTAGAACGTGGAAAGCATCAATATTAAAACACCCCAACTGTGCCAAACAGACTGTATCCATAGACGGCAATAGTGTAAGGGACCTGGCTGGAAATGGCAGGTTTTGAGCTAAAAGGTCCAAAAAGCTACTGTGAAAGGAATGCAATCTTTCTTTATTGGGTAAATTTGTTCAAAGGAGAAAAAAATGGCCAGCAGAAAAGTATGCTATTCTTCTATAAACCCGTGTCTAAGACTCTAGTTAGAATGTCACTGCCTTTGGTGTTTTTTGAAGAGTTTGGCCACATACACAAAATTCCAAATAAAATTCTCAACACAGATTTTCCACTTATATTTAAAGACATAACAAAGTGATATAAGAAATGATATGAGTAAAATATAAGTCAAAGTTTGTTAGGATGAAATGATGTAATTACTCAACAAAGCACATTTTTCACAAAATGTGAATCACTCGTAATCAGATGCAAGATGTTTTTAATCAAAAGATAAATATTTCTTCCCTTATCAGAGGAGTCTTTCCACTAGTCATCTCAGAGGTATCATTCAATCAAAATAAATCAGATGCACACACCCTTTTTGGTATGTCCCTTTGTTTGTGTTCTGGTGATATCTTCCACATAAGCAGATAAATGTGACTTTTGAGAAGGTAATGAAATCATTAGTCCATCTATTAACTATTATATGACAGTCTGATAAATTCTGCATCTAAGGATGGACAAGTATCATCTCTGAAGAAATACTGAGTTTCTGATACATCCCAAAATATAATTTAAAAAATTTGTCTGACTGTTTTCCAAATCATGGGTACATTTATATATGATAATTACCTCTCTGTACTCAGTTCTCTTCAGTAAGTAGAGTTTATGTGCTTCTTCATAGAAACTGCCAAAATCAAGGAATTATCTTTCCAGAGATCTGAGATATCTCTATACTGATAAGCAAACACAATAATAATGTGAATAATAATGGAAGTGTAGCAACAATAATATCATAAGCAAAGCTGTGTGCCAGACACTGTGTGCAAGTGACTTATATATTTACTTTCTATAAAACTCTCAGAAGCAGATTTCATTTTTCTTGTTTTCTATGATAGAAAACTGAAACTATGCCAAGCTGAAGGTCTATCTTCAGCTAAGGAATGGCAAAATCAGTAATGAAACTTAACTGCCCTGACTTTAAAGCTAATGAGTGTGCACAACAGAGAGGCTACGTTTTTTCAATCAGGGTCTCTGAAAAACACTTCATCACAGACTAGGCTTTTCTTATAAACACTTAGAGAAATTCATAATACACATACTTGTTGGTCAGTCACTCTTAGGCAGTCTTTATTAGGTGACGGGGGGATACATGAAAGATCAGTTCAGGTCAATTAACAAGTTTGTCCTTTATAAATACTTTTCACATAGGAAGAGATATTGTTGCCTTTTAAAGTAGAAAGCCAGACAAAAACGGACAGTCACACTCAGACCTTACATTGGCACTGTGCCTTAAAGCAGAGATGTCCATGTAAAATGGGATTTGGAGCATTCTAATCAAGTGTCAGAAATAAATTTAAAACCAGAAAGAAGAATAAATGTTGTCATTTCATGAAGTTGAGTAGAACTTCCCTCCTCCTTTTTTTTCAGTTTCACTTTTTAATCCTGAGGCATTACTTCAGTGTGTATACATTTATGCTAATCATATACCACCGCCATGGGTTCTTCTATCAATATGAAATGTTTTGTGCTTGCTGTTTTTGTGCATCTTGTATTGTTATGTGCAATATACAAAATAATGTGTCTAACTATGCCATTTATGCTTTGGAAAGAAAAAGCAAATTACTCACTGAAGAGAATGGCATTTGCATGCGTGTGTGTCAGCGTTCAAGCCATTTCCTTCGACAAAACATTGCTTTCTACACTTAGAAAATGCATCCATCCATCAGTTACAAACCACTTCAAAGCACTTTATGAATCTACAGAGCAAAATGTACTTATCTTACATTGGCAGTGTCCCAGCTGTTACAAAATTGCTATTGTCCTAATACTTACAAGGCAATTTTAGCATCAGTTAATAATTTTACAGGATAGATAACTTCTAAAGCATTATAAAATGACAGACATTAAACAATAGCAACTTAGCATTTTTCGAAACAGTTCATGACAGCTTAAAAACTAAAGTGATTTTAATGTATAGTCTATGTAGTTTTAGTTTCTCATTGACAATTCCTTTAGAAGATAAAAATGTGAAAACCCTTTTAAATAGTGGGTGAAAGAATAAAACAAATTTATCTTTAAAGATATTCAGTAAAAATCTCAATTAGGAATAATGTCTCAAATCTTCCTGTTCAGATAGTAGGTGACAAGAATTCGAATTTATTTAGGTAGAAAAAAATGATGGTATCATTTAATGGTAGGGTACCACAAAATAAAAAGGCATATCTATTCATTAAAGCTAATACAGGAAAGAAAAATACAATGAACAGCATTTTATATAAATCAGTATGCATTATTTCTTCCTAAACACTGTTTTCTATCAATCTTAGTTTAAAAGCTTCAGTTAAAGGGGAAATCTGGGTAAATGTATCATGTGTGATCTCTCCTGCTCCCTTTGTTTAAGTTGGTGGGATAGCCACACTACTCATTTTTAGCTGGATATTTTGCTGCTCACCTTGGATAGCTAATGCTTTGATGATACAAAAAGAAAAGCAGTTGTAAACAAACTTTATTAATTGGGGTTTTGATGCTTTGCATGTGTAATATCTTCAAAGAGAAAAACAACCTTTGATGAGAACTAATGTGCAGAAGTTATTTTCAAATGTTGATTTGTTAAATCATTCTCAATATTCACTAAGGCCAAATGATCATATCAGACTACCAAATTCCCTTAGCATTTAACTACCATCTTCTCCATCACTGAGTCATTGACATGCTGTGGGTTCATTGTATGTCATGATACTATATTACATAATACCAAGTAGACTCAGATTTTTCAAATAATGGAAATCAAATTCAGACATTTAATGCTGTCTCTCAATTTTACTACTAATAGTGTCTCAAAAACACATGATGCTCTGTGATACTCGAGCATGGTATATCAGTTTCAGTACGTTTCATGATACTAATATAGTAAATAAAATTATAACTCTTAAGGTCTTAAGTATTTTTATAATATGCTATTTTTTAAGTAGTTGTAGATCCTAGTACATACACACACCCAACCAGAAAGAGTGAATACATGTTGTAAAACACATCAAGCATCCAGATATCCTATCACCCTAGCATCTGAGTGCAAGGCAACTGTGTGTGCCTATTTGTTCTGTTCTAGGTAGCACTGTTAGACTCTAGAAATTACCGGGTGAAGAACAAAAATGTGTTGAGTGAATGCTGATTGGTTGATTTTGTTGATTCAATCTGAAATAATTAACTCTTCATTAGATGTTTGAAATTTTGATTACTTTTTTTCAATGTATGTGTATGGAATTGTTCTCAAAAAGAAAACAAAAACAATAAACCTCATATGACTCTAACTTGGAAAATCAAGCAGCTACTTCTTATCAAAAGTGATTGAGAAGCATAAAACTATACATTAAAAACACTTATGTGCCTAAAATTTCAAGATATCTTTATTAGAATGATCTGTGTTTTTAAAATTTGATGTACTTATAATAATAATGTAGAAAACAAGATTAATATCAGAGAGTACTTTGTTTGCCTTTATATATTATCAAATGTTTAACAGACCCATTTAAGTTATCTAAATATATCTAATAATGGTATCAAACATGATGATTATTAATACATATAAAATATAGGCGGGTCTGGGTGCACATCTACATTTTAGTTTTAGCAAACAAATACTCTTGGCACAATGAAAGAAGCATTTTCATTAAAATTGTAATTTTAGAATGTCATTTAATTCAATAATAATTGTTTCTTTTTATTTATTCTTCTCAGTCTCAATTTCTCAAAAATTCATGGTGACCTTTAGCAAAAATGTTTTTAGTGACAGTGATAATGAGTTTCTACATGAGCAACAACAGAGAACGTATTTTGCAGAAGTTAGTACCCTCTAGCTACCCTTAAGCCTTAGTTTCTGCAGAGAAATAGCCAAAGACAGCATCATCCTTTGGATTCGAGCACACTGCAATGTTTTTAATGCCTCTGTCCTGCATAGGCCTGTAGTTGGGGTCCTCTTTCCTTCTCAATCCATATGTCCATACTCCCTCCCAGCTCTCTAGTGTTAGCCAAGTGAGAAGATGCTTTCTGTTCTTCAGAAGGAAAGATCACATTGACCTGCAGAGAAATGAGCCTGAATCTCTAATCTGGATCACACTGAAGTCAGCACCTACAGGTAAAACTACCCCAGTCACACTTTAACCAAAATTTTAGTTGGATTTTTATTCCACTCTCAAGTCACTACATCTAAAAATATGCTGCTCACTTAGATTTCTTGGCTAACTTTTCATACACACCTGCATGGCATGAATTATTAATATAAACAAATTACAATTTAAGGTTGTTTGTATTGCTAAGATGTACATCAACCAGTTTTAGGCAGGAAACTCTGAAGAACAAAATAAAACAATTTAGAGGAGATACTACCAAAAGAGCAGGAGACTGATTCTGAATTAATGCATATAAAATTTTCTCCAAGGATTGGTCATTGTTTTGAATGATGTGACCTATTGCAGGGTGTCTCAGAGCTGATTTCTGGGACATCTTATATCCCAGTTCAAGTCTTGCATCTCTGAAGTTTCCTAGGAACCAGCTTGCCCAGGCTATTCCAGACCAACTTCACTGAAATAGTCATATATAGCCGTCCTAAAGCTATTATCTTCTTATAGAAATGATCTCTCTATTGCTGTAAAATCAATGTGTTCAAAATTAGTCAGCATTCAACTTATTAGAATCTATGTCCCTCCCATGAAGTAACACAAGCCAAGATTTTCATCTCTTTAAAGCCTGAGAATGATTGTTATCCTATCTATTGGAACACACTGTGGACCAAGAATGCCTGCATTTGAATCCTTCTGTGGTATTTAGGCAATGTATGGCCTTGAAAAAATTGCTTAACATCTTAATTACTGTAGAATACTAGATCAATAGATTTAATTCATATTATGTTTTTGGAATAGTGTCTGGTACATGTTAAACAAATACTCTCAAGTAATGCCTCAAGTTCCAGGCAAGTTGGTTATCATTTTATGTTTAAGTTGTTCATATCCTACTTATTAAGTCAGTGTTTGTCACAGCAACTCAAAACTCAGCTTAACTCAGTACATTTTTGTTATTGCTTACAAAATTATCAGAAAATACATCTAGCTGAGAAGACAGTAAAGGAGCATAATATTTGAAAGTAGCATTGATAAAATGTTCAAATTATGAGTGTTATATTTCAAATTATTATTCAAGAACATATTTTACTTCAGAAAATTTCAAGATCAATACTATCTGATAATTATAAACATCTGTAACAGTATGTACTACAAATAAATAGTATGACACTAAACTAGTAGAAAAATATTAAAAGTACAACTGAAGACAGCATTCAAGTCCTTAAAGCTCAAGGCTGTATGACTAAACACATAAAATTAAAGAAGTTTCAAAATTTCAAAATTTCACTATTCTTATCTTACTTACAAATGCAGATATTAATGTTATTGACAGTCTATGGCTGCTTTCAATTTCTCAGCAACCTCGCTATTGTATGTTGCATCGCACTATCAAGTCATTGCACATATGGCCACATTTATTTAAACTCACCTTTGGATCCCATCTCAGTTTTACATAAAAGTGATATTTGTAGTCTAAGAAATAAAGCTTGCCTGAAGATCAGAGGATAGAGTCAGCCACAGAGTTAAACACAGAGGTCAGGCAGTGGTGGCACACACCTTTAATCCTAGCCTTCAGGAGGCAGCGATCTAATCTTGGTCTCTGTGAGTTCAAGGCCACCCTGGGCTACATGAGATTGATCCAGTCCAGGAGAGAAACAGAGCCAGGCAGTGGTGGTACACACCTTTAAACCCAGTATTTGGGAAGCACTAGGAAAGTTGAGATAAGAAGTGAAATGGCTGGGCAGAGAGAGGCATATAAGGTGTGAGGAGACAGGAGACAGAGAGCTTTATTGGCTGAGGACTCAAAGCCATTCAGTCTGAGGATTTGTGGAGATTGACTGAGAAGTTATTGAGGTGAGAATTGCCTGTGGCTTGTTCCTTTGTCTCTCTGATCTTTCAGCATTTCACCATTCCAATGTCTGGCTCCAGGTTTTTATTTTAAGATAATTTAGAATTCATGCAACATAAATGTCTCACATTTCACATTTCAAATGATGGGAGGAAAAGATTCATGGTAGAAACTCTTAATTTCTTGAAGAGTTTCCTCATCTGGTTCAGGTCATCTCTTAGGGTTTCTATTGCCGTAAAGAGACACCATGACCACAGCAACTCTTATGAAGGAAAATATTTAACTGAGGTGGCAGTTTACAGTTTCGGAGAATTAGTCCATTATCACCATGGCAGGGAACATGGTGGGTGGGAGTAAGACAGCATGCAGGCAGACATGGTGCTGGAGAATTCTATATCTTGATCCAAAGGCAACAGGAAGTGAACTGACTCATTCATCATGGCTTGAGCATATTATGAGACCTCAAAACCCACCTCCACAGTGACACATGTCCACCAACAAGACCACAACTGCTCCAACAAGGCCACACTTCCTCACAGTGTTACTCCTTTTGGAGAGCATTTTCTTTCAAACCACCACATTTCACTCCCTGCTCCCCAAAGGCTTGTAACCATATCATAATGGAAAAATGTATTCAGTCCAACTTCAAAAGTCCCCATAATCTATCACATCTCAACTATATTTAAAAGTCCAAAGTTCAAAGTCTCTTCTGAGATTCATGCAACCTCTTAATTGTCATCCCCTATAAAATCAATATCAAAACACAGATCACACATTTCCAACATATAAGGGCACATGATATACATTACCATTCTGAAATGTAGAGAAGGGAGCACAGTGAAGCAATACTGGACCAAAGCAAAACTAAAAACTAGTTGGGCAAACTATAAACTCTGAATCTACATGTCTGATGTTAAAACTCTCTTCAAATATCCAACTTCTTTCAGTGACTGCAACACACTTTATCCCCTTTGGGCTGGTTCCACTCCCTGTTAGCAGCTTTCCTCATCAGGTATCTCACAGTTGTGGCACCATGTCTGCCTGCATGCCATCGTGTCCCGC
This sequence comes from Peromyscus maniculatus bairdii, assembly GCF_049852395.1. NCBI lineage: Eukaryota > Metazoa > Chordata > Mammalia > Rodentia > Cricetidae > Peromyscus > Peromyscus maniculatus. Next base: position 21,172,615 of record NC_134865.1, read on the forward strand.
CATGATGATAATGGACTAAACCTCTGAAACTGTAAGCCCCAATTAAATGCTTTTCATTTATAAGAGCTGCTGTGGTCGTGGTGTCTCTTTATAGCAATAGAGACTCTAAATAAGACAGATGCCTTCAGAATATGGGATTATTTTTATATCTTCCACATAAGGTCTTCAAAACTCTTTATAATGTGCATTGAATTTTAAATAGTGGGTAGGTATAATGACTTTGTGTAAGTGGGAAAATTCATGTTCTCAAAAGTCCAAGCAGCAGATTTCAGTTTGTTGATGGGCAAATGCTTCACAAAACTGACAAACTTTCAAAAACAAATAGGAAGGAGAATCATGGTAAGATACAAACACACACACAGCACAGCACAGCACAGCACAGCACAGTCAAAATGAGGAAGAGTGTCTTTGGACAGACAGGAGGCTCACTTCACACACTGTGCTATAGTGACTTGTCTGTGAGGCACCCACAAACCCAAATGAAAAAGGCTACAAAGTCCCTTTCTGGATTAAATTGTGGTGGTAACCAGTGCAAAAGAAACCATGGTCATTAACTTCTTTCTTGCTTGGGCTATTCTAAACTGGAGAGTGGGAAGGTTGCCTACAATGTCCATATTGGGAACCTGTATATGTGGGCAGGTTGAGATTAAAATATAAGGATCTCATTCCCCAGTCTTCCTAAGCTCAGGGTCAGTATATTCAACAGTTTATGTTCAGGAGTAGAGTAGAAAGCAGGCCTGTCTCTGCCTGCATCACCATCTCAGGGTAGTATATGGTCCCAGCACAGTCTCTCCAGAGTAGAAGTTGGGGACAGCAAATGCTGGATTCTCCCTGGGTTTTGATCATTGGGGCCAAGAAAGGATCTAGTGATTTCCCATTAAGATTTCTGCCTCAGACTCATCCCAGACCCATGACAAGGCCATAAAAGAGGGCCCACTGGCACTCAGGAGTTCAATCTAAGGACAGCAGAAAACTGGATTCTAGCCAGCACAGCACAGAGATACAAACAATAAATTCTGGCTTTTCTTTTCCCTTCCAGGTGGAGGCGGAGTAGCTTTTTTACTTCCTTCCCCACTGCATTTCTTTAGATCTAACCATCTCTCCCATCCTCATCTTAGTTCTTCTGTGTCAGAAACTGGAGGTCTTTCTTTCTACTTTCATACTTTAAAGATGTTGGGTAAGAATGGAGGAAAAGGGAGAAGGAGAAATGTATCAATTTTTATTTACATAGAAATAGCCTCCACCTCCCCATATAGTAGGGAAATTAAGCCTTGCACTCCATCCCCTCATGAGGAGGAGAAACTACATGAGCTAGACAGACAGACAGAGCATGCTCACACACATGCATAGTAAGGGGTTAGGACTAAGTAAGTGGGAATAGGACAAGTGGTTGGTTGCCCTAGCTCCACCCACTGAGGATTGGGAAGGGAGGGGTCTGATTAATATACAATTTCCCTCCTCTTCCTTCCCCTTACTTGGCTCTTCTTCTGTGAAGGAGCCAATTTGATGATTTCTTCTTCAGAGGGTGGCAGCATAATGTCTCTGTACTTCTTAGTTTGTTGTTCAGCTCATTCTCCAAAGAGATATCCAGCACACGGGTTCTGTAGTCAATCACCATAGTGAGTAGGTCAGGATGGCGAGGTATCTCAAAGATGTACTCAATGTAGGTGAGGTTTTCTTTGTTCAGCTTGCTTGGCTCTCCAAGAAGCTAAACCAGGCATTGCCTATCCTGATCTCACTCTTCCCACTGGGGATATCCTTCCCGCAGACTTACTTGAGCTATTCCAGATTTTCAAGGGGGATGTTATTGAACAGGTAATAAAAGGAGGGTCTGGTACTCTGCCATGACATGTTCCAAGTTGAGAGCTCAGAGTGAGGGTAATTTCAGGTCTCCGGTTCCTAAGCAGCTTCAGGAGCCTGATCCTTGGTTCCTGCCATAGCCACCTCTTCCATTAATACTGGTCTTCTTTTTTCTGTTTTTTTTTTAATGCTTTCTAACCCCTATTTTTATTTTTATGTATATGGGAGTTCTGTTTCCATGTGTGTCTATACACCATGTTTCTGTTGGATCTTCTGGGTCTGGAGTTGCAGACGGTTGTTAGCTGACATGTGGGTGCTGGGAGTTGACTCCAGGTCCTCTGAAAGACAAATCAATGCTCTTAATAGCTAAACCATCTCTCCAGCCTCCTTATATTGTCTTTCAAGCTGCTAGAACTAACCTTGATGCACATTGAGAGATTTTCTCAAAACAGCTGGATTAGAGTTAAGTAAGGTCATTAGGGTCTGACTTCTTCTAACATTTTTGAACTTGCACAAGTTACAAAATGCTACCTTTCCCATTTTTCATAATGTTTGTATCATTTAGAGATAGCATAATTATTGAAGTCAGGAAAAAACGAGAGCATAATTAACTGCCAAATACACTATATTAGAATCTTCCCATATTTCTAATAACTCTCTTTTTTCCTTGCCTAAGGTCTATTCTAAGACCCTATATCACATATATTTAGTGTGTCTCTTCAAGTGACCTTTTATGGAAAAATTAAAGCCAGATGCTGCTATGTTCTTAGTCTATCACAATGAGGCATATGGAGGAACAGTATCATAGTACTCATAGTACTAATTCCTAGATTTTCCTAAGGAAAGATACATTTTCTCTTGATTTATTGGCACTTCATTTCTAGCTTTATATTCATGTGAATTCATGATATTATATTGAAAACCAGTCATTTTTGAGAAGTTTCAAACTGATCTAGTTTAGACCGTTGAGACCTCTTCAAACTTTGATCTTGTGTATTTTTAAGACAGCTCTATTATTTAAATAAATAAATACGAATAATAATATGCATCTCACTGTCAAGGAAAGGTGGTACAGTGAGAAAGACCTAAAACATATCTGGTCAATAACTGGGTGAGGATACATGAGGGTCTCTTAAACATCATGGCTTGGAACGTAAGTCCTGGAAGATTCACAGTTGCAGAGAACTGCTTCTTCCTCATCCATACACTATAGTTCTAGTGCAGCTTATTTCCCCCTTTCCCACCCTTTTTGCCTGAGAACCTTTCAACTACTGTTACCTTAATGAGTTCTAATCTCATCTTGTATTTCCCTTATCCTTGTTCTATGGCAGCACCAAAAAGAAAATCAAGAACTGTTATCTATGTGGTTTGTATTTCTTTTTATTGCCACCCTCATCATCATGTGTTATTTTATTCATTTGCACATTTAATTTTATTTACCATTTGTTTTTTTTTTAGATTGGGTTTTCCTTGCCTCTTGATTTATTTCAATTTTTTATTTGGAAATTGTGTGAAACAATCTCTAACAGTAAGAGCTGTCTAAATCTGTCTTCACAACAGTTGCTGCCCATTTTCCCTTCCATTCTTCCATTACCCATCTACCTGCACATGAAATAAATTCATTAGCTCCTGTTTTAGCCTTCTTGCCAATATTTTCACTACTGGGGAGCTACATGGAGTCACATATCACATAAGAGCATTGGGGATGGCAAGAAACAAAGTGTAAGATGGTAAATACCGTGCAACCTTTCTGTGTAGGATTTATATCAGTTATCTTTTGTTATAGCCAAACACCTGACAGAAGCAGTTTGAGGGAAGAAATGTTGATTTTGGCTCATAGTTTCATCCCATCATAGTAAGAAAAGGGTGGAAGAATTTATAGCAGCCAGAAAATGTAATAGAAGTGTATGATGTGCCTCATATCTTGGTGGTTCATGAAGCAGAGACAAGACCAGAACCAGGGATACGCTATCATCTTCAAGGGCTTGATCCTTTTGACTCATGTCCAAGAGGAAGGCTTAACTTCTCCAAGTGTCCACAACCTCTCAAAACGGTGCCATGAGCTAAGGAACAAGTATTCAAGAATGGGACCCAATGGGTGCCATTTCATATTCAGATCATACCAGTAGCTCTACCATCTAGGTTTCTGTGAGTGTTAGCATAGAAACAAAAACAACTAGTTTGTCAAAATCAATCAGCTTCATTCAGAGTTGAGTGACTGAATATCATCTTACACTGCCTGTTTCATAAACAAAGTCTCATGTATTGCAGATGTTGACTGGTATACCCCAAAACTACCCTCCCCTTTCTATTTTATAGATATGTAGTACTCCATTGTAAAGATTAGATATTCCATAATTCTTTCAATCATTGTTTTTACTATGGACTTTTAGGCAGTTTCCAATGTTTTGCAGTGATAACAAATACAATTCTGAGTAATTGCACAGGAAAGAATTACATCCTTGATCTTCAGAAAGTAACAAAGAAAATCTGTGAGAACTCCAAGAACTCTAAACTATAAGAAATCTGCATCCACTGTGTTATGAGCCACAGATTAGGAACGATCTGGGACAAGGGCTCAGCAGGTTCCCCAGGCCCGGTGTCTGTTATAGAAAGCACCCAACGTTTCACATCCTTAACTGTTGAAAAGAGAGGTAGACAAAGAGAGGACTGTGCTGGGGCAAAGTATATAGTACATGCACGGCACAATCAGAAGGAAAGATCTAGTTCATAGCCCATAGTAAATCCAAGTGGAGGCCATAGGAAAAAATGAAATAATGAGTGTCAGACTGGCCTAGGAGATAAAGCAAGGCCTAGAGGATGAAGAAAAATCCTCCATCCGTAGTTTTCTTCTTTCACTGTGAACATGTGATCTATGAGAAAGAACAGACCCTTTGTGAATTTGGGGAGAACTGGCCCTGTCAGGGAGGTTAGATTTAAAACTGACTGAATACCACACAACCAAGATTATTGTACTAATTATGTTTTGGCTGTGTTATACATTATTCAGGGCTGAGAGGCTTGATACAGTATTACATGTGTTTATATAAGTTCAGAATTCAACAGTTATTTTGCTTGGGATTTGAACTGTGAACTTCACATGAGACCACAAACAAGTCAACCAATGTTTACAATCTCTGATGACATGATGGATGTTTCAGACTCCAACTTCCAATTTTCCTCCAATGGCTATTGCTAATATCACATGCTCACTTTGGCATCACATATACTAAAATTGGAAGAATAAACTAACATCAGTATTGTTAATACTACTATAAATTTCTGTTGGTGTATTCTATTAACATATTTCCTTTTGTTTTTGGTAGAAAAAGGAGACATTGACATTTTCTAAAATAGTATTATTAATTCCAGATAATATTTTTAATTAACTTCTTAGGATACTTGAGAGTTATGTTACAAGAATGTACACAAAGTACTTTTCTGTAGCCAGAAGTTTCTCTGGTCCTGCCTGGGCCCTGCAGTCCCATGGCCTACTTATAAAATAATCACACAGAGGCTTAATATTATTTATAACTGCTTGGCCATTAGCTCAGACTCACTACTGACTAGCTCTTACACTTAAACTCAGCCCATTTCTGTTAATCTATATGTTGCCACATTTTTCATGGCTTTACCTGTGTGCCATTACATACTGCTCCCTGGACAGCAGGCTGGCATCTCCTGACTCACCTTCCTCTTCCCAGAATTCTCCTTGTCTGCTAATCCTGCCTATACTTCCTGCCTGGCTACTGGTCAGTCAGCATTTTATTTATCAACCAATCAGTGCAACATACATTCACAGCATACAGAACGACATCCCACAACACTTCCCCTTTTCTAACTAATCAAAAAGGAAGGTTTTAACTTTAACATAGGAAAATTACATATAACAAAACAGTTATCAAGCAAGAACTACAGTTACAATATCTAGTCTATTTGTATTTGGCAAAATTAAAGAAGATATCTTACTTATCCCATATTTGTGAGTCTAAAATTTTATATCTAATTTATCTTTTATCATAACCAAGGAAAATTATAACTCTCTAGACTTCAACTACATCAAAGACCCCAGAAGGATATAATAATACCTAAGATAATAGAAGTATATTGTAAGCAGCTTCCAAAATTCTAGAATGACAGAGACAACAGCACCTAAAGTTCCTCTGCAACGTTGGGTCATCCATCTTCAGCCCATAGGTCTAGTCCCTCAGTCACTTCTCTCTGTGTCCTGTAGAATGTGTGGATATATATATAACTCTTGTCATGATATTAATGGTCATATAGAGTACTAATTAATCCTAGAAAAAAAGGATTCATTTAGTTGCCTATGCATGTTTTTGTGTTTGAGTTTCTATTAGTTTTCTGCAGGGAATCATGACCAGACCTAACAGTAAATTTGAAGTCTCCAAAAAGATAATGGGGCCCCATAACAATGATTCCACATGGACAATAATACCACTAAGCTGACAAATGTCACCCAAAGATCAGCTTTAGACTACAAACTGCTCAGAACAATTTCGAGATGGCTAGCTGAGATGATCCAGCTTCATAGACTACTCGAACAAGGACTTGAGATAAGTTCTTCACTTTGGCATTATGTAGAGACTGGACAATAAATAATATAGCTACCTCTCCTGGAACTTAACAATTAACCCAAAATTTTTTTCAGGATCCCCTAAAGATACCTTTGTCCACAAACAGCAGGAAGCAATTTTAAGAACACGACACCCACATTCCCAAGAGGTGGGGTGGGGCAGGTGATTTTGGTCTTTCAATGGGTTTCGGGTTTGGGATAGTTGTCATTGTTTAGGAGGCTTGGTTACAAGTTGTTGTTAATGGTCAAGAAAAGAGCTAAACAAAGGAGATTAGTTTAGGTTCTTGTTTTTGTTTTGTTTTGTTTTGTTTTGTTTTGTTTTGTTGTTGTTGTTGTTTTTCAAGACAGGGTTTCTCTGTGTAGTTTTACACATATGCTGGAACTGACTTTGTAGACCATGCTGGCCTCGAACTCTAGATTTAGGTTCTTGTTTGGAAAAAAAAAAGAAAAGAAAAAAGAGGATATAGATAAGAGTTAGGTTACTGAATCTACTCTGGAAAAAAGAGATATAAAAATGATAGAATAAAGGGTAGATTATTAAATCTACTCTGAAAAAAAGAGAGGATATAGATATGATATAGATAAAAAATAAATTATTGAATCTACTTTTAAAAGATAACTACTAGTTTTAAATACTTTACATTGAGTTGAATTTTTATATATTGTATACAAATTATATATATTGAGATTGATATTGTTAGAAAATGCTATACATGCCGGGCGTGGTGGCGCACGCCTTTAATCCCAGCACTTGGGAGGCAGAGGCAGGCGGATCTCTGTGAGTTCGAGGCCAGCCTGGACTACCAAGTGAGCTCCAGGAAAGGCGCAAAGCTACACAGAGAAACCCTGTCTCAAAAAAAAAACCAAAAAAAAAAAAAAAAAAAAAAAAAAAAAAAAAAAAAAGAAAATGCTATACATATATTTCTAATCTTGTTCAGGATATGGTACCTATACAGTTCATTTAACAATGTAATGCAATTTGCTAATCCTTGAATGCTATTACCAACTATTAGGATATAAAGAAATGAAAGTTAGTAGACATTACAATTGAACTTGTAGTCATATTAGGTATGTTTTCAAAGTCAAGCAGAGATATATTTTAGATAGATAGGTAATTTTCAAACCCTTTAGAAAGCTACAGAATATGGCATTTCAAATGTTTTAATAACTTAACTTTTTTCTTTTTTTATGACTATGAGATGTGTCGGCTACTAGCAGCACCAATCTACTTCAGAGAAGATATGGGCATTGAAGAAAATGCATATTGGAGTTACCTTTCATTGTGACAAAAGTTAGCCACTGGGCAACAAAGTGCCTTTGCATCGACTGCTGACAGTATGCTATCCAAAATGGACAATCAGGACACAAAACAAAGGACTACCAATCCTTGCCAAAACAACTGGGGTTACAGCTTTGGCAAAAGGTGTCCTCTGAGGCTAGGACGATATGGCACCATCGTTGAAGTGGCTTTGCAATCCGGAAAAGGTACAATGCTCCTTTCTTTGAAGGCAGCTGAACACGCAGTGGACCCATGACTTCTGGTGTGCAGTGGAACAGTAGCTGAAACAGTTATTCTTGAAGGAGTAACTAGGCTGACAGAGTCTAACCTCTCAATGGTAGACTGGCATTTACTAAAGGAGATGAGGCCACCCATAAGCCAAGAATAATGGGATGTGGAGAAGAATGGGATGCTGAGATGAAGCCATCCACAAACTGAGAAGAATAGGCAGCCAAATTCCAAAAACACCAGCAATTTCCAGAATTTAAAATCCTGAATCATGACAGGACACTGGTGGAATTCAGGTTTATCTGGTACATGGAATACTTACAGTGAATGTGAGGTCAAGCTGTAGGCCTTGTGTACATCTTACTTAACAAATGAGTCTGTCAAATAAGCCTGTAGGCCAAAGATGATGCCCTAATGTGCAGAGGAACCTTGGGTGATTGTACAGGCAGTTGGCTGTTTCTGTCAACTCACATTTTTTTTGGAAGTCACTTGCTTGCACTTCCTATTCTACTAGGTAATATTATTTCCTTTTTGGGTCTCTGAGGGAGTTGAAGATTAGATAGTTATAGTAACAATTCTTCTTATTAAGAAATTTAGAAAAGAAACTCAATAAGAGGTGTTAAGTGTATAAGTTTGAAAGACATCATAAGAGTTTTCTCTTGGTAATATAAGACAGGATAGAAAGTGAATTAGGTACATTTTGGACTCACCAAAATAGGATAGATAATAGAATATTTTCTCTGAATTTGTCAAACGCAAATGTACTAGACGTCGATGTATTTATTGCTTGTATATATTGCATATAGTTTTTGTACTTATTGTATATAGTTTTTTATATTAGTTATAACTTTTTTATTTTATTTTCATTAGAATAAAAGGGGAAATGTGGTAATATTTTATTTGTGCTGAAATGTGGTATTTTATTTGTATGTTAATAAATACTGTTTGCTTGGAGATGAGAAAAAATAGCAAGCCATTTTAAGCAAACAAAAGTCAAGCAGTGGTAGCATATGCCCTTAATTCCATCACTTTACAAGCAGGATCTCTGTGTGTTCAAAGCCACACTAGGGAACAGAGCCAATGACACACACCTTAAATCCCTGTACCAACCATAGAGACCTGGAGGTCAGTACAGACAGGCAGTGACAAGGAAGTGAGGTAGCTGGGCTAAGAGCCAATGAGAGGGCAGAACAGCAAGGCAATAAAGGTGTGGGTAGACAGGAAGTAGCTCACTTTGGAAGCTGCAGCATGGTGAGGTAAAGTTAGCTAGTGGCTATTCCTATTTCCCTGATCTCTAAGGTTTTCACCCCTATATTTGGCTCTGTGTTTCTTATTTAATAAGACTGCTTAGAAATTCGTCTATACTTTTCAACCTTTAGTCTCTTGAAATAATAAAGATCTCAAAAAAGAGAATAAGTTTGTGTGTAAAGTTCAGAACTAAAGATATGAAAAACTATTTCCTGAGGGTGGAACATGCCTCATCAAGTAAGAGAATTTGCAATAAAAGCTATGGGACCTGAATTCAAATCCTCAAACCCATTTAAAAGACAGGCATGCCCACATACATGTTTTAATCCAAGTGGTAGCTGGCTAAAACAGACAGATCCCAGGAGAATGGTGGCCATCCAATATAGATGAAATGGCCATCTTAAGGTTTAACAAGTGACCTTGTCTCAAAAAACAAAAAAAAAAACAAAAAAAAAAAACCGTGGGGAGTAGGGGAGTAGTAAGGGAAGAGACCCTTTGTCCTCCTCTGATCTCTAAATGCAAGCATGTGTGTGCATGCACACACACACACACACATTATGCATAAAACGTACTTCTAAATGTATTAATATACCTAAATAAAGAGAATTCTCGTATTTAAATAAATGTTTCATTATTCTGAATCTAGAGAAAGATGTATAATTACTGATCACTTTGAGTCGACTCTGAATGAAGCTCTTGAGGGTAAAGAATTAAAAAGGCTCACAGTGCCTTTTGTGTTCTTGTAGAAGTGTCACACTGCCTGGCTCTCTGCCTCCATCCTCAATGCTTCCCATCCTCTGCTACCTCCTCAAGATCACTCCAAATGTGTCTCCTGGATCCTCCACAGCTCATTACCCAATGAGTTAGCAGTGATATGCTAAATCCTTCCACAGGATTGGAATTTCTGTACCTGACAACCTTTGCAGAAGCTAAACCATTCACAGCCAAGGAGGCTCAGACACCCTGAGAGTAATTACTACAAACTCAAGAAAATGAACACTGACTTTCGTCTACACAATATTTTTTAGAAAGCTTGTCTCAACTGAGAATTTTACATGGAAACAAAATCAGATTAAAATATGGGCTGCCACTATTACTGAGAAAATGTGGAATTTAAGCAGGAAATTTAGAAGTTAAAATTACACAACGCAATGGTAGCCCTCCTGGTGGATGGAGAGGATGGGTGAACCTATCCCCTCCCCCACAACAACATCTTATAGGAAAACAAGGCAAAAGCTGAGCGGCGTTGCATCTCCATTGTGACCATGGGCACAGTTCCAGAGCAAAACAAGAATCGTGGGTTTGTGGCCCAGAAAGGCGTTTTCCTATTGTGACAGCGATGGAAAAGGAAGCCCCTTGTTTTCTTCGGCACGTGATCTTGGCATCAGTGGTGGTAGGATGGCTTGGTGGAGGGGAAATGGCAAGAGGGCAGAGGTCACGCAAAGCGTGGATGTGGTGATGCACATGTTGTCCCTCTGCTCCTGTGCTGCTCTGGGAAGCCTCATTGTTCGTTCCCAGGGAGAAGTTGACCTTCATTTATAACGCCTGTTCACCTCACAGCAGTGAAATCCTCACACAACGTCCCCTGGAGATGGCAACACCATTGCTGTTGCCTTTATCTGTCATGCCTCACCAATCCTTCATGATCTTAATTTTGCACAGACGTCTCTTTCTGAGTGGGGACTTAGAAATAGTCTTTTGCCAAATTCCAGGTGGAACTTTGGTAATATTGTCAAAGTATTAATGCTTTAAACTAATTTTCACTAAAAATATTAATGGCTTCTACATAAGAGTGTCATTGTAAATGAAGAAATTCAGTACTTTAATTCAATCCCATAGAGAAATGGTAACATTTTTCTCTGAAAAGCCACTTCAGAAGGTTGTGTGCATGGTGTCTCTTTATGGTACCTTTCAAAATGGATAATCAACCCCAATGTTACAGAACTGAGGTGCTATTGTGTGTCTTGGCAAAAGAAAGTAATTATAGAAGGGGAATGACATTGTAGCTCAGTTGTAGAGTGCTTTACCTACTACGCACAATGTTCTGGGTTCAGTTGCCAACACTGCAGAAACTAGGCAGTGTGGTCCATGTCTATGTCCCAGCACTTGGGAGGTAGAGGCAGGAGAATACAATTATCAACTAAACCCTTTTGGTATTTGGATAATCTTATGAAGGAGCCTATAAACTAAAGGGATTATCAACATTTACCTGGTAGATTCCAGATAATAAAGACACAGAACCTCTCAACTCCACTGAATTTACTTCAGTAGTTTAATAAGTCTTCTTGCTTTATTTGGTGTGTGTTACTAAATAGGAAGGAAGACACTTGCATCACTGGCTATAATCTTGCATTTAACTCGTGTAAAGCAATTAGACTCTATGCTCTGCTGAGTGTTTTAGGCATAGCTCAAAGGCTGGGGTGCCCTAAGTTTGAGTTTATTAATCATCAAAAGTTATTTTTTCAATGAATTAAAAGGTGAAAATCTGCCCATTCTAATCTGTGGTCTTGATGACTGAAAAGAATAAACCAAGCCCGTGTTCTTATTCTCACTGAAGTGTGACTTGCTGGCTTCAGGAGAAAGGATTTCATGTATTACTCAGGGAAGCTCCTTGTTAAAGAAGGAGGAAGTCACTCTTGTCACTCATCAAGGAAATTAAATGCATAGAGGTATCACCAGATCAACACTAGCTGACAACACAAAGCTGACTGTGTGGAGGTGTCAAAGGAATCAGCTTCAAAAATAAGAATTCAAAGGTAAGATCCAGAAGCCAGCACTGAACATTTACTCATACTGGTATATACCTTATCGATTTACTACAAACTCTGCGTTAAGACTTTTCCAGTTTAGTCTAGAAAAGGTTCTCTGTGGGATAAGCAAAATATCCCCAGTTTCATTTCTCATCATTCTGGTGTGTGTACACAGAAATCCTTCCTGGTTAAGTAAATAACTAGACCTTTCAAACTAGAAAGACCATTCTAAGAATCCCATCATTTACATGGAAGTCATTGTGCAGGACTGGAGAATTTGTCAAAAGCAACTCAAACTGTGAAACCTCTCTGGGAAGACGAAGAGAGGAATTCCTGTTTTGTATAAGTACTTGTTGTCATAAATCAAGGGTACAAAAGCAGGCAAAATATTCCAAAACTTAAACAATAAAAACTAGGGAGATGGCTTGGTGGTTAAGAGCACTGGCTAGTCTTCCAGAAGACCTGGGGTTCAATTCACAACACCCACATGATGGCTGTGATTCCAGTCCCAGAAGTATCTGTCCTCTAAGGCCTCTGAGGGTACTATACATACATGGCCACAGACATAGATGCAGAGAAAACACTTATACCCATAAAAAAGAAAAAGAAAAAGAGAAGTAGAAAAACTAAGAAGCAGAGACTGGAGAGAGTGATATGTTCAGGGAGAATGAACCAACCTCTCTTTAAGGTTCAAGCAAGAGCTAATTATTTTTTTAATTTCATTTAGCTTTTTGTAAGGAAACTTCAGTGAATTCTTCTAAAACTATCATCAAGACTTTAATCAATACATAAGACTAAAATGTCATATATAATGAAAACAATATATTTCATAATATTCCATAAAATAATAAGGTCTTAACAAAATTAGTTCTAAAGGATGTCTACTTGTAAAACGGAAACCTGGGTTTTATTTCAGGGTAATTCACAGTTACTTTGAAATGGTTTAATAAAAAAAAAATCCCTTCTAAGACTGAAATAAAAGTTTGGCCTGAAATGATCTTGAAAATACAATGCCTTTGACTAAAATGCCAATTTTACTAGTAGGCTGTTAATCATTTAAAGCAATAGAGTTTCTGCTTCATTTTCAACAGGACAAGGCAGCATTAAAGCCAGACCATTCCATCAGAGGAGCTTGATTATGTTCTCAGGGTTTTAAATTATGCATAGGATTGGTGACACAAATACATGCTTAAGTGGTTGCAAATTTAAAAAATCAATATTCCTAAAGAACTAAAATTATGCCCAATCATAAATAAAAATTAATTCACCTGCATATTTTGATCTACAACTTATCCTAGAAGAGAAATATCTTTTTGCATCAACTTGTATTCATTATATTTCATACAAATATAGCTCAAATCAAACACAAGTCTATCAAATCCATGTTCCTTGCTTTTGCAGATGATCTGGAGTGAGATGTGGACTGCCATGTTGCAGGGAACCCACAGCGTCCAGGACCCATTGTTCCCAAGAGAACTGAAGCCTATACGGGAATGTACTGGTGTGCTCTGCACGGAACGTGGAAAATAGCATATGTCACTACTGTACAGTACACAACAGACAATTATGATTCAACTGTCCAAATTATAATCAGTTTGACAAATGTCCACAAGCGTCTTCATTCTGTGTTATATTTTCCCTAAGACAAGGCAATCACACAACCAGACAATTCCATCAGGGAAGCTTGTTAGCTGCTTAGTCTGTTAAACCCTGGTTGCCATAGCATCTAGAGTTGAAAAAGCTGCAGATTGGCATGAAAAAGCATGTCGACAATTGCCCTGTCACAGCATGCAAGCCAGGTCTGCTCAAAGGCAGCACACTACAAGTTTTCTTTCCCAGTTTGCACTACCCCATGCTGTTTAATAATATCCATTTACTGGTATTGGGATTGATCTAGCACAGTGTAAAATTCACATCTAGTGAGACTTTGCTTTTCACATGGAGTGAATTCTTTAACAAATGAGAGTATGGCAATTAATTTAGAAATGCAATACTGTATATTCTATAAGAAGTATATTTAGGTTTAATAGAGAAACTGTCCAAAATTTTAATGCACTGTGTTTTAAAGAGCACAATAGCTTTACTTGGCAATTTTTCAGTTGACTTTCTAGTCATTTTTGAAGCTTTGTTAGTCATACTTTGGTGATGACAGACAGCATTCAAATTACAGTAGTATATTTTTAAACAAGTTTTAATCATGCTATAGTCATTTCTTCTTCATATGCATGGTATAATTAAATTAAGGACATATATTTCTAAAATAACTGTAATTTAATTAAAGATTAATATCATGAACACTGAAATTATAGTCTAGAGAGCAATGTGCATCAATTTTTTCCCAAGGGATCATATACTTAATGGTGATAAATTACCATGTATTAATAAGAAAACGTAGGTTTCTACCAATGGGAATTCAAACCCCTGCCAACTCTCAGATTCATGTAGTCTATAGATTTTTAAATAAAGTAAAGTGTGTTTACAAACAACAGTTGTTAACTTACTGGAACTGTATAAATGTTAAAAATATCTATTGAAATTTTGAAACGGGTAATTATTTTGGTTAAGAAGTTTATGCTTATATTACTCAGACTTTGTCCAATATCCCCTATCCTAACATTTCTTCAATTTAAGTTTGTTAATTCTACAAAGAACAAAATAATATAAAAATATACAACCCACCAAGCCAATATGGATTTCAAATGCAAGAATTTTTTGCCATATTGTCTAAAATATGTGCTCTTTTTTTTTTTGATGACCATTGCTTTGTTTATGTGGTATAACAAAGGCATTTTTCTACTGTGGACTGAGTGAGCTTGTCATTTTGAATCTTTCATATAAAAAAAAAGTTTATCCACGGTTTATTACAATGTGAGAAAGTGGTGAATTGGTAAGGGAAATACTGAGGCAATGGTTGTCTTCACATTCTGAAGCTACTGAACACCTCTTGCACTTTTTTTTCTAAACAAGTTTGCCAAATATTTTCAATAGAATAATCAGAGCAAAAGACCTTGAGTTTTACATGCACGCATGCACACACACACACACACACACACACACACACACACACACACGTAAAAAAGAGTGACAGGAAGTGCAGAGTGGACCTCTTCAATCAGTAAATTTAAGCCCCTAATTTTCTAGGAATCCTCAAAATAAATCTCAAAATCTTGACATAAAACTTGGTTCACATATGGTGTCCATGAATGTGTTTTCTTATACCACATCTTCCAGTTTTTTAAAAGAAGGAGGAAAGCTGTTTACTTGTTAAAGGTCTTTTTATAAGCTTTGATGACTCAAAAACACCTTCATTTTAACACATGGAATTTGGCAACGAGCATAACCATGCTACCATTTGAAAGACTTTGATATTTTGAAAAGAGGAGGATTAAAAACAACAACGATTGAGAATAAGTTGGCTCCGATGTCTAGAACAAAAATTTCTCAAGTATGAATTTTAATGTGAAGACTTACTAGTGAAATGTATCTGCCAGAATACCATAACCTATCAAAGCCCTAGTTATTGCAAATGAATAGCAGCAAGTCGTGCCACAATCTTTACCCCAGTGTTGCAACATAAAAGAGAGCCAAACATGTGGCAAAAAAGACATGGCAGTTTGGTAAAAGTACACATCAAATGGAAAGGAAAGGTGGAGATAACGTATCTTCTAATTAGATTTTCCCAAAAGGGGTGGGTTTAATTCACATTTCTTTAATTCACACTCAGTACAGTGCAAAGCAGTCCATGCTGGGTAAAAACAGGTACTACACTGGATCTTGTCATAGGACACATGTATTAAGATGTGTGTCCTAAGACAAGATTCCCTAACCTAAAACCTGAGCCTCTCAAAAACAAGAACAGCTTTTTGAAACTCAGAGCGCCTTACCTACAACCAGAACAACTAACATGAGCCCAAGGCTATCTCTTGACAATGCTTTGAAAACATACACTGGTCTTTGTAACCAGCCTGCATTCATATTGTGCATTCCCAATATATTTTAATTAATTATGTATGAACTGCATTTTCTTTTTACACCTGACTGACTCCCTGTTCATTCGTGTATTCAAATATAGGAAAATAAGAAGAGTGCTTTTCAGCTTTTTAGAACATGTTCATTAGATGTGATGACTAATACTGGATATATTCTATAAACTATCTCATTTTGATTAGAGCCAAATTTTTAATTGAAATTATAGAAAGGAAATGTCAATAACCTTGAAATTCCATAAAAAGAGAAAAGGAAGAAAACACTTTGACTTGTGATCAGAGGGAGTATCTTGCCATGACATGATTCCTTTCATGGTAAAATGTCACAGTGAAGATCCAACACACAACATTGTTTTATTTCCAAAATACCCAAGTCCCATTAATTTCCCCAGTGAAGCACCGGCTTACAGGGAATGTAAGTTTCGTGCAAACACATGCATTCTTGGGTGAGGCAGTTCTTGCTTCTCTGGGTGATTTTGCCTTGTTCTGAAATTGTCTTCACCTGACTGAAAGCACATTAACCGCTAGATAGGCATCACACTGCTGTCTCCATGCTGTAGCATACAGCCGTGAATTTGCTACGATCTGTTTAATCAGCAGTGCATTGATTTTCCGCAGCTTTCCTTCATTTTAGCCCCATAGCAGGCTTCTGTAATTTCCTTTGGACAAAGTGTAACCAAACTGTGCTAAGTGATGTTGATTTGCAGGCAAAAGTAAAGGGGTAAATATAAATTAACAAGCTATAAACATTTTACAAGTGGGGAGTCAATAAAAACAGTGTCTGCAGTTTCTTTAAAAAAAAAATGATTTGAAGCAGATTGTTAACAAAGGTGTCCAAAGAAACTGACATGAGTCTGAGAATAATTTTTGCGCTTTGTGATTAAGAATTGATCAGTCTAAAAGCCTCAGATGCAACTGAATCACCCATAAGCTGCTGGCCTGAAAAGGCTCAGCGGGGGCTGGTATTTGTTTGTTAAACTCCCATGATTCCAAGTAGATAATTGGTCTGTGAAGTTCATGGCAGAATCTGAATTTGCTTTCTTGCTTCCCAGCTGGCTGAGCACTGGTTTATAGACTTCTGTGTACAAATTTAGCCAGCAGCAAACCTCACATCTTTAATATAAAAGGTGTTTTGTTGTGTTTTTCAGGTGCTGAGTGGAAAGCCCACACTCCAGAAGCTCATTAAAAGGGCCAAGTTACAGTACAGGTTTATTTCTGTCACAGCGTTTCTGAAAACAGTGACAAGGATTAATATGTTTCTTTAGTACTGGAAAAAGCCTGACACAATCCCTCGTGAATTTGATCATCTGTTTCATTGCCTGTAGAAGATTCAATCTCCTATTATATCTGAAAGTTACAGCTGTAAACTACTGCTGGTAAGGATTCATAAGCTACTGCAGAACCCTGGGGCAAAGCTAATTGTTTCATTCAACATTTATTTATTTATTTATTATTTATTTCATATTTCTCCCTTATAATCTTTTACCACTCTCCCTCAAAGTGAGGACTGTCTTAGGTCTTTGCTTGCACAGAGCAAATAGAGACATGGGTGGTTTATATTCCTGGGAGTTTCAGCGGAAACCATTATTATTAACCAGTAGATGTTCTGTGTCTAATATGATTTACCATGTGGCACAAGCAAACTTTAGGAAAGTTTAAAGTGTACCTACCACAAAATGATTGTTTTACATCAAATTAAATCCACTTGATATTTTTCAAAACTGTAAGTTTTGGCAATGTGCATTTATCTATCATAAAAAAAACATGCTTTGGAATTGAGAACTCTTTACCCTCCTCCTTTTTCCTCCTCTTCCTCCTCCTCCTCCTTTGAGGAATGTTTATTCCTTATCTTTTTCTTCTACTATTTTGGAGATAGATGCAGCATTCAAATTTTAGGCACAAAAATGTAGATTTAAAATTTTTTCAAATGGTGTGCAAACTCAAAATAAGAAACATGCACAGGTGAAAGTTTGAATGTAAAGGCCCCAGGGTCAAGATTCCTACTCACCCTTTCACCCATACTTTACATTAATGGCAATGAACTCAAGATTGGTTGGCATGAAGAAGTGTATCCAAGCTTACAGAAGTTGTGTTTCTGTTCCCAAACACCACAGACATTTAACCTGTAATATTTTATTCTAAATAGAGAATAAAATTACATAGAGCCTTGTGTTTACCTATGAATTTGCTGTCCTCAAACACTAAAAACAAAATCAAAATAGTAGTGAAAGACAAGTAAGCAGAACACACTCTATCCCTCATGTGCTCTTCTTTCTGTTTCTAAAAACAGAATCTTTTGCTTCATGTTTTCTAACAACAGAGTCCACTGTTGCAAGTAAATATAAGAAGATATTTTCATGGCAGGACAATAACAAAATAATTGCTAGTATAATCATATACTTCAAAAATACCCAGCTGACATCATGTGAGTACTGTGTGTCTAGCAAGGCTAACCAAGAAGGAACCCATGAATCAGGCTGCAATGGCAACCACTGCTTTATACTAAAGGGCCACATAGTCGGCACTCAAACCTGTTCACAAAGTAAAATGTCACCTCTGTGTTATTTATTAAAAAGAACGCACCAGGGATGGTTTGGTGGATACTGCTGCATTCCCTCATGAATTTCATCCCCTGAGTTTTTCCATTATATTTCACTTGCATACATAATGGCAGCATAGTTATTTCTATCTATAGTTTCTTTCAGTGTCTTAGTAAGACTTTCCCCACTACCTTGACTCAATAAAAGTCATTTGGCCAAATCTTAGGCAGTGTTTCCTTCTGTTATGAGTATTGATGGTGGCGTCATTATTGAATATAACACTTGTCTTATAATGTAAAGCATACAATAATGACTTCTTTGTATAATGATAGGAATAATTGTATGTGAACATCATTTCCAATAAATTCAAAACATGTGATTTGATGTTGAACCCTATTTTTAAATTTAATTCACTGAGTGCACAAGCACACATATTTTTTAAAAGATTTGTTCTTTTATTTGATGTGTATGAGTGTTTCATCTACATTGTATGCATGTGTACATGCCTGATGCCTGCAGAGGCCAGAGAACGGTATTGAACCACCTAGAACTGGAATTGCAGATGGTTATCAGTCTTCATGTAGGTACTGGGAGCCTAATCCTGGCTCTTGCAAGAACATCAAGTTCTCTTAAACACTGAGCCATCTCTCTGTGACACCTTTTCAACCTTTTTTTTAATCAATGCATACATCTTAGTTAACATTTTTAGATTGTGGTGCTTATCACATTTAATAAAAATTAGTATTATTCTATAAATAAACAAAAATTGATGACTCAACAACAATTAAGAGCCAATACTCTTCGATATCAATAGTTGATACTGAAAGTTTTTGAATTCCAGGATTCCTAAATACTTATTCACTTACCTATGTTTTATTTGGCTAGGGTGTTGACACATGAGGACAGGGTAAGTCTCTTGCATGATTTTTAATCAATGTTGAACACACATTGACTACTCAGTGAATGTTCATTAATTTGAATTAATTGAAACATTCATGATATATATTGTCCATAAATGTTTACTTTACAAATTGTATCAATTCTTGCTACTTATGATAAAGGTGTTGCTCTTCAGATTAGTGTCATGTTACAATTGCAAATTACTGATTACATTTATTGTGTTTTCTAAAGAGAAATAATGTGAATATGAATAGGAATTAAAATCCAGAAAAGACTATTGCCATATCATTTTTAAAATGTTATGTTACTTTTGTAAATAAAAGGAAGTTAATACTTTGAGTGGGAAAAATATTGGAAATTCCAAGGATTGCCATCTTTTTTCTCTTGCTACGTCTATAAAATATAGATCCTTGTAAAATATTAATAAACATGAGCATAAATATAAGAAGAATGCTATAAGGAATGATTGGTATAGATTTATGGGAGCATTAATCAACCACAACATTCATTAGAAATTGCATATAAAAATATAATGTTTCAATTTTGCAGCTGCTTGATTTGAGTGAGCAAACATCAGGGCCTTATATCTATCATGGAAATCTATACCAAAAGGAGACTGAGATAGATCTGGTTTGTTCAAACAAACCTTGACACTACCCTACACTTTAGCCAGTTAAAAATGACCAAATGTTTCAAATTGCTAAGAACCCTTTAATGGACAAGAGAACAAATATTTTTCACATTCAGACTAGAAGAACATCCACAAAACATCCCTTTGTTTACTTCTCACTGGTCTCATGTGTGGACTTTTTTCTGTCAGTTTCTGCTATCAGGTATGAAATTCTAGAGCCTTTAGTATTGAAATAAGTTGCACAGCTGTGTAACAAATCTGAGGTAAATTCCTAAGATAACAAAATTTATGCTACCAGTGTCAATCAGACACTTTAAAAGTGCTATTTCTTTGAATGATTAATGAGTGACATCTTTGTTGACTTCTCTTTGTCCTTACGTGGTGGTCCCAAGTTTATGCTGATAATAAGAAACTTTTCTGGGAAATAAATATGAGACTACGTTTCATCCATGTAACCTTTAGCTCTTTCTTAAGTGGAAATTATGCTTTGTTCCCTCCATTCCCTTTATTCTAAGTCACACTGCACCTTTTCCCCCACCATATTCAAACCAGTGAATCAGATACACTCTGTAATGCACTGAAGAGGAGCTGCCCTGAGTTCAAACAACTTTTGAAAGTTAAAAATAAGTTAATGATTGATTGTCTGTGAATAAAGAATGTTGCAGATCGCAGTGTTTTGTGAAGACAC
This sequence comes from Peromyscus maniculatus bairdii, assembly GCF_049852395.1. Lineage (NCBI taxonomy): Eukaryota > Metazoa > Chordata > Mammalia > Rodentia > Cricetidae > Peromyscus > Peromyscus maniculatus. The sequence goes on from NC_134865.1 coordinate 21,193,259, forward strand.
TGAATAAAGTGAATGATCTGTGCTTTTTCATCTCATTCTTATGCTTCCACCACGATTTTAAGTTCCTTTATTCCGAATATCAAACACATGACTCTATTCAGGTTTTTTTTTTAACATTTACACAAAGGATATGCATCCAATTAGCAGAGGTGTCATCAGTGTAGGTGATGTATCCAGGGAAATTTGATAATTACAATAACAAGAGAAGAATAAATATTTACATATTGTATACATATATATTTATCTCATGACCAAGCATAATGCCATAGATAGAGCACTTAAATTGAAATACTTCTTTGTTCACCACTCACAGATTGTCTTTTTTGATGACTTATTTGGATATTTAAAATATAGTTATCTGACTAATTGCTTCTTCTTTTAGTGAGCTGTTTCTTTAGGGAGGACAGAGACACTAGTGACTACCAATTTGGTCAACAGTACTTCTAGGCGTATAATTCATAATAGAACAGTGCAGTAAGTATTATATACAAATAGTATAATAATTGGTATAGAAATTTTAGAATTCCTACCCCCAAAGCATTTTCCTTTATTGGAGAGCTGGAACTTATATCAAGAACACAGGGAGGGGCACATTCATTAACCAGATTTGTATACATACCAAAAACAAAAGGACAAACAAACAAACAAAAAAACCAATTGAGGGGCATAAGCAAAAGCAGTGAGATCACTAAAAACATTCTAAAATTAATTTAATCTGAGTTTTAAAGTAATTAAGAACTACTAAGTTGTAACATGATGGAAAGGGTTTTATTAGTTCATACTAAGATTCCATGTAGAAGACTAGCAATTAAATTTTATAAGAAGAACTAGAATAGAAAAATCAGTTGTCAGACAATCCTCAAAGCATGCACATCATCTAGAAACAGTCTATGTTCTGAAGCTCTGAATCAGGAATTCCAAAATACCACTGATGTCCTGATTCCCTCTTTCTGCTCCATGATTCATAGTGTGCAGGTCTAGAACTCAGTCACAGTCTTCAGCCCACAATGCAGCACTGGAACTGAATTCCAGGACAGAAGACAAGAAAGGAGTAAGATGAGCCTGTACTTTCTGAAAAGCTTCTGTGGAAAACTCACCCTGCAACATCTTGTGGCACAGTTTGGTCCAAGCTGGACAATGACTATAAGGGAGGCTCTTGTGGCTTTTCTGTTACTATGCCAACACGCACAAATCAGAGCTGGATAGGGAGGACGTTGAAGATGAATGTAGGATACACATTAGGTAAAGCAGGGGGAAGAAGATCTTTTCAGAAAGCAGTAAATGGGAGTAAGGAAGAGCTTCGGAAACCTTGTGGTAGTACAATTGCAATAACTGACAGAGATGGTCTTACCGATTGTAATAAGATAAATCTAGTTAGACAAGTTTGAAAAAATGTGCTTGGACTGTGGAATTAAACAACTGAGACATTTCAGAACATATCATCATCTATAGATTCTTGAAGTGGTAAGCAGAAAGGATTACCTGAGGGGGCTTCCTCAAACTGTATGAATGAAAATGTGAGACTCAAGATAGGTGTGTGCTAGGGGGAGGAGAGAGAGAGAGAGAGACAGAGAGACAGAGAGACAGAGAGACAGAGACAGACAGAGACAGCGAGAGCATGAATATAGATTTGCATTTATTTAACTATCAGTCAGGAGTTTGAGTGGAAAAGATGGGTATGAGTGAAAAAAAATCTGAAATTTTTGAATTACATAGGCAAATGCCCTTTACAGGAGCAGTGGGAGGAAGACTCACTCTTTGCTTTTATGATTGGTGAGTTTTGTAACAAATTCTAGCACAGTCTCTTCCAGAGAGAGAGAAATAAAAACATTGTAGCAGTTCACTGGTCACCCTGTAGGGGGAGCATTTACATACATACATACATACATACATACATACATACATACATACATACATACACACACACACACACACACACACCAGCTTTCCTTATCTTAATTAATGGAAGCTCCATTTGCCCAAATTGAAATGATGGAATTCATTTCTTCCTTTTGCAAGGACTCATCCTATCAGCGGTAATTTGTTAAAGCACGCCTTCCAATACATTTCCGGAAGTCGACTCTTTGTTCCCCTCTCCACTGTTGTCATGCAGTCGAGGCCTTCGAGACCATCTTTCCCTTATCACACACTATTTACCCTCATCGTGGAATGTCCCCCTGACAGCCGGAGTATCTTCTTTAGTGAGTGTAAACCAAACTGTGCTATTTGCGTACTTAAAGAGTGGATAACTGACCCCACTACTCTTCACTTTTTTTTCACCGCATTAGCACATTCCTGTTTTGGAAATGCATTGAGAGCACTCCTGCCTGACGGCACGTGCATTTACCTGTTGCCCTTCCCTAGCAGGCTGCACCCATAAAGCTGCTTCAGAGGCCAGGCCATCTAGTAGTAGACCTGTTCACAAACACATGAGCTTTATGTGTCTGTACATTATCAATCATTTTCATTTTTGTTTCACTGCCACAGAACAACCATTTGCTCCAAAGAGCACTCAATAAATATTGTGGGGGAAATAATGTTAAGAATAGCTTCTAAAATGTATCAATAGCACAGTTTTTTTTAAAAAATAAGGCATCCCTTTTGGACAAGCTGATAAGAACCCAGGATATCTCTTAGCACTCCTATAGTAGTGAAATTGGTACTGGAAACAAGAAAGGAAAAGCCAGCTCTCTAGGTAGGAAATGGAATTAGAAGGGAATCATGGGATCTGTTACTATAGAATCTAGTAGAGGACACGGGTTAATTTACTCAGGACAGACTTAGGCTACCTCTATAACTTCAACCTCATTAGTAGCCAGGCTCCTTTCCTTCCACTCTCAAAGGGAGTCTCTGACTGGAAAATTCTATGGTTAAGTATATAGTCAAAAATACTCAGGAGCCATCCATGGAGTTCCTTCAAGAAAGATTAATGCGGATTCTGTGATAGTTTCATATCACCGTAACTTGCTCCTGTGAAACGCAGGAAAACTCAGATGTTTTCCAAAGTCAGGAGGCCTCGAGGGGATTAATGTGGACTTTTCCACCAGCTGCTTCGGTGACTTTGCAATAAGCAATCATCAAGGGAACACAGCCTGAGCTCCTGCACAAGTATTTGGCATAAAGCAATAACACTGCTACTTCTGATGCAAGAACAGCACGTACTTCAGTGAATCATCTAGTCAAACCAAAGATGGAAGGAGTCCCAGAATGCCAGCTGGGCTAGGCTCCTGCTTCAGGAAGCTAAATAAAAACTTGATCTTATATCTGAGAGCCCTGTCTTACTATGCAGGTAAAATCAGCCACATGAAGACTATATGACATGAATGAACCAAACTGTGTGCCTGTACGGCAGCTTTACTGTGACATTTGTAGAGATGGATCCAGTCCTATCTCTCTCAGCTTAATATGGACTTATTCCAGCTGCAAATTTGTGTGGCAATTAAAAAAAAGAAACTTTGACTTCTTGTCTTTGAGGAACTTTATTGTTATTTTGTTGTTAGAATTAGTGCAGTGTTTAACATAAGTATGTTCTTGAAGACTTATGCTATAATAAACAAAGATTTTCATAAAATATTTTGAACGGTAGAGTTTATATAATTATTTCTGTTGTGTGGGGGACGAATGTAGGTCTCAGTAAGGTTAATCAACTTCTTTAAAATGACCTAAATAGGAATTCAAATTACACTTAGACCTGCTAATCACAGTACTTAGTCACTGTGCTGTGCTCTGTAGCCGTTCTTATTTAGTACACACTGATTTGATTGAACAGGAAAATAAAAAATATATAAAACCTAAATTTTCTATTAATTAAAATTAGCCATATTTGTACAGTAAAAGTTATTGAACTGTCTTACAATTTTTAATAATAACACCTTAAAATTTTATCATGCTTGTTTCAGCATATTTTCACTATTGGTAATACTTTCTCAAGTCTGAAAGTGATGAATCATTCCAAAAATGGAAGGAAATAGGATTAGAAGGGTTATTCTGTCTTCCCCTCATCTCCCCTCCTCTTTGGTTTTTTGAGACAAGTACTTATTCTGTGCCCAGGTTGACCTTGGATTCTCAGCTATGATCTTGTCTCAGATCCCCACATGCTGATGTTAGAAGCATGATCCAGCCGTCACTCCTGACTAGAAAGGCTCTAATCCAAACTCACTCATTAATTCTCTCAAATTGTCCCCATTTTCAAATGATAAAGTGAAGACCAAAAGAAGTCAAATGCTCTAAATGAGATTACATACAAACCAGGAATGATAGAAATTATCTGCACATAGTTTTACCTCCATAATGTGTTAATTTCTATTTCTGCTCCCCTATCTGCAAAAGTTGATAAATAATGACTTTCCTCCACTTTATCAGTTGTGTCTATTGTTGTGATGTTTGCTTAGGAAAGATCTTTTTTTCTATTTTTCTTTAATTGAAATAGATTTTTTTTCATACAATATATTCTGATTATGGTTTCCCCTCCCCCCAACTCCTCAAAGATACTTTCCATTTTCCTTCCTACCGAAGTCCACACACTTTGAGTCTCTCATTAGGAAACAAGCAGACATCTAAACAATAATAATAAAATAAATGAGATAAATCAAAAATAAAAAATGGAATAGGTCAAAACAAACAGAAGAAAAGGAGCCAAAGAAAAAGCATGAAAAACATATATAGACACAGAGACACACACATGTTCTTACACATAGGGATCTCATGAAAACACAAAACTGGAAGCCATAATATATACTCAAAGGACCTGTGATATAAAAAAATAAAATAAAAAGTCTTGACAAAACATTATCAGACAAAAAACCTCCAAAGTTGCCATTGGGTTAGTTTAGTATTGGCCATTGGTTAGTTTTGTAGTTATCTACTGTGGGGCATAGATAACTTAAGAGTGGTTTGTATCCCTGGTGAGATTTTATTTTCATTTGCAAGTGGTTATCAATTGAAGATGTCTTCGACGTTAGAGATAGAGGCTTGTGTACTCCTTTCCTCTCAACAGTGGGATCCCATCTGGAACAGATCTGAGCAGGTCCTGTGCGTGCTGTCACAGTCTTATAAGTATACGTGTGCATCAGTCCTACTGTGTTAAAGAGCCTTGTTTCCTTGATGTCTTCCATCCCCTATGGCTCTTACACTCTTTTTTGTCTCCTTTTCCACGGTGTTCCATGAACCCTGAGGAAAGAGATTTGATGGAAACATTCTATTTAGAACTGCATGTTCCAAGGTCTCTCACTCCCTCACATTGTCCAGCTGTGGCTACAAACTCTTCAATCTAAAATGATGACCTACCTGCAAGACATGCCAGGACAGTAGTGGCACAAAACTTACGGGAATAGCCAAGCAAGATCTATTTGGATTTAAGGCCCACTCCATGAGACAGATCCCATCTACAAAATTGCTTTGGTGGCCAAGAACTGAGACTAGAAATCCAGGAACCTGGAGGGAAATCAAATTCTACTCTTCTGCTAAAGAATATATCAATAAAATGACTTCTAACAACATTCCTCTATACTCACAGATCTGTGTGTTGCTCAGCCATCATTAGAAAAGCTTCCTCCTGGAATATAAAGATATATTTTTTTTAATGTGTGATTTCTTTAATTCTACACTGAGACATGACAAGGGGATATGATATATCTCTGTACTTGGGAGTAAAAACATTCATTCACCAATAATGTAAGACTATGTGATGCTGTGACCACAGTTCTTTTTCCTCTAACATTAGCTACATCGACTGTGAATAGTGGCTAAAAACATCCATGGGACATAAATTTTAGCATTTTGCCTGCATAAATTGTGGGAATGGTTTTTAAAAAATACTTTAGCATCCCTTTCTCTTTTGTGCCTTTCTTGAAATGATCTCTTTCCAGTATAATAAAGGTATCCATTTTCAGGAAGGAAATGAGGTGAGTTAATGGAAAAGAAAAATAAGAAACAACAACTTCAATGGTTTATCATTTTATTACTATTTTTATCTGTGTGTGAGAGAGAGAAAGAGAGAGAGACAGACAGAATGACAGACAGAGATGGGGAGAAAGAGAGAGAGAGTCACATGAGTACAAGGACTGTGGAGGAGGGTAAAGGAAGGCATCAGGTCCTGTAGATCTTGACTTACTGAACCAACCACTCTGGTTGCAGCCTGGGAACTGAACTCAAGTCTCTAGGCCTCAGTAAGAGCAACAAGCACTCCTAACAACTAAGCCATGTCTCCAGTCCCAGAAATAAGAATTTGGATTTGCAGAAATGAAAGTACAAAGAAATAGTTTCCACTGATGATGTACAGAATGAATATATAGAATGTGTGGAATGAAATGTAATACAGGCCCTGATCACTGAAAGAAGATATTTTCCCATGGAACTCAGATCTGAGTTATAAAATAAAATTTTAATTCCTAAATAGGTTTAAATACTATATTCAAGTTTTATAATATGACTGAAATGAAAATTTTGCATTCCCTTCTCTTTTGACTGTTTGAGATATAGGCCTGGTTTAGAATTTACTACAAAGGAAGTTTCCATAGAAAGACTATGGATAGATTATCCTCTTTTAGCACAAGTAGATTGTGGTAGATTGTGGGATAAAGAAGACAGACAGCAGGAACAAACATATCTTCCTGTTTAGGGGAAGAACCCAATAGTCATATGAACTGAGGAAAGAATATTAAGACATTTGAATATAATAAACCCTATACTTTTACTAAAAAATATTGAATTCTATATTGAATGGACATTGTTAACACCTGAGCTGCTTGGAGTTTGTACCCAGAATCTAATTTCAGAATAAAGAGCACTATGCCGACATGGGAGTGCCCAGAAAAGAAAAGAAAAGAAAAGAAAAGAAGAGAAGAGAAGAGAAGAGAAGAGAAGAGAAGAGAAGAGAAGAGAAGAGAAGAGAAGAGAAAAGAAAAGAAAAGAAAAGAAAAGAAAAGAAAAGAAAAGAAAAGAAAAGAAAAGAAAAGAAAAGAAAAGAAAAGAAAAGAATACCTTAGTGGCACTGACCAGAAAAAGAAATGAATGGATACAACAGCCATTCTCCACTGCTCTGGCATGGGAAGTGCTCAGGTGACCCATATCTTTGGGGAAGGTGAGGGGGCAAGGAAGATAACTAAAGTGCTTCTGAGACACTGGCAGGCTTTAGCATGGCTGCCACAAACCAGGAATAGAAAGGTCAATGGGATGTGGACATGGAGATATCCCATAGTGTTGGCCAAAGCTGAAATGTGGCTTGGATTACCCAGCAAGAGGTACTGCTAGGTGTAGATCAAACCAAAACTGGATCATTAAGAGTTCTAGTAATGCTTCTGAATATAAGCAGAAGCATAAGTGGTACTACATAATTACATTTAAAATATTTGAAGGCTCTAACACTGATCAAACTTTCCAGGACACATGCTCTCTTATATTCATGGACTTTGGTAGTAACATTCATCTATGGAAATGTTATTATTCATCTGCATGTCTAGTCATGGGACTCTGGTTGGAACATTCACCTAGGGAAACTTCACTCATCTTCATGGCTAGCCAATAATTTTTACACTGGAACATTCATCTATGGGAGTGTCACTCATTTATGTAGCTAGCCTGTGGGACACAGAATAGGACATTCATCAGTGGGAACAACACTAATTTCCATGGCTAGTCTATATCACTGCTTTGGTACACACAGGTAAATGATGAGAAACATGTAAATACTGTTGTGTTCACATAGGGGACCATTATAAAGAAGTAAAAAAAATTAATTAACAGTTACACAAATCAACGTTCATGTTTTCCAGGAACATATTACAGATTTTTTTTTAAAAAGTAACAGAAGATATTATACATTAAATATCCTGTAGCTGAAGTTTTCCCCTGTCCTGCCTGCCTCCCTGCTGTCCAGCCCCACAGACCCCACAGCTGTTTATAAAATAATCACTAGAAGCTTATATTAATTAAAACTTCTTAGCCATTAGCTCAGGCCTACCACTGACTAGCTCTTACATTTAAACTCAGCCCATCTGTTCATCTATATGTTGTCATGTGTTCCATGGCTTTATCTGTTTGTGGTTACATGTTGCTCCCCAGATTGCAGACTGGCATCTCCTGACTCAGCCTTCCACTTCCCAGAATTCTCCTTGTCTGTTTATCCTGCCTATACTTCCTGTCTGGCTACTGGCCAATCAGCATTTTATTTATCAACCAATCAGAGCAACACATTCACAGCATACAGAACATTCCACAGCACTATCCAATTCTTTTTTTGTTTGTTTGTTTGTTTTTGTTTTGTTTTTCGAGACAGGGTTTCTCTGTGTAGCTTTTGCACCTTTCCTGGAACTCACTTGGTAGCCCAGGCTGGCCTCGAACTCACAGAGATCCGCCTGGCTCTGCCTCCCAAGTGCTGGGATTAAAGGCGTATGCCACCACCGTCCGGCTCATTATCCAATTCTTATAAAGCCTAAGACAAGATAAAGAAAACCAGAACATACATACTTAATAAAGCACAAAGTGGAACAAGAATTGCCTCTTCACAGCAGGCCAAAGCTCTAACAGTCACATGATCTGAGCAGGCCACCATAAGTTACAGTTTCCTCTTACTCAGTGGCAGTTCTATGGCCTCTCAGAACAGAGAGAATCATCTCCAGAAACTCCAGAACAGCACATCACACCAACCACACAGAATATTGTGAATATCCTCACCAGTAAGCTATGGGAAAGAAGGTGGCAAAGAATGAGCAAATCTCCAAGTTGTATGGGATTTTCTGGTCCAGAGCACACTGTACAGATTAATCATATGACCCAGACCCTGTCTTAAGAGTTTGCCTATTTCAGCATCCCTGTCGGTACAAGAGGTCTCATCAACCTGATGACCCTCTTTCCCCTGCTGAGGAAGGTAATTAATGAGATGCTGGCCTACTGAGCTCAGTATACAAAAAGAGCACATTGTCACACTCCATATTCTCTTTTATTGTATAAATCTGATGCATGTAAGACCCAATGTAAACAGTAGATCTGGGTTCCTACATGCTTGTTAGATGATAAGGTCACTGAGAATAAGTGATATGCCTAGTACTCCTAATGCTTATGTGCTGAGTACAAGGGTGGGCAGTGTAATTTTTCCCTACTCTTCCAGTATCTTGACTAACATTTTGCCCTGTTTGGCAAAGAATATAAAACAGAAGTATTAGGGAGCAAGCACTGTGTAGCAAGAGTCTAATGAAACCTAGTCACTTTTGAGGGCAAGTCAAACAGCCCAGAAGCTTGAAGGACACAACCCCAGAAATATCCTTAGCAAGGAAGGCAAGAGGGAGCCTACTCTGAAGGTTCACATGGTTCTTTGACACTGCCCTCAATGTCTTAACTCCAGTGAGCACTGGGAAGGTCCTAGAGACTATTCACTGACATGAATGTACAAATCCAGAATGCCCTGTGACCACTGAGAATATGGCCAGGATTACCATTCTTAGTCTTTTGGAGGGGACTTTCCTAATACAATTCTCACCTCTACATAAAAATTTCTTAGGTTTCCAATACCCAGGCAACCTTTTCCAATTCCTAAATTTCTGTCGTTTGTGATTTCAAAATAATACATTTTTGGAGTATAAGATAGTGAGTAGTGATAGTGATCTTGACTGAATCTGGAATCAACTAAGAGACAAGCTTCTGGGTGAGTCTATGAGGACATTTGCAGGAATGTTTATCTGAGAGAAGACACATTCCAAGTGTGATCAGCAAAGAAGTCAGGGGATAAATTTGTACTGCCTTCTGCCTCCCTGCCTCCCTGCCTCCCTGCCTGCCTGCCTGTCTGCCTCCCTCCCAGCCTGCCTGCCTGCCTCCCTGCCTGACTTCCTGCCTCCCTGCCTGCCTGCCTCCCTCCCTGCCTGCCTCCCTCCCTCCCTGCCTGCCTCCCTCCCTCCCTGCCTGCCTGCCTGCCTTCCTGCCTTCCTGCCTCCCTGCCTGCCTGCCTCCCTGCCTGCCTCCCTCCCTCCCTGCCTGCCTGCCTCTCTCCCTGCCTGTCTGCCTCCCTCTCTCCCTCCCTCCCTGCCTGTCTGCCTCCCTCTCTCCCTCCCTCCCTGCCTGCCTCCCTCCCTCCCTACCTACCTACCTACCTACCTCCCTGCCTCCCTCCCTCTCTGCCTCCCTGCCTACCTCCCTCTCTCCCTCCCTGCCTGCCTCTCTCCCTCCCTGCCTGCCTACCTGCCTGCCTGCCTGCCTCCCTCCCTGCCTGCCTGCCTCCCTCCCTCCCTCCCTGCCTGCCTGCCTCCCTGCCTGCCTCCCTCTCTGCCTCCCTGCCTACCTCCCTCTCTCCCTCCCTGCCTGCCTCCCTCCCTCCCCGCCTGCCTGCCTGTCTGCCTGCCTCCCTCCCTCCCTGCCTGCCTACCTGCCACCTGTTTAAGTCCCTGGCTGGTGCATCTAATTGCTGTTGGTGGTGGTGGTAGTTGTCAGAATCTAGTTTTTCCACTTTCCAATGCAGACTGTAGACAGTACTTCTGCAGGAATTTTTTAGATCTTCAGCTCTAATTTGGTAATAATGCATCCAGCTTTGTAGACTGATCAGGGTTCTCAGATTCTCCTACATGCAGACAGACATTAGACTGTCATCCCCTTCTGTGAAATCCAATCCAACAAATCCCCCTTATAATATATATTCATTGTTTCAGTTCTGTTCATCTAGATAACCCTGACTAACACAGAGGGTATACAACTCAGGCTATCATAATTAACTGTGAATATTTTAAAAAATGGGAATATATTTAATCAAGGACCAGCCCATAAATCGCCCATTCAGTGAAAGAAAACAACACTCTAAGCAAAGTTGCTCTTATAGTAGTTTTCTTTAAATAAATATGTGGAAAGAAATGAAACTACTTTGAAAATTTGGACAAGGTGCACTGGTGACCTATTCAATGTATGAACCATATTTAATAGCAGAATTTACTTTGATTATACAAGTAATAAAATAAGAAATCTTGTATGCATATTGTCTAGGATACTTCCATGGTGAGGGCCATGGATCTTTTTATTAGCTTACATTATCTGAAAATTTACTATTAATTCATTTGAATTATAAAATGTGTGCTATGGCTCATGACAGTTGAGATACTTGGATCAACTCATGAAATGTTTCTTCTGCAAAGTTTCAAATGCCACTTGCAATCAGGCAATAAACTGCAAAGCAACTCTAGAAGCCCAACACAGCTGCTGGTATAATCTTCCATAAGTGTTGTTTGGCTAACTTCATTCCCTCTCTTAGAAAACTACAGGCCTTTCAACTTCCTTTTGTTCGGTAAAGAAACTTCTAAATATTTGCAAAAAGGGTTAGAAAAATGAAAACCTACCTACAAAGATATATGAAGACTACTCTGCTTACTAATGAACCTAATTCTCATTTTCAACTTTTCAATCAGCTGTTGTTATCAACTATAATATTTGAGGGGGATGGGCAGAGCTGAGAATAAAATCCAGGGCCTTGAGCATGCTAGAAAAGCATTCTATTTCTAATCTATATCCCCAAACCAAAACTCTATTTTCTGTCACCAAAGTCTATATTTCTACAAAAATAATTTTTATAAAAAAACTTTTACCTAAATATAAAAGGCAAATAAATTTATTTCATTAAAACACTCCAACAATCCCTCTTCAAAGTCTGTAATGGAAAGTAATTGCTGAGGTTTCATCTATATTTTCAAAACTATAACCCTTATTGAAGTGACAGTGATAGCCAACTTGCTTTTGCAAATGTTTTAAATGTTTAATATAGTAGGTAAAAAAAAATTTTATACTAACTGAAATTATATGGTATAACCACCATATGTATTTCAATATTTTTATTTTTGAAAAGACAAAATACAACACATTATTCATAAGTACTGTCATTAGAATATCAGCATGCATATTTTTGAGATATAGTTACCCATAGTTATAAAAAATATATTTCTAATACTTCTGCTTCATTGCAATAATGAGTCAAAGTGAACACAGTGATGCAAGGATGCTTAAGTGGATTTGTATCAGATTTTTTGGGTGCTAAGTGTTGTTTAACGGAAGATTGATGAAATAGACTTTGGCTATTTAAAAATTATAACTAACATGGTTATATTTTTACTGACACAGAATATATGCATCACAGTAGACATAGCAAAGAAAGCAATGCTTATTGCAGATGTATATATAGAGAGAATGACATCATTTTTTCAAAATAGTATTACTTTCTTGGAGAAGGAAGGGGCTTCTTTACTTCCATTTTTCAAATACATGTGAGTATCAACTGTTCTCACAATATAAACTAATGAAACAGACTTAACTTGTTAAAATGAAGGCATGTCGGAGTGGGCAGTGAGCAGGCAAAAGGCAAAAGGTGGCCAAGTAAAAAGATTGGAAAGGATAACATGTAAAAAGAGGAGAAAAGAAAAGGAGGAGAAGGAAAAAGATGATGAAAATAAAGATAAGAAAAAGGAACAAGCTAAGGAGCAGATAGAGTCTACAACACAATTACAGGCAGTTCTGCTCATACATTAGTCTCCATAAATCTGCACCAAAAAGATTCTCTTAGACAAAATAGACTTGCTTAGGAATTTATGAAAATTGTTGGAGAGTTAACTTTTTTTGAGACAGGGTTTTATTGTGCAGCTCTAGCTGGCCTGAATGGTGCTGTGTAGACTAGGCTGTCCCTGAACTCACAGAGGTACACTTGCCCCTGCCTCTTTTTTTTTTTTTTTTTTTTGGGTTTCCGAGACAAGGTTTCTCTGTGTAGCTTTGAGCCTTTCCTGGAACTCACTTGGTAGCCCAGGCTGGCCTCGAACTCATAGAGATCTGCCTGGCTCTGCCTCCCGAGTGCTGGGATTAAAGGCATGCGCCACCACCGCCCGGCGCCCCTGCCTCTTAAATACAAAGATTAAAAGGTTGCACCACCCATCAGAAGCAACAACACAGTTAAATCAAATCTGCAGACCACTATTGGATATTAGGTTTGTGCAACATTAGGTACTTTGAAAGTTAAATGGAACTGATCAATTCAATATTCATCTTCCAATCTCAGCTGTCAAATGCAATGCAAAGATAACTAAGTTAATTAAACAGAATAATGTTTCAGGAGATACAAATTTAAAAGCTATAGATAATATATACATATATGTGCTTATCAATAAACTCCAGCAACAGGGGAGTCTGATATGAGGGTAATACAATAGTCAAATATGACATGAAAATCAAAGAAAAATGATGAAAGATGAAAGAACACATCCAGGCCCTGTTATCCCATATGCAATAGAGCTTGCCAGCTACCTTACTACATTTTGGTACATTGATTATTTGTTGAAATTGTTTTCTTTGTTGTATTATTTTGTGCTATTATCAACTAGTTTATACATTAAAAATATTCTTAAAAATATCAAAAAAAGGTTGCACCACCACACCTAGCACTGAAGAGATGACTTTAACAAATGATACAAGGAAATGATTAGTGATGTTTCTTCATTGCTTGATGATGTGCATGTTCATTGTTCTTTGTGGTGATGGCTTCATTTATTAAAACAATCACAGTACATATATTCAGTTTATTGCATGTCAGTTACTGACAAATGGTGCTTGTCTAACTGGATGTCATTATGTAGAAGAATGCAAATAAATCCATATCTATCAACCCGCATAAAACTCAAATCCAAGTGTATCAAAGACCTCAACATAAAACTACACACACTGAACCTGATAGATGAACAAATAGAGAACAACCTTGAATGTATTGGCAGATGAGACAAATTTTTAAAACAAAACACTGATGGTGCAGGCATTAAGACAATCCGTTAATAAATGAGATCTCATGAAACTGAAAAGTTGGTGTAAGGCAAAGAACACCATCAATTGAACAAAGAAGCAGTCTATGGGATGGGAAAAATATTTTACCAATTGCACATTGTTTAATGGTCTAATATCCAAAATATATAAAACTCAATAAACTAAATATTAAAACCCAAATAATACAATTAAAAATGAGCTATAGATCTAAACAGAAAATTCCTGATTGAGGAATCTGAAGTGGCTGATAAACACTTAAAGAAATGTTCAACATCCTTGCTCATCAGGGAAATGCTAATCAGAACTACATTGAGATTCCATCTGGCATCTGTCAGAATGGCTAAGATCAATAACACAAGTGACAGCTCATGCTGGAGAAGGTATGGAACAAGGGGAACACTCCTCCATTGCTGGTGGAAGTGCAAACTTGTACAACCACCATGGAAATCTATATATGACAGCTCCTCGGAAAACTTGAAATTGATCTAGCTCAAGACCTAGCTATATTGTTCTTGGGCATATACCCAAAGCATGCTCCAACCTCATGTACCATCATCCTGAATGAGGTACCCTAGACTCAGAAAGACAAACATGGTATGTATTCACTTAAAAGTGGAGATTACCTGTTAAGTAAATTATAATTAAGCTACGATCCACAGAACCAGAGAGGCTAGGTAAAGAGGAGGGCTAAGCATGCCTCTCCCTGAGAAGGAGAAAAAGATAGATTCTGCAGGTGGACTGGGTATTGGTGAGGACAGGAGAGGAAGGAATCAGGAAGATGGAGAAAGATGGAGGGAGAGAGTGTGGGAAGAGACAGCTGATATTGGGGATCATTGGGGGGTATGGAAACCTAGTGCAGTGGAAACTTCCTGGAATCAATGAGGAGGACCCCAGAAAAGACTCCTAGTAATTAGGGATTCAGAGTCTCAACTAGCCATGTCTTACAGTCAGTCAAGGCTTCCAGTGGAAGGACTGGGTTGCATTCAATTAAGTTGTTGGCCAATGGGTTCCCATGAGAATCCTCAAATATCCCAGGATGATGCTAGGACAGAAGCTTGCTCTCTGAAAAGTAGTAGTAGAACCCTATTGCTGAGGACAACTTCCACACAGACAGTTGAACTTAAAGAGGTTGAGCTGGTATTGGCTTGGAGCCTTCACCTCTACATTCTAGTCTCTTTACCATCTCTGCAGGATATAGAAATAAAAACCTGGACACCAACCCAGCCACAACCACCTGCACCACTTACAACCTGCCCTATCTAAAAGATTTTCTGAGGCAATGGCAGTGCAGAACTTGTGGGAGTTGCCAACCAATGACTGGTCTAATTTGGGGCCCATACCACAAGAAATATTCCATGTTTGACACTGCCTGGATGGCCAGGAACTGGAGGCTAGATAGTCCAGAGATCTATAGTAAAAGGAAACACAACTGGCAAAAAAAATTAAATCAACAAAATGATTCTAAGGATGTTCAATTATACTCATAGATCACTGCCTTCTCAGTCATCGCTAGAGGAAGGCTTCCTCTGGAAGCAGAAGGGAGTAGGTGCAAAGACCCACAACCAGACATTATGCAGAGAGAGAGTCTTAACTGTCTAAATTGGAGGTCTCCAATGGGTCTCTCCCCTCAGATTTTGGGGAACTCTGCATGAGAGAGGGAGGAAAGACTGAATGAGTCAGAGAGGGTGGAGGACACCAGGAAAACACAGCCTGCCAAATCAACTAAGCAAGGCTAACAGAGACTGAAATGGCAAGCAATAGGCCTGTATGGGTCTGTACCAGGTCCTCTAAGTATATGGGATGGTTGTCATGTTGGTGTTTTTATGGAACTTTTTAACAGTGGAAGTGGGTGTGTCTCTGACTCTTCTGCCTGCTCTTAGGACTCTTTTCCTCCTATTGAGTTGCCTTGTCCAGCCTCAATATGAGTGCTTTCACATTATTTTATTGTGTCTTGTTTGGTTGCTCTTGAAGACTTGTTCTTTTCTGAAGGGAGAAGGACAGGGAGTGAATCTAGAGAGAAGGAAAGTAGAAGGGAGCTGGGACAGATGGAGGAGGGGAATTTGGTCAGGATATAATGTGAGATAAAATCATTTATTAGAATCAAAAATATTTTTTAAAAAAATCTCCTGTTACCTATGTTGTTAGATGTTACATGAACCCTTGACTCAGTGTGCGTTAAATAATGTGGATCAAATCTACATAACTATAGACACCAAGTGGTGTGCTTTATAAAGAAGAAAAGGTATCCCAGGAGAAGTTATATTTATTTCTGTAGTTTTGTGAATTATTTTATTAAGAGCCCCTACATTTTGAGTTAACTAGCCTTACTATCCTCAAGACCACACTGGGAACAGCTCCCTTTGGAGGAACTCAATATTCCAAACATATTTCTTCTCCCTTTTGATAATGGGCCCCATAGAGGGGTCAGTACAATCACTAGAAAGCAAGACTTGACAAGGAAGAACAATATTAAACAAACCCTGACTTGGATTAACTAGAGATGGGGACTATGGAGGGAATGGAAGCTTATCCTCAGTCTTGATGCTGAGACCATCACATTGGATAGAATATTTCAAATATGCCTTAATGTGTGAGAAACTGAATGATTGTGATGAAAGAGAGTGATAAAAGCAATCAAAGAGAGCCCTCTGAAAATCTTGTCATGTAGTGTCCATCATTTCTTGAGCAGAAGATAGAGAAAAGGAGAAAGTTAAAGGAAACTGAAATAATGCAGGGACCAGTATTGAAGTTTATTGAAAAAGAAAAAAGTTGAAGCTCATGAATGAGGCTCACAACAGCAGAAATGATCAGGAAGTAGTGTGAACATTCAAAGTCATACATTACCTGGTTCCTTTCTGGTTTTTTATATGTTTTTGTTTCTGAGACAGTTTTACTATGTGTTCTACCTTAGCATTGGACCCATTATCCTCCTGTTTCAGCTTCCTGAGTGCTGTGGGTTACAAGAATGTGCCATTGTGCCTAGCATGACAACTATTCTGAAAAAAGCCAGTCTTACAAGAGTAAAGATGAGCTGGGTGGTGGTAGCACCTTTAATCCTAGCACTTGGGAGGCAGAGATAGGCAGATCTCTGAGTTTGAGGTCAGCCTGATCTACAACATGATTTTGAGGATAGCCTAGGGCTATACAGAGAAACCCTGTCTCAAAAACAAAAATGAAAGAAAGAAAGAAAGAAAGAAAGAAAGAAAGAAAGAAAGAAAGAAAGAAAGAAAGAAAGAAAGAAAGGAAGGAAGAAAGAAAGGAAGGAAGAAAGAAAGAAGAGAATAAAAATGAACATTATGTTCTGGTTATCGTTTTAGGGGAAATTTCATGCTACAATTAAAAGTTGTGGCTAGAGGCCTCAGCGGCAGCAGCAAGATGACAAAAGGAACGTCATCCTTTGGAAAGCGTCACAACAAGACGCCCACACTTTGCTGCCTCTGCAGCTCTAAGGCCTACCACCTTCAGAAGTCGACCTGTGGCAAGTGTGGCTACCCAGCCAAGCGCAAGAGAAAGTGTAACTGGAGTGCCAAGGCTAAGAGACGAAACACCACTGGGACTGGGCGGATGAGGCACCTGAAAATTGCCTATCGAAGATTCAGACATGGATTCCGTGAAGGAACAACACCTAAACCCAAAAGGGCAGCTGTTGCAGCATCCAGTTCATCTTGAGGAATTTCAGTCAGTCATAAAATAAATGTTCTGGTTTCAAAAAAAAAAAAAAAAGGTGTGGCTAGAAAATCTGATTCTTCCCTACATTCTTACATCCTTTCTATCTACTGTCAAAATTTCTCCATCAATTATGATTTATATATGGTTTGCTACCATGAAACATACGTTGACATTCCATCCCAATTGTGAAATATTAAGAAGTTGGAAATTTTGCTACATTTTTCAGAGCTGAGCATTTGAGGAATGAGTAAGATTAGATAAATTCATTAGGGTGAGGTTTCTAAGGGTTGGATCTTTAGAAGAGGAGGAAGAGAGACCAGAGGAGACAGATGACAGACATCTGATGCATACACAGTCTCTCCATCTCCCTCTCCCTGAATTACTCTCCCCCCTCCTCTCATGTCTCAATATGTTATATCACTCAGGACTTGAGCAGCAAAGGAGCAAAGAGCAGATTCAGGCACTTAAACCTGGATCTTCAGAATCATAAGCAAAATAAATCTGCTTCAAAGCATGCCTTGTCTGTGGTATTATATAGTTATGGAATAATACTATCCCACTTACTCTCATAATTTCAGTCCGTCTCCTCCTCATCACTTCCATCCAGAGGCTATAGTCATCACTTCTTCTGATCTAGACTTTGAGAGTCACCGTGGAGAAAATGGGTCGACACATAACAAGACTTGCAAAGGTTTCCATCAAGACTACCCCAGCAGAATGTCTGCTTGCCTGATAAAATATGCTCAAAATGATCAGGCCATTTATTCTAGGACCTCATTGAGAAACTTGAAAAAAATGAAGAAAAAAACCCTAAACCTATTTAAATATTGGGTTTTTTAATTATGTGATAAATGTAAATTTTTATTAAGAAAATATTTTCATACCAATCAAAGATTCCCTCCTTCCCTCCTCCTGCCCCTCCAGCCTCCTTGTCCCAACTCATCCCCCATTCCCTCCTACAAGAAGGTAAGGCCTCCCATAGGGAGGTACATTTAATAGAGGCAGGTTCAAGCCCCTCCCCCTGCCTCAAGGCTGTGCAAGGTGTCCCATCATAGATAGTGGCCTCCATACCTATGATGGGTATTTTTAATTAAAGAAGACAATGTATATAATTCAAGTGTGGCTCTGTAAACCAGCAAAGGAGGCAAAGGTAGTAAAATCACAAAGCTCTGAGAACACAGAACTCATCCTGCTTGAGGACCAAATTGCACATGAGGAAGAAATGGTCACCAGAATTACTGGGCATTGATTTTTTTCACTTAATTATTCATCCCAATCTCCACAAAATAATATGAAGAGAACTATATGTATGTTGAAGCAGAAGAGGAGGAAATATATTCATGAACTCACTCACATTGCAACTTTTGAGGCTCCCAGGGACAACAGCAAAATCAGATATCACTGTCATCTTTGAGATACTAAAGAGGAAAGGTCAAGCATTCCACAAGGAACAAATGAAAGCCATTTCTTTTCAATAAACAGTTGATCCTGTGGGTGCAAGGGTTTAAAATGGAGAATGCCATACCAGTCACCAGATACACACATCACGAGGTGGAGTTTGCCTGGCTTCTAGCGATGTCCACCACTATTCATGTAAAAAATCCACATACCTATGATGCATCCCATTTAGTTGCAAGTAACTATGTTCAAAGCAAACAAACAAACAAAAAACCTCACATTCTTTATTTTAAATGTGTAATGGTCTCTTCACATGTGTTTACAGCCTAAAGACAGAAATGTGTTAAATGTATAGCCTGAAGAATAATCAATATCTAAGTCATCAATATATATTTGAAAAAATGTACCTCAAGTCTGAATGAATTTAAATTTTAACTATTTTATAGTTTTATTGTAGTGTTTTAAATGATAGCTGCTTTAAATATCAAATTATTTAGAAGTAAATATATGGCACACAAACTTCAAAAAATATATCTTGTAGTTTTACTTCATTAAAATGTTAAGGTTTTTCACTGAGCTTTTTCTTTGTGTGTATGTATGGTGTATGTGTCTGCATGTGTATGTGTTGTATATGGGTGCATATTTACATGCTCATGTGTATAAGTGCAAAGACAACCTTGGAAGGGTGTCACTCCTTGCCTTCCATTTGTTTGGTGCATGGTCTCTTGTCTGCTAATATGCACACCAAGCTAGCTATCAAGGAACTTCTGGGGATTCTATCTTTGTCTCCCTTAGGAGCACTGGGATCACAGATGCAAGCTACCACATCCAGCACAATGTATGTTCTTAGAATCCAAACCAAAGTCCTCCATTTGGGTGACAAGTCCTTTACTTAATAAGCCATCTCTTTTTTTTTTTTTTTTTTTTTTTTTTTTGGTTTTTCGAGACAGGGTTTCTCTGTGTAGCTTTGTGCCTTTCCTGGAACTCGCTTTGGAGACCAGGCTGGCCTCGAACTCACAGAGATCCGCCTGGCTCTGCCTCCCGAGTGCTGGGATTAAAGGCGTGCGCCACCACCGCCCAGCAATAAGCCATCTCTTTAACCATATACTTTTTATAACATTTTAAAAAGTTAACAGTCGATAAAGTCATTTTAGGGAAGTCGAGTACTATAGAAAGAAACTTCAATGACATCAAGAAAAGATCCATGTTGAATAGGAGAATGTCCTCAAAGGAATACTCAGCAATTCAGGGTAACCTGTACATGTAATAAGGTATACAATAATAATAATTGTTCAACTTACAATGTGTTCTATTTTATTGCATATTCAAGCAATTATTTAAGAGCACTTTTATCTTTCCTGAAGCTTCTGATTCATTCTTTTCAATTGTCAGCAGAATCCTATGCCTTCACATTATTCTTAAAAACATCCAGAGTTTTTAAGTCATGTGATTTTGGTATAATGTGTCTTTTAAAAAAATATTCTTTTCATATCACTGACTTCCATTCCAATTTGGACTCACTGTTTGTAGACTAAATGCATAGTTGCCAAAATACAATATTTCTTCTTTGCATTTTTGAGATAGGCCAATTGTTTCTCCCACATTTTTTCATTCAGCTTTTTATCTCTAAAATCACACTTCTAGAAGCACTAGAAATCAAAGGTCTGTGTAGCATTAGCATTCTAAGCCATCACCTGCTGTAAATATCTGTTTTGCCACCTGACTAGGAGTTTGGCTTTATTCCTTTGCCATATGCTTAGCAAAGAGGAAAAACATGTGAGTTCTGAAAATCACTCATCTGCTGCAAGTTGTGTGTTATCTTGAAATCACTTGGAAGAATCTATATCCAAAAGGAAATGGTAAGCTCGACCTCAGGAAGACAGCATCATCCCCATGTCTAACACCTGTGACTGTGCTAACTTATATTATATAGAAGATATATTTCAGATTTGATTAACATTACAGATTCTCAAATAAGAAAAGTACCCTAAATTATTAAAGTAAGTAGAACGTCATGATTTGAGCCCTAAAACAGGGGAATTTCTGTCACTGGAGTGAGAAGAGACAGATGTAGAAGGAGAAGACAGTGTGAGAAACATCAAATGTACTTTTGCTGGCTTGAAATGGAGAGAACAGGATGACAAATGTAGATGGCCTTGGAGGAGGGACTTGGTCAACAGTCAGCAGCGAAATGGAACTTCAATGTTACAAACGCAAGAAACAAAGTTCTGTGAACAACCAAACAGGCTTGAAAGTTAATTCTTTTCCAAAAATCTTCAAGTAAAAGAAGGGGCTATCCCCTCCACCCCTTGCTACCTGCGGCAGGAGATAGCTGGCCTCAGGGTCTTGAGAGTGAGCGAACTAACCATGCCCCACACCAGCTTCAGCCCACAAGAGAGCAGGGAAGCCATGCACCCCACCTGGACAGCACACTAGCGTTGACCCTGTTGTCCGGGCACAGGTGAGCCGGTCCTGAGGAGATGAAAGCAGGAGAGTTGACCTTGCCTTCCTCCCCCTCATATGTCCCCTGCAGCCGTCGAGAGAGAGGGTCCTGGGCCTTGCCTGGGGAAAACAGTAGAACTGGACCTGGTGGTATGAATGCTAGCGGGCTGGATTTGGGGACCCGAGAGCAGGAGAACTGGTCCTCACTCCTTGCCGCAGGCAGTGTTGGGTGAACTAGCTGAGGCAGTGCTGGAGAGCTCACCTGGGTAGTGACCATGAGGGAAAGCTGGTGGGCTGACAAATCCAACTGCCACCCAAGCCCAGAACAAGGGCTATGGCTTGTTCCACCCAAATATCCACCGTATCTGTGAACTGTTGGAGAATGTGAAGGGGATGAACCTACAGATCCAAAACGGTAAGATCCCAGGACAAAGACAACAGGATCTCCAAGAGGAGCCCCAGTGAGAGCCCATTATTGACAGTGTAGCAGAAGCCAGAGGCCTCAAACCAAACCAATGAATGACTCATAGCAATGCACACTTAGAAGTAAAAATGAATGGACTAAAGGCCAAACTGTGTGACTCAAGGGACGACACTTCTACATCGAGGGCCTTCACCTTTGTCTGTCTGGCTGTCTGTTTGGTTGGTTGGTTGGTTTTTGGTTTTTCTTTTAAACTCTGTTTTGCATGGGCAGAGAGCAGAAGCAAGGGGATGGGGAGATAGTAAGATTGGGATGCATGATGTGAAATCCACAGAGAATCTATAAAACTTTAAAAATACGGCAAGATCACATCATGAAGTGGTTTGTGAAATTAAACAATGAAATAAAGAAAGTGGTTAAGTTCCCTGAGAAGTCTGACCTACAACAATGTAGAATGATGCTGTTAATAGCTTTTGTTCCAGTCTTTTTTGTTTTGTTTTTCGAGACAGGGTTTCTCTGTGTAGCTTTGTGCCTTTCCTGGATCTCGATCTGTAGACCAGGCTGGCCTCCAACTCACAAAGATCCACCTGCCTCTGCCTCCCAAGTGCTGGGATTAAAGGCGTGGGCCACCACTGCCTGACTGTTTCAGTCTTATTATTGTGTGTGTGCATATGTATACATGTATGATATGTGTGGACACTTGTGTCACAGAACAATGTGTGGAGCCAGAAGTCAGTTCTTTCCTTACACATTTATATAAGTTCCAAGGGTCAAACACAAGTGATGAGGCTTGGGCAGCAAAGGCATTTATTCACTGAGCCACCTTGTCAGACCTGTGGATTGTTTTTAACCCACTTGATACATGGTAATGTATTACATACAGCAGAAATAAAAACCTAATACCTCAGGCTTTGTCAGAAGTTTCTTTGGGAAATTCAAAAACAGCAAAATAAGATGGAAAATTCAATGAATGGGTAAGTGGATAATAGTTTACCGGAATGTGGACTAATTTGGTTACTACTTTGTTGTCTAAGGGTTTGTCACAAGTTCTGTCTCAAGTAAGATAAACTAAACTAGTGTGGGGAAAGGCTCACTACATAAAGTAGTGATAGGGAGAACTCAGTGAGAGCATTAAAACATGAATGCCATCTAAATGAAGACCTGAGTGAACTCTCCATGGGCTACTGAAACTGGAAGCTGAAATAACTTGCAGAATATTTCTGAAACAAGACAAAGTATTTTGATTTTTATGCCAATCTTTCAAATAGTCATGGAGTAGAACAGTCTTGAACAGCACTGCTCCCTGAAGCTGAGGCAATCATCTTAAGGAAATATTTACTGGAAGCACGTGCTGGTGCATTATTCCATCCACAGCATCTCCTATCCCCACACCTTGACCCAGAGTGTCTCACATTTGTTTTACAGGCCAGAATTAAATTAACCTAAGCAAGATCCACTCACTGAACCCACAGGTATTTTCAGTTGCCAAATGTTGCAGGTAATATGCTTTATTTATAAATATTTACGCATTTTAATATTTATGTATTGGGGTGATTATAACATAATTACAGTCATTTTTTTCCCTTTCTTTCCCCCATCCAACTCCTCCCATGTACCCCACCCTTGCTCTATTTCAAATTCATGATCTCTCAGTGCCTTGTCCAGTAGTCATCAGAGAGGCTTCCTCTGGCAGCAACTGAAAGCAAATCTAAATTGAAAGTCTCCATTGGGTCCCTCACCTTGGAAATTGGGGAGCCTCATGTAAGATGGGGAGGAAAGACTTTAGGAGTCAGATGGGATGGAGGACATCAGGAGAACATGGACCACTGAGTCAACTAAGCAGGGCTCACGTGGGCTCACAGAGACTGAAGGCACTGGGCCTGCAAGGGTCTGCACCAAGTCCTCTGAGTGTATATTATGGCTGTTAGCTTGGTGTTATTTTGTGGGGGAGGGAGCCCCTAACAGTGGGAGCAGGATGCGTCTCTCTGGCTCTTTTGCCTGATCTTGGGACTCTTTCCCTCCTATTGGGTTGCTTTCCCAGGCTCAATATGAGGGCTTTCACCTTGTCTTATTGTATCCTGTTCTATCGTGTTTGGTGGGTTACTCTTGGATGCCCGTTCTTTTCTGAAGAGAAACGAAGAGGAAGTGTATCTGGTGAGGGTGGGGCTGGCAAGAGTGGAGGGAGGGAAAACTGTGGTCAGGATGTAATTTCATGAGAGACAAATCTATTTACAATTTAAAAAAATTAAAAAGTCAAGTTCATGATCTCTTTTCTTTTTCTTTAATTGTACACATAGAGAGAAACAGAAGGACAGACAGACACACACACACACACACACACACACACACACACATTTTACTCAGTTTGTACAATGTTACTTGTATGTTTATGTTTTCAGAACTGACAATCTGGTACTGGATAACCAATTGGTATGTTCTTCTCTGGGGACAATTATTTCTCCCACTCTCGGAAATTTTAGCTGCATGTAGTTTTTTTTGTGTAGGGTTTAGGCCTTGTAAGCTTTAACATGTCTATTTATGTCCTCCCTGTTCAGGTCATGCTTAAGCATCCATATTCATGAGACTTCCTAGGTGTAGTTTTTGACATTTCTAGGCATTTCTAGACACAAACTTACAGCAAACTCCCTGGTTTTTATAATCTCCACACTCTCTTCTGTAGTGATACCTGATCCCTGAACAGACACAGGAGTTGTCACAATTTTTGGATCTAATAATCTGGCCTCTCATGGTGAAGACGTTCTATATAGGCTTAAGAATGAGTTCTACTTTTGCAATGTATCAATTAAACCAATACAGCTAGTACTGCTTTCTAGCTCTTCTAGATCTTTACTACTTATTCATTCCTTTTCAGTTAACAAAAAAGATATAAAGTCTCTACTTTGTTTATATCTCTCTTTAGTTCTTTCTGCTTTTATGTGGCATCTACTTTATGTATGGTTCAGCTAAATATTTGGACAATTTTACAAGTTGAATTGAGTAATACCTTGCCAAATATCTTTTTTTTTCCCGGTAAGTTCTCTCACTGCTTTTTACTCATTGCTCTGGTTGCTATGAATATTGTGGTCTGGACATTTCAATTTGTAAGCTTATGAAATATACACACATATATACACACATATGCACATATATTTTATATATATATATATATATATATATATATATATATATATATATGTGTGTGTGTGTGTGTGTGTGTGTGTGTGTGTGTGTGTGTGTGTGTGTGTTTACTGCTTTGTCCTTCAGGGGAAGGATTGAAGGAAGAGTGTGTCCTTGAAGCAGTAGTTTAAAGTCTTGCTCAACAATTCTGGTTTGGTTTTCAATCAAGGTCCTCTGGGCCTGAAAATTTACCACTTGAAAGTAGGAGAGAAATCAGCCAGGTGATAGTGGCACATGCCTTTAATCCCAGCCAGCACTTGGAAAGCAGAGGCAGGCAGATTTCTGTGAGTTCATGCCCAGCCTGGTCTACAAAGCAAATTCCAGGACAACCAAGGATATTACACAGAGAAACCCTATCTTGAAAAAATTAATTAAAAAATAATCAATTAATTAAAAATAATTAATTAATTTGATTTAATTTTAAAAAGAAGGTAGGAGAGATATGGTCACTCAAATCAGGATTTCTAATACTAGATTTAGCTTTTATCATAAGTCAAGTACAATCTAGTAGACTAGCTATCTATTTTATTCTTCAGGCTTCTTAGGGTAGGTAATTAATTAACCAATACCAAGGATCCCTGTAGATTAAAAAGACCATCTCAGTATTACCACACCTCCTGTCATATCTGCCTTATAAAGGAAATTGATCATAGGTATTTTCAAATATGCAGGTCCTCCTTTCATTAACATTAATACTTGGAAGGGAAGAACATATTTAATACTTTATACTTACTACTTTACTATTTGAGGTTTTATTTTTCCAGTGAAAATATATACATTCTATGCTTATGATAAAAATAATCAAAATAAATATATACAAAACATTTTCAAAAATGTTTCTTCTGAGTTATAAGGTGAGTAATTATGAAAATAACGATTTCCAGAAGCAATAGCCAATATAAAATATATAAAATATATTCTGCACCTAGATACTTAGACCTTATAAAAATTTTACAAATGCAAGTCAAAAAGACTATGAAATACCATCTTACCCCTGTTAGAATGGCTAAGATTAAAAAAAAAAAAAAAACAGCTTATGTTGGAGAGGATATGGATCAAGGGGAACACCCCTCCACTGTTGGTGGGAGTGCAAACTTAGCTACTTTGGAAATCAGTATGGCAGTTTCTCAGAAAACTGAAAATTAATCTACCTCAAGACCCAATGATATCACTCTTGGGTATATACCCAAGGGATGCTCAATTATACCATAAGGACACTTGCTCAACTATGTTCATAGCAGCATTATTTGTAATAGCCAGAACCTGGAAACAGCCTAGATGCCCCTCAACCAAAGAATAGATAAAGAAAATGTGGTACATATACAAAATAGAGTATTAATCAGCTGTAAAAAAAAAAAAAAAAAAAACAATGACATCATGAGGTTTGCAGCCAAATTGATGGAACTAGAAAATATCATCCTGAGTGAGGTAACCCAGACTCAGAAAAACAAACATGGTATGTACTCACTCATAAATAGAATAATCAGACTACAACCCACAGATCCAGAAAAGCTAGGAAACAAGGAGGACCCTAAAAGGGACACATGGATAACTTTGGGAAGGGGAAACAGAGGATATCTCCATGAGCAAATTGGGGATGATGGGGGTGACAATAGAGGGTAGGACATGGGGGATGAGAACATGAGGGAATGGGATGGTTGAGCTGAGGAGGGATGGAGTGGGAGAGCAATAAAAGAGATATCTTTTTTTTTTTTTTTTTTTTTTTTTGGTTTTTCGAGACAGGGTTTCTCTTGTGTAGCTTTGCGCCTCTCCTGGAACTCACTTGGTAGACCAGGCTGGCCTCGAACTCACAGAGATCCGCCTGCCTCTGCCTCCCGAGTGCTGGGATTAAAGGCGTGCGCCACCACCGCCCGGCTTAAAAGAGATATCTTAACAGAGGGAGACATTATGGGGTAAGGGAGAAACCTGGTGCTAGGAAAATTCCCAGGGATCCACAAGGATGACCCTAGCTTAGACTACTAGCAATATTGGCGAGGGTTCCTGAACTGGCCTACCCTGGTAATCAGATTGCTGAATACCCTAACTGTCATCATAAAGCCTTCATCCAGTAACTGATGGAAGCATATGCAGAGATCCACAAACAAGCACCAGGCTGGGATCCAGGAGTCCAGTCAAAGAGAGGGAAGAGGGATTCTATGAGCAAGGGGGGTCATGATCATGATGGGGAAGTCTAAAGAGACAACTGAACCAAGCTCATAAAAACTCACGAACTTTGGACCGACAGCTATGGAGCCTGCATGGGACCTGACTAAGTCCTCTGCATACAGGAGACATTTGTGTAGCTTGGTCTGTTTGAGGGGCCCCTGGAAATGGGATCCAGTTCTATCTCTTGTGCATGAACTGGCTTTCTAGAGCCCATTACCTATGGTCAGTTGCCTTCCTTGTTCACCCTTGGTGCAGGGCAGAAGGGCTTGGTCCTGCCTCAAGGTAATGTACCAGGCTTTGCTGTGCCCCATGATAGGCCTTACTCTTTTGGAGGAAGGGATGGGGGGGGGTGAGTCAGGGAGGAGGAAGGCTGGGGGGAGTGGTGGGAGGAGGGATGAAAGGGGGATCTGTGGTTGATATGTAAAATGAATAAAAAAAATTAAAAATACAAGCTGTGTGAATCTGAACTTTTAATCTACAGGAAGAATATTTACATCACTGTATGGAAATATCTGGCAGCTAATGAGAAACATCAAATATTTAATAATAGATTAACAACATTCCAGCCCTTTCATGGACATTATACATAAGCATATGTGTTGTAGAATATTATTTTAAGGTGTGTTACTTTTGTTGGTGTTGCATTTGTTTAACTCTGTGAAGCTGTGTTACTGTGCCTGTCTAAAACACCTGATGGTCTAATAAAGAGCTGAATGGACAACAGAAAGGCAGGAGAAAGGATAGGAGGGACTAGCAGGCAGAGAGAATTAATAGAAGGAGAGATCAGGGAAAGAAAGGGGAGAGGAACCAGAGACGGGAAAAACATCAAGGGCCAGCCACCCAGCTACACAACCAGCCAGCCATGGAATAAGAGTAAGACTTACAGAAGTAAGAGAACAGGAAAAGTTCAGAGACAAAAGGCAGACGGGATAATTTAAGTTAAGGAAAGCTGGCTAGAAACTAAGCCAAGCTGAGGCCTGGCATTCATAATTAAGAATAAGCCTCCATGAGTAATTTATTTGGGAGCTGGGTGAAGGGCCCCCAAAAGAGCCCAAATACCAACAGCACATATGCACCGGGTCAAGTTCAAGAATAAAAACAGCTCAGTTTCTAGCTGCAGTCTCTTCTTAGGCC
Source organism: Peromyscus maniculatus bairdii (assembly GCF_049852395.1). Classification (NCBI taxonomy): domain Eukaryota; kingdom Metazoa; phylum Chordata; class Mammalia; order Rodentia; family Cricetidae; genus Peromyscus; species Peromyscus maniculatus. Next base: position 21,221,433 of record NC_134865.1, read on the forward strand.
CTAGAGTCTGGGTGATTTTCCCATCTGTAGCACTTGAAGAGACAGGTATCAATCACAAAACCTCTATGAATAACTGGAGAAATACATTCTGAGGTTCAAATGCCTTTTTGTTTGAAGAATATATTTTGTCTTAAACTAACTGTTATTTTGGAAATACTATCATGAGCAAAAAGCCATATTTTAAAAAGAAATTTTATGTTAATGCAGTTTATAGGAAATGACCTGACACTTTGCCAGAATTACACTGGCCTTTTCTGAGAAATCTACATTCTACCCAAAGCATCTGTAGGCTACAGAATATTATCAGACAACTAATACATCCCAATCAGACTGAATTTATTTATAGACAACGTTCTTTTTGCAATGTTAGATGCCTCATTAACTTGATTCAGCTTGTGCATAGCAAAAATATTCCCTCCCTCTTCAGATTTTTTGATAGAGTGAATTATAATTTCTTGTCTCATTCATTATAAACCTTTAGTTTGAAGGACATTTAAGAAATGTGTAGTGCCACTTATAGGAATCCTGGATTGTTTTCCTGTATTAATTATATCCTTTATTTGTTTTACTGGGGTGGGTGGGGGATGAAGTGGAATCATCGTAGTGACCACTTTCATGTTTGACTTTACATGGAAAATAAATTTCATTTTACCATAACCTCCATAATTAAGAAAAATGAAAAAGGACTCTGTATTTGAGTAGACTCCAGTATTGTGAAGTTAGTGACATGTGCGTTAAAAAAAGTGGGATATTAAGCCTCTGGAGCCTTAATAACTCTGCTTACTTTCAAGAAGTGTGCTACTACAAGCAAACCTGTGAAGATGCTGCTGGGGAAAGGTAGGTCACACGACTCCCACACACGAGTCACATTTTCAAATTTTTAAATTTCCTTTTGGATATCACTCTGTAGCTTTGTGTTGCATGTTCTTTTAATTTGGTTTCCACATCTACAAGTGTGAGTGTAGAAAGGGTTTTTCTTCCCAAACCTTCCATCACAACCATTCAAAGAATCTCTGCTTAGAATGTTGTCATCAAGGACTATGTCATCGCCTGGAAAGCATCTCCCCTTCTTCTTCCCTTCTAGACAAGAAGACCTGAATTTATATTATTTGATTTAAAAAAATCTAATTCTGAAAAGAAACTGGGAATTCATACCAAAAAGTGTGGCCAATGTTCATTTTCCTGGAATATTTTTCTCTTGTAGAGGAGAAAAAAATAGATCACTGGAGGAACTTAAAATTAATGTGAAGCCTCCAAGCTTATAAAAGTGTCTGAATATGTACCACATGTTGAGTATGATGGCTTGGCTAGTGAGCTGTCGCTTCCAGCATACATATGTGAAAACGTCCTTAGAAACTGCCTTTCTTGGGTCCTTGAGGGGCTTCAGGTTTACCTGATGATCAGGCTTTGAAGCTTCCAAGCACATATGGCATGCCCAAGGAAACCGCCATCCTCTATTCTAATCACAGCTAAAGTCAGCTGTGGGAGGCTGTCTCCTTTGAATGGTTTATAATCAGCTTGAGACATGAAACTGACTCATTCTGGAAGTGTGGGGGCTGTTCTTTCACTTTCTCGGTGCAGAAATGCCACTGGAAAGCAAGAATAAATGCTCTGACCCCACCACCACTTTTCCTTCCCTGCTCTGTTAACTGTTCATGCCGTGTGGGCTCGTACTGTCTGTTTTCTCAGCTTTGCATCGTCTCTCCCACTGTTTTGCACTGGGCACCCTGCTTTATTGTACTCCTAAAATGGGACCGACATCCCCATGATGTTTGATTTCTATTATATTTGCTCTATGAAAATTCGCACCTTAACTACGAATAAATATAATACTTGAACTCATGAAAACGAATCCATTCAACCTCATCTCTTGGGAGCTTGCTTGTGAGTTCCCTTCAAGTTGCTAATGGGAGCTGTAAACTTGTCCTGTGAAGTACTATCATTAGGGGATCACACCGAAATTACAGACCTTCTTCTGGAAGCTTTGAAACATTAAGCTATAGTGTTTTATTTCTTTCTTTTAAGAGTGTTTTTTTTTGTCTCCTAAATAATGGACACACATCTTCCAGAATTTTATACTGGAGTTGGTGTTCCTTTGGATTTTGAAAAAAGTCTTAAAAAATAGGTCCTGCTTAAGTTGCTCTTGCCTTGTGCTTCAAATAACCTTCCTAAGCAATTTCAGAAAGTTAAAACTATGATATAATGTGGAAATTGTACCATCATCAATTACTTTGCATTTTACCTATGAGGCCTTTGATACCACAAAGGAAGATTAATACCTAGAGGGGATAAATTACAAAGTACTTTCAAAAACTTTTACTTAATGTGGACATAGGCATGGATGAGCTTTTTGAAGCCTTCATGGCTCACTCTTAGCAAAATATAGGCTCCCAGAGAATCAGCTCTGCATTAATGCAGACAGCATCTCACTAATAGACCACCCACTGGTCCTCATTCTTGGAAGAAGAAAGAATTTCTTTCAGTTCTGAGATGCCCTTGTCTTTGGTATGGCATCACTGATTTATATCTGACCTAGCTTCATTGCCTCGTCTGGATAAACTGTCCTCTGCTGGCTTCTCAGTTTCTGAGCAACCATTGAATTCTCACACTTTTGTTCCACTTCAAGCAACATCACTTATACTCACCCCATTTTTGACAGTGTACTGTCACAATTATTACAGACCTTCATCTGAATTCTCTGAACTCCAGTGAGTTGCAGGTTACACTTTTCACTGTAGTACTAACATGGCTTCAGAGATCAAGATTCTGTGCACCTTTTCTTGAAAATCATTTGAAATCAATAAGAAGAGGGTAAAAAACTCAGAATTTCAACTTGAACTTTAAATGTACCAAGGATGAACTTAAACTTTGGGTCCTCCTTCTCCACTTCCTGAGTGGAGAATTACAAGTCTATGTCACCACACCCAGTTTCGTGCTGGCTAGGCAAGCACTCTACCCAATGAGCTGCAACGTGACTGACATCTTGTAAGGAAGACTACAGAAAAGGAGACAGCATATGCATAAACATCAAGATCACATTCAAAAGTTATTTCTAAACTGATTGTTGAGCATTATGTCATGCTGTCGAAGCTGAGGTAAAAAGCAAAGAAAATTGTGCACCAGACATTACCCATCACCCACACAGAACTTTTAAGAAGTCCAGATTTCCAGAAGTCAGAGTGCAGGCTCTTCACTGGACTTCCTGCACTGTCTGTGTTTCCACCAAGTGGACACATCCAGGTCTGAAATGAAGACTTTCTACATCTACCCTAACCATAAGGAATGCCTTTAGCAGACAAAACTGAATTTCAAGTAAGTTTAACCACCCATGAGAACAAATTCCAGCACACTTTAAAGGAAGGAGAATTTTTTCAACACTAGGCATCATAAAATTCAATCAAATAATGTATCTCCCAGAAATACATGAGTCATTCCAAATGAAGTCCAAATGAGAATGGTAAAGAAATTAACACATCCCAAAAGTCCAAAATTCTTTTTAAAAAGCAATATAAAATGACCAAGACTTTAAATGTTAATAGGGAAAGTTTAGAGAAATCATTAAATATGAAAGGATGAATTAGATGATGTCAACACTGTGCTAAATCCAAAAGAAAGAATATCAATAAAACTGAAGACAGATGTACCAACTTTCCAAATGTCAGATCAGAAACAAAGATTCTAAAAAACAATAATAATTAACAAAGCCTCGGTGATGTGTGGGGCAACAGTAACTATTAAAACATTAGTATAGATGGAATTTAAGGAAGAAAAGAGGAGACACTACAGTCAGAAGAAATGAATGGAACAAATAATAGACAGGTTTATTTCCTACAAGAGTGTCAGACATCCTCAGGGCCAGTCAGGAAAAAAAAACTCACACAGGTGAAAGTAATATTTCAGAATTTAGCAGAGTACACATAATATGAACAAAGGGTATTAAATTGTGCTGTGCTTTTAAAAGGGAGAGGAAATTCAAACCAGATAACACTAAGATCATCCATCTATGTGCATTGCGGAAAGGATTAATTAAATGGGAAGCTGTGAGTGAAAGCAGCACTGTCCACAAAGTCTAGTCAGTTTATTTTATTGTAGAAATATTCCACATATTCTATACTTTAAATCAATATTTTTGCAAGAATGGCAAAAGCTTTTGAAATTTAATGTAAACTAAAGCAAATAAAGACAACTATGTTTTCAATAAAGAATATCAAATATGGTGATGGAGAAAATATAACAACTCATATTATACAGGTGACATTTGAACACAGTAATTTCAATCAATGGAAGAGAAAGAACTATTAACAAATCATCAATTACTAGAAAGCTTTTTATTTGGGAGTTATAGAAGATTGAGCAAGTGAGATGTGTTTTGAGCAGGGGTTTTCACTGTGCAGACAGAACAATACAAATAGCAAAATACTGACTGCTGGTTTTCAGTTGAAGGTGTAAATGTGATGTCTTAATTTCTTCCATACTCATCAAAGCTCAGTTTGTGAAAATGATCTAGAAGTCTTGATGTGTCACTAATGAGTACTACTACAAATAAGATATTGGTTTCTAAGTACTATTTGCTACAATAGAAACCAAGAGAGAGTCAGAAAAAGTATATAATGAATCTAAAAACCTTATTGTGATGAGGAGTAGCACTCCAAAATATCACAGAGCTGCTGAATGTGGTGGCACAAGACCTTAATCTGGGCTATCAGAAAGTGTGAAGATAGATCTCTGTAAGTTCAAGGCCACCTGGTTTCTACATTGAGATCCATTCCAGCCTGGACTACACAGTAAGACCTTGATGGGGAAACCTAGAGACAACTGAGCCAAGCTAGTGGAAACTCACAAACTTTAGACCAACAGTTGTGGAGCCTGCATGGGACTGGACTAGGCCCTCTGAATAAGCGAGACAGTTGTGTAGCTTTGTCCATTTAAGGGGCCCTTGGCAGTAGAATCAGGTTCTATCCCTGGTGCATGATCTGGCTTTTTGGAGCCCATTACCTATGGTGGGACATCATGCACAGCTTTGATGAAGGGGGAGGGGCTTGGACCTACCTCATCCGAATGTACCAGGCTTTGCTAACTCTCCATGGGAGGCCTTACCTTTTCAGAGGAGGGAATGGGGGGTAGGTTGGGGAAGGTTAAGGCTGGGGGAGGCAGTGAGAGGGATGAGGGGGGATCTGTGGTTGGTATATAAAATGATTAAAAAAATTCTTAATAAAGAAAAAAACTTTAAAAAAAGACTTTGTCCCAAAAACAAAGCAAAATGGAAAAAAAAAAAAAAGGATGATGGGCAATTGTAGAAAGCACACAGAACCAAGTCTAAAGGATTTTCCTCTGATTGCTGAGAGTAACTTGAGGACCAAAATGAATGACATCATAGAAGAGCATGCTATATCAATGACTGAAATCGGTCTGCATCCAAATATATACATTCTTATAAAATAAAATGCTAAATGCTGATTTTTTTGAAAGCGGAAATACATTAATATATGTAACTAATTCTTCTATGAGTTAGAAAAAGTCCTGTGCTTAACAACCATTATGATTCCCCAGGTTCAAGCCTCAGAAGCACAAACAATGTCATATATGTGTATGCATACATATAGACAGATAAACACACAAATATATGGAAGGGTGGGTTGGTGGAAGAAAGGGGAGAGGACAACGCAAATGCATGCAGGTAAATATTTTAAATGACCTGGTTTTGCTGGTGTAGAATTATCAAGGAAACTGTACGTATTTGAAACGGTCAAGATAATTAACACACGCATCACTTCACAGTAGCTGTGTGTGAGGGATAAGAACACAAGATCTCCTCTGAGATCACGTACACAGTATTGAGTCACTTACTGCAGCCATCATGCTGTGCATTAGAGCTCCAGAACTTACTGGTCTTTTTATTGACAGTTTGTACTCTTCAGTCAGAGCCGTCCCATTCTCTCTGCCGCAGAATCCCAGCAGCTACCATTCTTTTGGCTTCTCTGAGTACTGCTTTTCAACCGGCAAGTGAGATCATACAGTATTTGTTTTCTTGTGTCTAGGTTGCTTCACAGTGTACTACAGGTTCACCTGTGTTGTTGCAATGGAAGAAATTTATTCTCTTTGTAGCTAAGTACTGGTCCATTGTGTAGATTTACCACAGTTTGTCTAGATGGTTTCCGTATCTTAGCCATGAATGGTGCAACGAACATGCATATATCCCTTAGCCATACTGATTTCAGTTCCTTAGGATATAGATCTTGTAGTGGGATTGCTAGGCTATGTGGCACATCTAGTTTTAGTTTCTTTTTTAGGAAATTCCATACTGTTTCTTATAATGGCAATAGCACCTTCTCCTTCTCTCAGCCATGCCTAAGGCTTCTCCTTACCCCCTTTGTTAGCACTCACTTCTGCTTTTTTTATTGTAGTCATCCTAATGGGGTGAAATGATAGTTTCTTGTCATTTTTTATTTAAGTTTCACAGTGAATGCTGCTGAGCACATTTTCATATGCCTACTCACTATTTTGATGACTTCTTAAGAATAATGTTTATTCAGGTCTTTGGCCTAGTTTTTAATTTTGTCACATTTGTAGGATGGAGAGACCTCGGTGGGTAAAAGCCCTTGCTGCTATTACTGAGGATATGAATTTGTTTCCCAACAGTTCACAGCTATCTGCTGCTCTGGTAAGGGGATCCAAGACCATCTTTTGGCCTCTGCAGGCACTAGGCATGCATGTGATGTGCTTACAGGCACACAGGCAAAACACTCATACATTTAAAGTAAAAATAATAAATACTTTCAAATCCTTCATTACTTTTGAGATTCCACAAGTATGTGGACACATGCATGCTTGCACATGTTTTGCTATTGAGTTGCATGAGCTGCTTTTATAGTACAGATATTAATCTATTATTCAATGTATGGTTTGCAAATGCTTGCTTTCATTCTGTATGTTGTATTTTCATTCTTTTGTTTCTTTTCCTTTACAAAAGATTTTGTTTCATGTGTTCCTATTTGTCTAATGTTTTTCTTCATTGTACTTTTGGGGGATTATGGGAAAAAATTACCACAAAGACCAACGTCAAGATTTCTCTTCATTTTCTTCTAAAAGCCATGTGTTTGCAGGTCTTCTGTATTAGTCTTTAATGTCGTTTGTGCTCCTTTTTGTGTGTAGAATGAGATCATGGCCCAATTGAGTCTCTTGCATGTGGAAATATGATTTTCCCAGCACTTCTTTTTGAGATCAGGTTTCTCGTGTAGCCCTGGCTTTCTGTGGACCAGACTGATCTCAAACTCAGAGAACTGCCTACCTCTGTCTCCCAAAGGCTGGGATTAAGGGCATGTACCATCATGCCCAGCTATCACAGCACTATTTTTTAATAAATAACCTTTAAAAAAGCCTTTTCCTCTGTGTATATTTGACATATTTATCAAACACCAATTTACGATAAATGGATAGGTTTGCCTTGTCTCTCTGTTATATCGCATAGGTCTTTCCTGATGCAATATCATGCTGTTCTAATTGCTGTACTTTGCAGTATAATTTGAAATCAGGAATTATAATGCATCTGACATTATTCTTCTTTATAAAGATGACTTCAGTAGAACATTAGGCAACTATTGGCTGCTGGGAGAAAGAGAATTGGCCTCTTCCAGGGATGATGTCCCTTATTGATTGTCCAATGCAGAGCTATTAGCCTTGAAACAATATACACACAAATAATGAAAATAGACTCAGCAGGAAGTTTTATGTATGTTTGTGCACACACAAACATACACACACACACACACACACACACACACACACACACACACATGCAACAAATATAATAAAGAAAAAGAGACCACTACCTTGTGGGGTATGGCAAAGGATTAAGAAAGATGGGTGGTGCTGGAGTGAGGAAAGGTAGGGAGAAGTGATATAATTCTATTTCAAAAAACATTTACAAAACAAAAAAATATTACTTTAAAAAAGATTATTTTAGCTCTATTCATAACACATAAGTTTATGGTTTTTGTTTTCTATTTATTAAAAAAAGTATTGAAAATATAGGGATTGTACAGCATGTGTAATTGATTTGGATAGTATGTTTTTTAAATATTAATTCTTCCAACTCGTGAACATGGGATATCTTTGCAATTGTAAGTTTGTTCTTCCATTTCTTTCTAAGGTCACATATAATGCTCAGTGTACAGAATTGTCATGTTATTGATTATGTTTATACCTAAGTATTCTATTCTTTTTGATAGTGTTACTAAAAATATTCTAAAACAATGAAGCTGAAAAATAATTTCTAGAAGATTTTGTACTATTCTTGAAGCATTTCAACAAGTTTGAATTTATTTTGAAATTTAAAATGGGTATGGGAGATGTAACTCAGTTCGTAAAGTGTTTGCCTGCTACTCCTAAAGTCCTGAGCTTTCAATCCCCAGCGACACATAAACCAGGCATGGTGATACTTATTTAACCTAGCTCAAGGTCATCGCAGGTAGCATAGTGAGTTCAAGAACAGCTTTGGCTACATGAGACACTATGTCAAAATAATTGAAAATGTATAGGCATGGTATTTCATTAATATGTTGCAAGTATTGAAATGCTAATGTTTCAAATTGTACTCTGAAGCAATGACAATATAATAAAGCTAAAAAGAAGTGTGTCTGCACTTCAATGTGAACTGAAGCAATATTGCAATACAGAGTACTTACACTAAATTTCTTATCTTTCATGTAAATAATTTTATAAATTATTATACCAAGTTTTATGTTCAGGTAGATACAAATATATGTGGTTAATTTGAGGTGATTAAAATCAGAACAAAACATTTTAAGTTGGTGGCGAAGAACGGTAGAGAGACCTCACAAAGCCAAAGCCAATACACATAGGCACAGATCTCTAATCAGTGTTCTGAGCATGCAGGGAGCCAATGTCAAATGACAGATTCAGAACTTGAGACATGGTCAGTAACCAGTAAATGACAAACAATGGCAAGTCATAAAGCATCCAAGGGACAACACTGGAGAAGCTAGGAAAGATGTAATAGTAAGAGGCATTATTCAGAAGGGAACCTGAAATAACTGACTGTCCACTCAAGTTGAATTTTGTGTTCTCGCCACAAGCCTTTGGAAATGGAGATTCACTGGAAACAAATATATATATATATATATATATATATATATATATATATATTCTACTGTTGGAGAAGTAATTCTCAAATAGCCACAAACCACTCCTCCTAGCATGATAGAATTTGTCAGAATCAATTAGAATATTGATTTTTTATTTTAAAAAATTTTATTCGTTTTACATACTGAATACTGATGCTTTATTAACTAACATTTCTATTTCCTTTGTTGTTTTTCATGACCCAAATGACCACACATGTTGATCCATATTCCTCTGTTGCACAGTTTTACCTTTGACGTGCAACACTTCCCCAGACTCTTACTGCACATTCTTTCCCTTAGCATTTTCCTAAGGAGCCCTGGTTCCTTCTTCTGGAGAATGGCTATAGAAACCAATATATGTTTCTTCCTTTTCTCATGTGGTCTTCATTTCCTTGTTCTCCCTCTCTTTTCTTGATCCAGCTGGGATCTCCTGCTCTCTTTCCCTCGACCCTCACCCTTCATTGCTCCCACTCATGTCCAGGCTGTTCATGTAGATCTCATCCATTTCTCCATCATTGGGTGATCTCCGTGTCTTTCTTGGGGTCCTGTTTTCCAGGTAGCCTCACTGGTGATGTGAATAGCAGTTCAGTCATCCTTGTTCCACATCTAATATCCTCCTATGAGTGAGTACATACCATATTTGTCTTTCTGAGTCTGGGTTACCTCACTCAGGATGATTTTTTCTAGATCCATCCATTTGCCTGCAAACCTCATGATGTCATTGTTTTTCTCTGCTGAGTAGTATTCCATTGTGTATATGTGCCACAATTTATTTATCCATTCTTCAGTTGAAAGGCATCTAGGTTGTTTCCAGGTTTTGGCTATTACAAACAATGCTGATATAAACATAGCTGAGCAAGTGCTCTTGTGGTATGATTGAGCATTTCTTGGGTATATGCCCAAGTGTGGTATAGCTGGATCTTGGGGGAGATTGATTCCCAGTTTTCTAAGAAAGCGCCATAAGGCCTACAGAAATCCACAAAGATACCCCCACAAAAGACTGCTGGCAATGGTCGAGAGACAGCCGGGACTGACCTACTCTGGTGATGGGATGGCCAAACACCCTAATAGTTGTGCCAGAAACCCCATCCAAAGACTGAGGAAACTGGGTGCAGACATCCACAGCTAGGCCCCAGGTGGAGCGCTGGGAGTCTAATTAGTAAGAAAGAGGAGGGTTTATATGAGCAAGAATTGTTGAAACCAAGGTTGGATAAAGCACAGGGACAAATAGCCAAACGAATGGAAACACATGAACTATGAACCAAAGGCTGACGGGCCCCCAACTGGATCAGGCTCTCTGAATAGGTGAGACAGTCAATTGGCTTGATCTGTTTGGGAGGCATCTAGGCAGTGGTACCAGGTCCTGGGCTCGTTGCATGAGTTGGCTGTTTGAATCCTGGGACTTATGCAGGGACGCTTGGCTCAATCTGGGAGGAGGGGACTGGACCTGCCTGGACTGAGTCTATCAGGTCGGTCCCAGTCCTCGGGGAGACCTTGATCTGGAGGTGGTGGGAATGGGGTGTGGGCTGGGGGGAAGGGGAGGGGGGCAGGAAGGGAGAGAACAAGGGAATCTGTGGCTGTTATGTAGAACTGAATAGTATTGTAAAATAAAATTAAAAAATTAAAAAAAAAAAGAAAAGAAACCAATATATGAGTTGCTAGGTAAGGGTTTGCTGTTGAGGAGTACCCTTATTTCTCAGTCCTCTCAACCAAAAGAGTAAAGAAAAGTATGTGTATACTGGCACACGTATTTTTTCTGGGTATAACCATTAATCTAAAAAGTGAGCTCATAGTGATTGCTCTGACATTGCCACCAAATGGATGATGCTTCCTTCTTCTTGTGTGTTGTATTCTTGAGCTTCAGCAAAGAGAAACTTCACTGTCAACATTCACGATCCATTTACTTAAATTACCAATACTTGCATAAGTATATGGAGATTTTTACCATTGTTAACACATACTACTTTGAGGGGAAAAAAAACCTGACCAAAGTACATTGCTTGTGTGTTGCTCCTTTGCCTTTAATCTACTGTCTCTACACTTCCAAATACTTTCTTTTGCCAAAATCTTTTTCCCATCTTTATAGTAAGGTTGTTGAGCTCATGTTATACAATTGTATTCTTTTCTCTCATTTGCATTTCATTTGGATGAACTCCAATATCCCACATTGGATAACTCTTGACATCTGACATGAAGTTTCTTACTTACATCCATTACAATAATTCTGTGTCATAAAGATCTATGATATTGACAAATTCATACTATCTCCATTACTTCAGCAATATGCATCATAGTTTCATCATTCCTAAAAGTAGTCTAGAAGGCTAGACATAGCAACACATACATGTGAGCTCAACTCTTGGTAGGTGGAGGCAAGAAGAGCAGGAATTGTCAATGTTCATTCTCAGCTATTTAGTGATTTCCAGCCTAGGTACAGTTACATGAGACCTTGTCTCAAAGGAGGAGGGTTGATTTTCCTAATAAAAGGCATGTGGACTTTTTTCATTAGTTCTGTATCTGATGTGGACAAAGAGGTTGAGGAAGAACCCAGGATGAACAATTTGCTTTGGGCCTAGAGGTTAGATATGGCTTAGGTAGAATGAAATCAAGTGCAGAGGAGCCTGGGCTGGTGAACAGGATGTGCTAGCTTGTCAAAGCCTGAACTTTGGAGCTAGAGCTGGTGGGTAGGTAGAGTTCTTTTTAAATTTTAAATAAAGGTTCATGGGGGAAAGATGAGGCAAACTCACATAGTTAGACTCTGGCTAAGAATATACAGTATTTGCATGGGCAGGTGGATTCTTGATGTGGTGTGGGAGGGTCCTGTGGGCTTCAGAGTTTCTTGGTGGAGGCATAGAAGTTGTGGGCAGTGCAGACAAGGGTGGCGAGACTAGGCCAGGGCACTGGATGTAGATGGGAGCTAGATCTGGGGTGAGGGTTCTAGGAGGGGAGGATTAGTCATACTTACCACCATACAATTGTGGAGAATCACATTCTCTTTTGCTCACTTGATCTATATAGTCCTGCTAACTTAGGAGATTTTTGGATACATAACATTTTAACATTTTTTTCACCCATACACTGAAAAAAAAAGACTATTCTCTTCTATGTTTAGATTTCTTCATTTAAAATACTATAAGAAATTTTAAATAAAAAAATCATACATGTTTGTGTCCAAAACAAAATTATATTTTACTTTCTCCAGTTTTAAACACATTGTTTCTACAGGCAAACAAGGTCAAACCTTATTATTTTCATAGATATAATTTGGTACATCTCATAAAATCTAAAACTCCTTTTACTTAGTGTAATGAATGGGTGATGGTAGCATGAATAATACATTTTTCACAAATGAAGGCAAATAAGAGTTCGTATTTCTGTATTCAAGAGAAATGTGAACTAACTCAATAAAGATGAGCAATAGTAACCTTAAGGAGTTAATCACGAGAGTGAATGAGGAAAGATAGTATAATTACCAGTATATGAAGGTAGTCATTAAGGTGAGCCAAGGCACATAACATAGTTTGCAGTTTAATGTAAACAAAAGGCAAAGTTCCCATAGCAACACAAACTTTTCTCAAATGTATATATACTATAGTTTGGGTTATTACTTAAGGTTCTAAATTTATAGTTTCTAATGCATACATATAATTAGGGCATATCAACCTGACTCTGAAAACAATAAAATTTATTCATTACAGTCATATGTACCTTGATTTGCAAGCTTCCTCCTTCATTTTCTAGATAGTTGGCATACCCTCAAACTATGCTGGTGTTTCAAGATACTGTCATGAAATCGTATTTGCCCTACTTCTAGAACTATTTGAGAGCATTCTTGCTGCTTTAGCTGTAAAAATAGCTATGTTTTAGGATACCTATATGGTCCATCAAGTTCAGATTTAAGAGTGTTAATCACTAAGCATAGTGGTGCTGAAATATATGGTTATATAAAGTTTAGAGGATTGAGGATGTAGCCTAACGTTACAGTACTTTCTTTAATATGTGAATCAACATAGGTTCCATCCCAGCACCTCAAAAGATAAAACAGTATCAAGCCTGGAAGTTAAAACATCTAGCTCTAAATCATTTATTCACATAAACAGTAAAATAATAAATACAATAGAATTTTATTTTTACTCAACATGCATAATTACAATGTTATTCTTTCTGTAGGGCATAATTTTTGTTTCAAAAATTCTATCTCAAATAATATGTCCCATTTAAACTGAATCTTTGTTTTTTATGCATATGATTTTTTGCCTGTATTAATTTATATATTTTCACCATCTATGTTCCTGGTGCCACCTAAGAACAGTAAGGGCAATGAATCCCCTGGGTCTGGAGTTAGACATAATTGTAAGCCACTATGCAGCTGCTGACAAACAAACTCGGGTCCCCTGCAAGAGCAGCAAACGCTCTTAACCACTGAGCCTTCTTTCTAGGCCCTTAAACTGAATCTTTACCTTGAATTTCTTCTTTAGAGGGTAAATGGGACCATTTAAACATTTATATTTACAAAATGCTTTCTAATGGCTTGTATTGTAATATTTGTGAGATTTTTATGAATGTGCTAAATGAATGATAAGGATAATTACTTGTGCTTTGCATATGGAACAAGAAGTAGGCACATAAGAGCACAACAGTGACAATTAGCGATGTCATCGAGATATCAGCATAAGCCCTTGCATTGTTCATAGCAGATGGCAATAAAATGTGTATTTTAGTTCATATTCATGCATGTTATTTATCTAGGTAGAAACTCAAGCATTGTGATTAAGAATTAACAACTAGATGCTTACTTATTCTAAGATATTCTATTGGTTGACTGTTTCAAAAAAAATGTCTTGTTTTAGAGATTTAAAATATAGGTAGATTTTTTAACCTTTTATTTTATTAAATTTTTTTTCATTTTACATACCAACCATACCTCCCCTACTCCCACTGCCCCCATCTCCCCACCCCACCCTCCATCCACTCCTCATATGGGGTAAGGTCTATGACAACACAGGCTGGCATACCAAGTTGGGGCAGGACGAAGCCCCTACCCAACCAAGCAATGATGGAGAGAGTGCCTGAACTAGACTTCTGCTGTAGTCAGGTTGGTGACTAACCTAATTATCCATAAAACCTACATCTAGTGACTGATGGAAACAAATGCAGAGACCCACAAGCACTTGGCCGAGCTCCTGGAGTTCAGTTGAAGAGAGGGAGGAGGGATTATAGGAGCAAGAAAGCCAAGATCATAAGGAAAACCACAGAGACAGCTGACCCAAGCTAGTGGGAGTTCATAGACTCCAGACTGACAGCTGGGGAACCTGCATGGGACTAAATGTGGGTGCCGGTTGTGTGGCTTGATCTGTTTGTGGGGAACCTGGGAGAGGGACCAGGATTTATCCTGGGTACATGAACTGGTAGATTAATTTTTGTTGTTCACTGTAAACTAGTGTTTAAGTAGGTTTCAGTTTTACTCATCTATCTGTCCCCAAATTCAATGCTCTCAATTCTTTATGTATCTGCTTTGAAACTATATTATAATGCAGTTGAATTCTCAATCTTTAAGTGAACATTGATTTTGAAGTCTCAAAATTAAACCATTCTGGAATTCAAACTATCTATGGGTTATAACAGAGAATTTGACAAATGGGAGACACTATTTTCTGATAATTTGAAACATATAACTCTTAGTAGACTTTCCTGAACACACAGACTAATATTGGTCTATAAGTTAAAATGTACTTAGTATGTTTACAAATATCAAAAAAATCTAAAAATAGATGAGAGTTAAAATATTATTTCAATTGAAATTTGAATAAAATAATATTTGTAATAGCATAATTAATATTCTGCCATTTTCTAGAACCGACAGAAATGTCATTGCTATATGAGTATAAATAGGTTTTTAGTCTGGCGGTGGTGACGCACACCTTTAATTCCAGCACTTGGGAGGCAGAGGCAGGTGGATCTCTGTGAGTTCGAAGCCAGCCTGGTCTACAGAGTGAGATCCAGAATTGGCACCAAAACTACATGAAGAAACCCTGTCATGAAAAACCATTATATATATATATATATATATATATATATATATATATATATATAGTTTTGTTCATGTTGCTATGAAAATACCTGTTTAGATAAGTAAGTTTCAAAGGAAGAATGCCCATTTCTGGGGGGAAATGATCCCCTTTAAAGACAATGATAAATATTCAAGTTTTTCTTCATGAAGATAATGTTTCTTGTCTGAGTCAACATACTTTACCATTTTTAAACTTTTCTCATCATTTTTTTGACAGCAGGTTTTCTAATTTTGACAGCTTTTTAAAAGTAATTTTAACAGCCGAGTGATTTCTCTTCTAAGCAAAGTCAGATTATGTGAAATGTCAATGCAAAAACTATACACTTTGACACATAATCATTTTAGTTGAATTTACTTATTAAATTTGCTTGCTATTACTAATAAAATGTAAGTGCTTAGCTAATTGTATTTATTTTTGAAATGTTTTAATGGTATTTAAAGGGGTACTCTTTTCTACAAAGTGTCTCTTTGCATCAAGATCATTCCTTCCTAATCAAAGAGGAGAAGAGAGGATCATATTGCTAGGCAGACACAGGCAATTGCGAGATGTAGTACTGTGGACACTGGAAGTTGAATGTGCAAGTCTTCCTTGTCTTAAACTAGGAGGGAGGCAGACATTAATCCCCTAGAGGAAACTCAATCTCTTGTCTTGTCTGAATATCCCTGGAATCCACTTACATAAAAACTAGTGAATTTCTTGACTAAATTAACCCAGCTAATTTCCTCAGTTCTTTATTTCACAAGGTATTCCAGGAGGTGAAGTAGTACCTGGTAAATATAAAGAGGGTATCAATTCAAAGACCATCTTAAAATACTTTCTCTTGTCTCCTTCTTCCTGTTCACTTTACCTTGACATTGGAATGTGAGTTTTCCCAGAATGATACAGATAACTTAAAAGGTTAATATTAATATAAGTGGCAGGATTGCAGAGAAAATGCTTGTGTTGTTGTTGAATATTGAGTCTGGGGACTAATAACTACAAAGCACATGAGCACTCTTGAGCTATCTTTCCAGCACCACAGAGTTCATTTCAGTCAATGATCCACCACTAAGAAGGAAATTTCATTTCACCACTATTCTATGTGAAATAAAAATTTCATCTAATTTATATCAAAAGACATCCTAATATAGTTATAAAAAATGGGGCTAGCAAAATGTCTCACCTGATACTAAGCCAGATGACCTTATTTGATCACTGGAGACCCACATGATGAAAATAGAGAAGTCTTGCATGCTATCTGACTTCAACGTTAGCACTGGACATTCACACACTGACACATACACTTTTGCACACAAACTTATGCAATAAGATTAGCAAAATGTAGAAAAGTCATTATTTTTATTAAACTCCTTCATGGATATATGTTCTAAACTGTCATATTAATTTAAGAAAGAGCCTAACTCAGTTTTCTCTAGAGACTGGATCTCACCTAGCTCTGTAATTCACTTTGTGTTTTTAAAGATATTTTAAAATAAAATATAATTACATCATGTCCTCCTTTTCCCTTTCTTGCTCCTGGCCCTTCTGTGTCGCTCCCTCCAACCCTCCTATGTCCCTCCTGTCGAGCTGATCACCTCTTTTTTTTTTTTTTTGGTTATTACTATTTCATATATACATCTGTGTCTCTGTGTACACAATATATAAATACAACATTCTGAGTTTGTTTTGTTGTTGTATGTGTGTGATTTCAGAGATGACTACATTGCACTGGATAACCAATTAGGAGGCTCATTCCTAAAAGAAACTAATTCTTCCTTTCCCAGTAACTATTAGTTGCCTATGAGTTCTTCGCCTAGGGATGGGACCCATGAGATTTCTCTCCTTCTGCAATAACATGTCTATTGGTATTGTTATTGTTCACATCTTGCTTATGTAGTCATTTCTAGGAGAGACAGTCTCACAACAGACTGCCTGGTATTTTTGATCTTAAAAATCTCTCTGCCCCTCTTCTGAGACATTCCCTGAGCCATAGATGCAGGAGCTTTGTTGCACAGACATCCACTGGGGCAAGGGTCCCCACAATCCTTTGATCTCTTCACTGTGTCATAACCGATTTTGGTTCTCAGTACTGGTAACCATTTGCTGTAAAGAGAAGTTTCTTTGATGAGGGTTGTTAGATACACATATTTGTGGGGATATGGATAAAATGTTGAAAGCAGTAGTTAGGAATTATGCTGGTCTAGAGGAGTGGTGGTAGGAGATTCCTCTCTAAGAGCCATGACCTCATTAAGCCCAGGGAGTGGCTGGGTTTCCAGCATGAGGCATGACATTCATCCTGTTGAGTGGACCTCAAATACACTAGATAGCTGCTGGTTAGCACCAGCCTATGCATGCCACTTACTGTATCTTCACAGAGACTGTGTCATACTAGTCATCGTTGTGATTCTTAGGTGTCACAGCTGGGGAGGTATTCATTGTGTCCCTCCCTTGCCATCTGGTATCACTTGTTCTGATACTGTGGGAAATGGGCCAGGGAAGGAAAATTTCAGATGAGATCCGGGTCAAATAATCAGAGTCTTGTGTTCTAAAATGATGGTGTCCACAGCAACGAGGACTACCCCTCAATCTCTGATAGGCAACCAAGGACAACAGCAATGGCCTGACCAATAACCATGGTGAACACAGTTGCAAAAGTCCTGAATAAAATTTTAGCCTACAGAATATAGGCACATAACATTAAGATCACCCACCACACTCAATTTGTCTTGATCCTGAAAATGCAGAGAGTTCAACATTCAGAAGTAAATTACTATGGCAATTCGTATAAATGGACTTAAGGACATAAGTCATATGATCATCTCAATAGATGCAGAAAAGCCCTTTAATAAAATATAACATGATTTTGTGATAAGAGTCCTAGACAGAGTAGAGCTGAGGAAGGGAGGATAGCGTCAGTGGAATGAAGGCTGTATGTGACAAACCTACAGTGAATAGTAACCTAAATGGAGAAAACTCAAAGCAATACTACTCAAATCATGAGCAAGACAGGAGTTTCTCTATTCAAACTCCTTTTCAGTATAGTGCTTGAATGCAAGAAAAGGAAATCACAGGGTTAAAAATAGAAGAAATCAAATTATCCCTTGTCACAGAGAACATCATATTATACATACAATATCCCTAAAATTCACCAGAAAATTTCTAGAAACAATCAATGATTTTAGCAATGTTGCAGGATACAAAACCAACTTATGAACATCCAGTAGCCTTTCTGTATGCTACCAATAAACATATCAAGCAAGAGCATGTACTCACTCTCATTTACAATAGCATGAAAGACAATAAGACATTTGGAATAAATGTAACCAAAAAGATAACAGACATCTATGAAAACTTAGTCTATTGATAGTATCTTATATTTCTTGACTGTTCATTCCTGTGTTTTTAATTTTTTCAAATATTCTTTCTTATTTCATCTAGATCCTCTATCTTCAAGTCCTGATATTCTAATTTAAAATGATTCATTCTACTTAGGAGGCTTTTCCATGAGTTTTCTAATTGGGGTATTGAGCTTTAAAATTCCATCTTCATTTCAGCTTATGTTCTCATTAGCATTTCTCTTTATTGAATTTGTTTTTTGAATTTTGAGTTATCTTCATAATCTCATTCAGCTATGTATCTGTGTTTTCTTGAGCATCACTTGGGTGCGACAGTTATTAACTGCTATCCTCCTGGAGTAGAACAATCAAATTTTATTAAATACTCCAAGAAATTTGAAGAAGACACTTTACTGAACAGCTGTTCTTCAGTTGGTGTCTTATTGCCCATAACATAGCTGACCCATAGGTTGCTTATAGCTATGCCTCATACACACTATTCTCAAACATAGCAATATATTCTCTATTCTGGCAGCCAGTTTTTAAAAAATCAACAAACACAGGAGATGGAGCACATTCATTCAAGAGACATGGCATTCCATACTAAAGAAAAAAAAGGTTTCCACCCTGTGATTTCCCCTAAAGATTCTCTACTCTTAGATGGTATGGCTTGATTACAAGCCCTGTTATCTACCATGGGAAGCACATAATTGTCCATAGGAACAAAGAGACATGTCCACCAATACTGCATAAGGAAATGTGGCCATATCAAGATTGCTTTCACAGATAGTCTACCTCCAGAGAGATGAAATTTGGGTGCATGTCTTATCATCAGTCCTAGAGACCATACTCTCCAACTCCTCTTTGGTTCTGTTAGTCCCTGTTAGACTGGCAATTTTGAAGCATTTCTTTCATGGAAAATATAAGCAAATGTCTCTTTACCTCAGTAGAATACCAGTGAGAGATGAAAGAAGGAGGTCTACTCAAGTCTAGTCTGGTGAGTCAGAGTTGATTAGGATTGTTGCAGAGGCATGGGTGAGGAGTAACTTACAAGAGAACCTCTGAGTCAAGACATCTGTATGACTGAAAGCCTACCTTGGCATGAGTCATAACTCATCAAAGCACCAACTATGGAGTTCCCTGACCAAACTTCTATCAGTTCCACTAGGGAAAAAAATCTCCTCCACCCAGCACTTGTTTGTTGTATTTGGCGTGAGGCTCTGTGACTCTTCTAGTTTTCTGAGTTTCCTAGGCCTCGTAAGCTTCAGTAGATTCCTGAGCTTCTGTTGATATCTAGTTGTAAAGGGGATGTGTTGGGAAGATATAGGAGGTTGGAGAGGAGAAGTGGGGGTACATGTGATCATATTTTATTGTATATAAATATGAAATTCTCAGAGAATGAAAAATTATATTTTTAAATAAACTACGATAAACAAGAAATATTTAGCATATGAATTGGGAAAGAATTTTAAACAAGAAATGCAAAAGCCCCTGATAGCCTAGCTTATATGAGGACAGGGGACATGGGGGCAGATGAGTCAGTCTGCGTGCTATGGAATCAGGGACACTGAGTAATATAACTCTTCACCCATTCTTCAGACAAAGTGAGGATAATCTGGGCTAATATGAGGAAACTCACTCCTTGATGGGCTGGCTTCTGTGAGTCATTAGAGAAAATTGGTTGTCATTGTTTTATCACTGGTTATCACTGGCTGAAGTCTCAAAGAATATCAGGGACTGGAAGACAACAGGGGAGGACAGGCATTACTAAGAGAATTGGGTAAGAAAAAGGTGATGATTCATATCTGTTAGATCACTAATCCTCTAGCTGCCAATCTCTCTCCCATAAATCTGGTCATGCTCCTTACCTACAACTTCTCCCTCTTCATTTAGAGAGATAATATAAATAATGCCTATGTGTGGCCTTGCAGTCTCCCTTACTTTGTGACTGCCAGCCCAGCCCCCTGATACTCAAGCCAAGAACAACCTTAAATTATAGTTTTACTTTTATCTAGTGCCTTCCCGCTAGGGGATAAAGGGAGCTACAGAGTCCATTTCTCCATTCAAGACTTCACCATGCTCTCTATGATAACTATCCATTAGGAGTTCTTTTTCAGAGCTGAAGGTATGATCGTCTCCTTCTGGGCCCCATTGTTTGCTTCTGTTGCATTTATGCTGTAACTCTCCAAATAAACCTCTCCCAAAAGATAGTTGATGAAAGCACTGCTCTACTAATCCTTTGACCTGTATTTATATCCAATGCTCAATCTACCTAGCCAGATGAGACAGTTTTGCAAGCAAGTTAAGAAACAGTTTGATTCAGCAGGGATGTTGGGACTGCCATGTCACTTTAGTTGCTTTACTGAGTCCCATGGTGGAATGTGATCTATACAAGTCAAGAAGGGCTCTGACGGATCTAAATACTTTAGAGCATCATAAAAGTCAGATACGTGAGATAGTAAAGCAATCAGAGGTGAGTGGTCAAAGCAGATAAAGCAGTCTGTTCACAAAGGTAAGTATGACAAAATTTGTTTCAGGACAGAGCTCCTAAGGAACAAATTCACAGAAAGTTAAATGGTGTATTACTGAGCTCGCAGGAAGCGTTAAAACCCAAGCAACAGTTTACAGTAGACAAATAATAAAACAGTTCAGGTGAATAAAAAAGTGTTTCCTATGAGTGGGCAATTATTTCCCAAGAGTATTTTGTATATGTTTTCTTATTATAAGAAAATATCAGCCGGGCGTGGTGGCGCACGCCTTTAATCCCAGCACTTGGGAGGCAGAGCCAGGCGGATCTCTGTGAGTTCGAGGCCAGCCTGGGCTACCAAGTGAGCTCCAGGAAAGGCGCAAAGCTACACAAGAGAAACCCTGTCTCGAAAAAACCAAAAAAAAAAAAAAAAGAAAATATCATTGGAATTCAAATTGTTCATCCAGCCCATGGCCCTTGCATCACCCAGATATGGCCAACAGAAATATAAGGGCCTTGGTGCTGGCCAAAGGCTGTCAGAACTGAGACTCCTGCATCAGAGACAGGGACTCCAGACTGGACCATAGCCTGGCTCCATCTTGGGCCTGAGCCAACCCCAGTAACATAAACTGGCTGCCCAGTGACTGGGAATGGAGAGATGTGCCGCTCTTTCACAGCAGCAGCAGCAGCAGCAGCAGCAGCCGCCCTTCAGGATGAAGAAGCCGGATGACTCGTGAGAAATGACTAGGGATTGTGGGAAGCTGTATCTCACATTGTCCCTCACATGTGCTGCTCTACTCCACAGTGCTTTCTTTGTGTGAAACTATTAATACAGTTGGAGATCCAATTTATGATGTATTGGACATTACTAACATGCCATTCTTGTTATCCCCTTAGCCATCCAAGACCAACTTTCAGTTGATTGTAAGAGATGGTGATGGGCTGTCTGTTATCTTGCCCATCTTCTACAAAAACAAAAGTTTCATTATATCGCTGACTGATTGGCTTAAGTCAGCTAATAAAAAATACATTTTAATTTTTTTTACCAATGAATGCATTTACTATGGTAAATTGAAGCTGAATCCACTAGGAACAATATATCATGATTATCAATTCAGAAATAAGGAACTTAAGTACTTATTTCATATTCTCATTTTCATTGCTTAAAGTTGTTCCCAAGAACATTGAATCCCTGCTACTCTGTATATTGGCTGGTCAAGCTTTCGAAGCACTGTGGCAAGCTCTCAGTCAAGGCCACAGAGAGTTTGAAGTGCATATTGGTCAGCAACAGTAAAATCTAGCCACAGAAACTGTAATGAACTCAGAAGGAGCTAGAAAACACAAGATGGAATGTGATAGTAACTATAATATAAACTTGGACTTCATTTTTACAGTCCCACTTAATGGCCCTTCAGAAGTTCCCTGGAGGGAATTTGACCTTGCTACACACCTACATCTCCTGACCTCCTCATCTTGTCGTTGGCTCTTTAATGTATGCTCCTGTAATCCCATCGCTCTCACTCTGCATGCATGAGCAACCAGTACCACATGAATGATGTCAAGAGCTTGAGATATCACCAGGGCTCCTAAGAACAAGGCTATAGAAACCTCTGATCGTCTGGGTGCCTGAACCTGGGTAAATGCCTTAGGCTTTTATTTGAGAGCAGGAAGCCCTTCTTGGACACTTTCTTCTAAAACAAGTCTGTGAAAGGAGCTTTCAGTTTTACATCCTAGCTGAGATTGGTGCAGCCTCATTTTTAAGGTACCTTTTTAATCATCCTGGTACAAAGATCACGTTTTATTTTGATTGCACTAGGCAATAGTTACAGCCTCTATGTCTGTACCTGCATTGTTTGGTTGTTTGTCTCACTTCTTTCACTGTCGAAATATTACATAGTTTTTAACTGTTTTGCTCTGTTGTTTGTTCTGAGTTTTCACCATAAATCAAGTTAAAAGCAGTGAGCCATAACCAAAATAAGTCTAAATGCTGTGCTATCCTGAAATTCCCCAACCAAACAAATTAGTCCATTTTTTAAAAAATTCAGCTTCAATAAAATCTTTAGGACACAGACCTAAAGTAGTTGTGTTATTTGCCAGAATGTAACATGTGTGTCCTGTAGCCTAATTTCCAATAGAGCTCTTGATCCCACCTGAAACTTCCAGAGGATAGTGTGTCATCAGCACATCTATGGCATTCTGCTCGTCTGAATGAACCTTCACCAGAAGGGCCAATCAAAATCTTCTCACAAGGCTGGGGAGATTTCTCAGTAGGTAAAGTGCTTGCAGTAAAAGTGTGGAGACCTATTACTGATCACTCTAACCAACATAAAGCCAAAAGCCAAGCATAGTAGCAGGAATTGCAGGATGAAAGGTGGAGACAAGAGAATCCTTGAAAGTTTATAGGCCAGCTAGCCTGGCATGTGCAGCAATAAACAAAGAACCCTTGTCTCAACTAAAGTGGAAGAATAAGAATGACACCCAGGGTTGTCCTCTAGCTTCTACAGATGGATTATGGCATGATCATATCTATTCTTACACTCATTAACATAGAGAGAGAGAGAGAGAGAGAGAGAGAGAGAGAGAGAGAGAGAGAGAGAGAGAGAGAGAGAGAGATTGGGGGTGGAACTGTTAATTATCTTAGAACATTTTACAGATTACCTAACTCACAACTCCAAACTCTTCCACATTCCTAACACAAATCATTTCCAAAAGTCCTCAAATGTTGATCATGCTCTAGGAGATGACCTCATACCTGACAGCACAAATTTGATTTGGTGGGATTAAAAAAAAAAAAAAGTCACATACATTCACAGAAGTTGTGGGGTTGGACCTGGAAGGAATTATGAGGTCTTGGGGAGTGTATATAATCAAAATACCTTGCATGTGTGCACTAAATTCTCAAAGAATGACTAAATATATTATATTATTTTTAAAAGTCTTCAGATGACCTGGTGACATTTAGCACACAAATGCTGACTCCTGGTACCAACTTTCTGTATTAGTTGTTTATCTTGTCACTGTGATAAAATTCTTGACAGGAGCAGCCTGTGAGATAAAAGATGTTAAGCACGTGGCTTCGGGATCTATTAGTCCATGTAGTGAGGAAGGAGTGGCAGCAAGAACAGCTCTCTGGTGACAGGAGCTTGCAACTATAGTTACTCAAGTCACGATTGGACCAAGAATCAGATACAGAACTGGAAGTAGAGCTAGGCTCTAAATCTCTATCCCATACAAGGCATGGAGGAAATGACCAATGAACATGCCACCTTCCTCTAGCTTAGTGTTCAGTGAGTTTTGGGGTTTTACTTATGGTATTTAGGTGACTCTAAAGCATCTCCATCACTAAAAAGTCCACCTCAGCATGTGTGGTGATTGATGAAACCCAATTTCCTGAAGCTTCCAGAACAATTTACAGGCAATTGAGTGATCAAATGTGAACCTGAGGGAAGGGTTTTGTAAGTCTTGTAAGTTTCAGTAGCTTCCTATGCCTTATAAGTTTTATTTACTTCCTGGCTCTTAGGAGCTCCTATCCTCTTTGTAGTAGGGAATCTTTTAGTCTGGAAGAAATGATTTTAGAACACCACTGCCCTTCCTCCAACTCTTAGGTTCTTTCCAATAGGAAAGTAGTTTGCTGCAGACATAATATTCATACCATTATTTACATTGTACCTGGCATGTTGGTACAATAGAATTAAGGATCCATAGCCAAGAAACTCTAAATGAAAATTATCCACCAGAAGCCTATATAGTAACTTATGCCACTTTGAATGCCATTCTCCATAGAGGGAACTTGAATCTCAGTACTAGGATGATTTTTCAGTGCCCTCCAATCAAAGCGTGAAGTGTCTTCATAAATAGAGACTACCTGTGTAGTTAAACCATGAAACCAACCAACATCCGTGGCGAGAACCTTTACGGTTCATTGCTGTGAGAGCTTTCACAGGCAACAGCTCACTCCTGAAAATGAGATACTTCACTCAACAACTTCATGGCTCCTGAATAGCATCTTCCCACTTAACAGTTTTCAGGCTGTTCACTCTTACGTGCAATTATATTACTCTGGGGACGGGGTTTGTGAATCTTGAAATTTTCAGGAACTTCCGGAGGCTTTTTAATTTTGTTGACTTCCCAGATCTTATTGGTTTTGTCAAATCCCCAGTCTTATGAGTCTCCTTTCTCTCTCCAGGAAGAAATAGTGTAATTTAGAATAAATATCCCTATGTATTTTTGTAAGGATTTGGGGTTTTAGATTAAATGCAATAAAAAGAAGTAAGGATTTCCACAAGGGGGTAAATATTATATCTAAAGTTTAAAATGAACACTGACTTGCTGTTAGATAAGAAAGAAAGTAAAAATGTTTGGGACATTTCACAGTGGGCAGAGTACTTGCCTAGTGTAGACTAAGCCCGGGCTCTGCTCCCAGCACCATGTAAACTGCACATGATGACATGCATCTATAATCCCAGGACTAGGGTGGGTGGAGACAGGAGGATCATAATTCAAGGCCTTCCTTGGTTACTTAATAAGTTCATGGGTAGTCTGGAGTGTATGAGGACTTGCCACAAAGAAATAAAAAGGCAAAAAGAATGAAAAGAAACAAATGCAGAGCAAAGGCTGCTGTAAAACCAAGAGGAAATACTGAATGGCCTTAATCTTGGTTATGCAAATAATGCTGGTAAAAAGCGAATGGACTTGGGATACATTCTAAACTACACATAAACAAAGGTTCTTGATAAATTAGGCAGTATGCATGAAAAACAATTAGCATTGAATTGCTAACAATTCTAAGGAATTGGGGACTCTCCAGTTGGAAGAATGAAGTTTCATTTCCCTGAAAAAATAACAGATCTGGTGAGGAACAAGTTGTGAGGGAGCGTTCTAAATGTGTTAAACTTCAGATATGTATTCACTATCCAAGTGGAGAAATGTTACTGTTACGTGTAACTCAGAAAAGAAACATGAACTGGTGATTCATATTTATGTATGTACTTTATTGTGATATATGCATGAATGTATATATCATGGTATATTTATATTTTCATATTTATATAATGTATGAGCATTTTATATAGTATTATATGAATATATGCTTACATATTATATAAGTATAAAAAATGACAGTTAAAGCCTTGAGAGGAAAATGTCAAGTAAAGTAATTATTAATGATAGGAAAAAAATGGATGTAAGTACCAAACCTGGAGAGAGTGAAACATTCAGAAGCCAGTGGAGTTTGTTGAGGTGGTATATATTTGCAACTGTAGTGTGTGGAAAGAAGAAACAGGAGATTTTGATTTTTTTGGTCATCCTGAGCTACAGAACAAAACTATCCAAAAAAAGTGAATAAAGAGGGAGGAGAAGAAGAGAGGAAGAAGAAGGACCTGCTGCCACAGAGATTTGGAGAAAATAACAAGACCTGAGATAGTGCACCACAAACACAAAAACAACTGTACTGTAATCTTTTAATGGTGGAAGTCAAGTCAAGACAATGATTTAACTTAGGAGCAAAAACCAATTCTGCTAATGTTAGTAAAAATCTAAGTAAGATGAGGATTAAGAATTGGGTATGGTGGCATGAATGGTACATGCCATTAATCCCAGCACTCCAGAGGCAGAGGCAGCCAAATCTCTGAGTTAGATGCCAGCCTGGTCTACATAGCAAGTTTCAGGGCAACCAACGCCCTGAAGCTCTGTGACAAAAAAAAAAAAAAAAAAAAAAAAAAAAAAAAAAAAAAGGTTTATTATATTTCATGGACTTTTAAATTTTTGATCTCTAGATAGAAGATTAAATTTAATGATACAATTTGGTAATATTATATCAGCGACTTTGAAACACTGACATTCAGACAGATATTATAAAGCATTACACAAGAAATTAAAATCAAATCTAAAATCTAATCCATGCAAGAGCAAAAATGAATATGCATGCATTTTAATCACCACTAACTAGCACTGTGGATGTCATTTTTACCATTACTAATGCCAAACTCTCTACTCAACTGTGATCACAGGAGACATTACAGTGATAGATATTAAGCCAGGATCTAAGAGAGAGAAAGGATTGATTGTTATATTTAATGGCATGGAGTTAATGGGCAGTAGATAAGACAAGTTCAGCTGAGATCTGGAGCTAAAAATTTTGTTGGGAATGAGTTCAAGAAAGAAAACTAGTAGAGAGTTTGGAAGAAATATGGAGAAACACCATTTTTTAAAAGAATTTTGTTGTAAAAGAGAGCAAAGGTGGTGAAAAAAAACCAAGTAGAAGGGAAAGTGGAGTCTAAAACAAGGATCTCTAGAAATAGAAACAAGAGCAATGTGTTTATATGCTGTGAAAAACCATCTAGTAGAGAGGGAAATACACATAGTACTAGAGAGAGAAGATTGCTGGGGCCCTATCCTAAAGTAGTGGGTGAGGAATAGAATCCAGCACGCAAGTAGCAAATTAGCTTTTCTAAGAGTACAGCAACCGAATCCACGTAAAAGAGAACTGGTGTTGGGTCAAGACATCTTCAGGTCAAGGTGGAAGCTCATGGAAATCCCCTTCTGTGTGAGCTGCTGTAGTGAAGTAGAGATTCTGCTTATCAAGTGAGGTGCTGGAGTTTGAGAGAGAACCGTAAAATAGTCAGACATCCCATGTGTGCACAAGGATCTTAGATGCATCATGACTACTACTCAGCTTAAGGAAACAGAGGTCAGCTACCCCAGGTGAAGGAGAGGAGAGCATGACTTTGTATTGTTTTTCTCCAATGGCATTCAGTTAAAAGTGGAGACGTGTGGAGTAGTTTAACAACAGTTGTGCTGTTCCCAAATGAACAGAGTGAAGCATCAGAGGCCAAAGGATGAATGGTGCTCGCAGGCGGTGATTCTCCCTGGATAGGAAGTCTTTAGAAACACACACCAACTTAAAACCAAGATATATTTTAAGCATTCTTTATCTCAACCATTGATAAGTTTTATAGTGTTCCTTGATGGCACTGAGAAAAACAAAAAGGTTTGTGAACCTTCATTTTTCAGTTCTGCAAAAGCTGCTTTTAATTTCTGCTGGCCTTTAAATTGTATCATTTGAATATCAGAGTCTTACACTATCAATCGATGTATTGTGATATGGGATGCTCCATAATAGCAGAAAGTTAAAAAAATCTTAAAATTTAACAACCAGTAATATTAAATTATCCCTGAGTGCACACTATTTAGTTCCTCATTATCTTAATTGTTTTCCAGTAAAAGTGAAATGTGCAATATGCAAATTAAATAATATTATGTGTCAGAGTTTGAAAGAAATATTCATTTAACATCGGAAGAGATTTTTTTTTTACCCAGGAAATCTTGTTCATTTATTTTGTGAGAATTTTTGTTTGTCGTTATTTGTTCAAAACATAATACAATTGTGAGACCCAGTGCCTGCTGGCAAAGTTGGAATAGCTGTCAGCAGGAAATGGCAAACTAATAATAAGTGCTGGTAAAATATTTATATTATAGTTTACTGGGAAGCTGAATGTAGTTTTGTATTTCATTAGTGCTTGAGGCAGTACATAGTAGCATATTTGTGCTCCAAAATAAGTGGATAGAATTCTAAATACTATGGTAACTTATCTTTCAGCTATCTGCTGGGTAAACTAGAATTAATAATAATAAACCCTTTTAGTACATGAAATATAAGAAATTTTAAACAAGGTCCATAGGGCAGTAATTAGCACCATCTCACACTCAGTGTTATTGGACACTAGGCTGCTGGATCAACCACTTCTGTATGTGGCCTAGTAATTTAGCTCCAGCTCATAATTTTCAATAACAGAGCTATTCACCAGGGAGGGGTGGTCTTAAGCCACCAGAGGACTCAGAAGTATGGCGATGTTCAAGTACAGCACTGTGTTTATGTACTCCCCAAAGTGTATCAAAGCTCAGATCCAGAGAAATAAAAGAAAAGTCAAACAAAACAAGCATTAGACTGCGTAAAATAAGGTATGGACAAGGCAGACAGGTGAGGCATTGTTTAGGTGGCTGAGGTAGATCAATATCTATTCTTGCAAGCCAGGAATCCTGCCTGCTTTCCTCAGGAGCTGTGCAGATCATCTTACGGCTTGCAGACAGACTGTCGCCTAACGCCAACTGACAGACAACCTATTTCACCCTGTAAAAAACCATACCCATCCTCTGTCTTTGTGATTCACTGGAGGGAGAGAACGTATAACTGCCAACATAAAATGATACCAGATTGGCTTTACCATGCTCCTCTCCCTCTTCATTAACTCAGTTTTAAAAGAATCACTCCTAATTTCTCTTTCATCTCTAATTTTAAACTACTCAATAAAGTGTAAGAGGATTATAACTACAGTGTGTGTGTGTGTGTGTGTGTGTGTGTGTGTGTGTGTGTGTGTGTGTGTGTGTGTGTTTGATCAGGTTTAATAGAGAGGTGACCAAGTTTACTCAAAAATAAGTAAACATAATATGTGACATATAATAATCATTAAATAAATATCCCACTATCAATATTCCTCTCATATTATGTTTACCTAACGGAAGGATTTACACAGAACAAATCAGAGCCAAGGAATCATATATATAATTATTTGCAACTCATGAAATGGAGATGTACTATTTCAGCCATCTTAGGAGGACTCCTGGGAGGACATCAGTGTACTGGTGATAGCTGAACTTGGACTCAGCAAGAACACCTGACAGCTACATTTGGGCAGAGAAATGTGGATTTACCTTGTTCTAGCAAACTACAACTTCCTTTCGTATCTAACTTTAAATGATACTTTGTGTTTCCTGTACTGCACAATGCTGTAATCCCAATGGGAAAAATAGAAATTAGAAATATTTTTCTCAAAATAACATCATGCTTTGGCTATATGCAAAATAGCCAGATAATTAATCTGTGCTTTAGTTATAACAAATTTAGACTATGCAGATTTCCCTGCAAATTAATCACTTGGATAATTTATATTTACATGTATGTTTTTTAATTATCAACATTTACTTCACAACTTTAAAAAGTTAGGATAGTATCTGTTACGGACATAAAAACGATGAAAATTGTTATAGCAAAGTGCTGTGGAAAGGAGAGATTACACTAAAAATCACCTCAAGAAGCAAAAAAAAAGAAAGAAAGAAGAAAAGAAGGAGAGAGGGAAAAAAGGAAGGGAGGGAGGAAGGGAGAAAGAAAGAAAGAAAAAAGAAAGAAAGAGAGAAAGAACAAAAGAAAACCTCTTTGAAAATCCCACAATTCTCTAGATTTTCATTTAGTTTTACTGTTGAGTTTGACATTTGCTGAGGCTAAATGTTTTCTTAATTGTGTACACTATAAATGCCAAGTTTTTCATATTTTCACATCAAATTCATCCTTTTGTAATTTGCCTTCTCTGAGTTGACCAATAAAAGCAAGAAAATTTTTAATGAAATATTTAAAATCCTAATCACCAAGACTAGAGTATTTTAGTTCTTATAGAATTTTGCCTTAATCTTCAAGGGTCATATTTTGTAAACTGTAGGGTATCATATCTCTGAGCGATGAAAATACATCTTTTCTTCAGGATGACAGTTCTCTGCTTACCTCTTTATGGTGGAAGGAATTTTGCTGTCAGCTTGAAATGTTTTATATGAAAGTCCTCCTGTCCTTTGAACCAGTAATTCTGAAGTAGTACCTTTTAAACAAATGGCATGTTCAATTAAACAACTGCTTCACTCTAACTAGGAAGGAATATGATTGTCAAGTTAATAGCAAACCATATGAGTAGCATATATAAAGAACATTTTAACTCAGCAAGAAAACAAGATTACACTAATTTTATATTGAGGCACAGAATAAGAATGGGAACAAAATATTTAAATTGTTGTCTTTGGGGTATCAACAATAGTTTTCTTTTAAAGTTTAAAAGTCATATGCTACTATTTTTAAAATACTAACTTACATTAAAACTTTTTTATTAAACCACTAATCTGTCAGTAAAGCTCAATTTAAAAGTCAATCCACAGTGACTGGAGTGATGACTCTGGGTGAAAATGCTTGGCATATAAGCTGACTTGTGTTCAAATCTCCCAAACCCACACAAAAGCCAGACGTGATATATGTATCTCACAAGCATTTCTAATCTCAGGAACCCTGTGGGAAAATGGGAGGCCAGAGGAAAATCCCCAAAAGCTCCTTCTCCAGACAGTGTAAAGCAGCCGTGAACCAGAAAAAGACCCTGTTCCAAAGAAGGTGGAAGGTGAGGACCAATACCCAATATTTAGTCCTGTAACCTCCACATAGCTGCTGTAGCATGAATATACCCACATGCACATACTTCAGTGAACACACACACACACACACACACACACACACACACACACACACACAGAGTATGCCCACACAGCACCATACTATGATACCAAAAGCTCATCTTAAATATAAACAATTGTAAGCTAACTAGGAGACTCGTTTTACTTTTGTGTATGTCACTGAGTTTTTCAAAACTGTAAGTTAACAATTCTAAAGCATGATTGCTCAATTCTTAGGAGAAGCTACAGTGACGTAAATTTGGTTGAATAATTAAGCATGCTATAATGTACCTGGTTAAATGCTTGTATGTCTAATATATGTATATTTAACTAGGTAATATACGTGATTGTTTGAAAACCAAGAATTTATTTTATCTTTAAACTTCAAAACACAGAATAATAGGTTTGCTGTGATCATTCAAAAGCATTATGCTGAAGGTCAACTCATTTGTAGCTACAAAAAAAATCAAAAGTTAGAGTGTGACCTAATCAAAGGCATAAGCTGTTTGTGAAAATACGAATTGTTATCCTAATTATCTCTATTTGTGTTTGTTTAGTTAGATAAACAGATGAAACATTTTTCATCCAGATGTGACGATCTCAGTGCTGTCATTTACCTTTCAAGGATCATAGAGTTTTGCTTTTAACACATTCCCCGGAGTACCTACATGTTTTCATTATGAGCCAGTAGTTGAGAAAACATGTCAGATGTTAAATTCAAAATCCACCATGCAGGAAACATGCAGAAATTTAACAACTGTTTTTGGAAGAAATGACTTCAGTCAGCTTACATAAAATCTTAAATGATTTGCCAATAAACTTTAATTAGCATTTACATTGCATTCAGTTTCAAATACTAAATGGTTTCTACTTAACAACTTATTGTCAAAATGCATTAGCCTGAGGCTAAAATAGCTATGTCCTGTAATATAAAGAAGTTTAGGAATGAAAATGTAGATTTTGTAATGACAATCAGGATATAAAACAACAGGAATAAAACCATTTGTCTTTAGCACTTAAATACTATCCATATGCAATACCTTACAAGAAATTGCAGACATAAAATGAGGTGTTTAATTTAATAACTTCTTACATGGCTGTTCAGTGATGTGCGCAGGCACATAGACTGTAAATGTTAACATTATCAGAATCACAGTCAATTCTGTACATGAAAAATAAAAAATATAGGGAAAGTGCAAAGGTTAAAAGATTTCAAACTGTTTTCTCATTAAATTATTCTACTTTGAGGATTATTATTTTTAATAGCAAGAAAATTATTTATTTAATATAAAAAATGAAAAAGACATAGTGATTGAAAATTTAAAAAGGAGTTCATAACGTGTGATGCCAAAAATAATTCATCTTACTTCTTATATGAGTTCCTACTTAATGTATTTTCACATAATGAACTAGTAAAAAAGTTTATTTCTAGCCGGGCGGAGGTGGCGCACGCCTTTAATCCCAGCACTCGGGAGGCAGAGCCAGGTGGATCTCTGTGAGTTCGAGGCCAGCCTGGACTACCAAGTGAGTTCCAGGAAAAAGGCACAAAGCTACACAGAGAAACCCTGTCTCGAAAAACCAAAAAAAAAAAAAAAAAAAAAAAAAAGTTTATTTCTACTTTTTATTGCTTTGTTTTTTGACATGGGCATCTCATTGTGTAGACTTGGCTATCTTAAAACTTTCAATGCAGACCATATGACCTCAACCTCAGAGACTCACCTGACTCTGCCTCCAGAGTACACCACTACCCCTGGTTATTGTATATTTACTTACTATTTATTTATTCTGTGTTGATAGACAGGTTCTTACTATGTAACCTAGGCTAGTCTCAAAGTTATGATCCTCCTGCCTCAGCCCCTAGTGGCACTAACACTGTATGTGCCACTGTACTGGTTCTGATTTCTACCTTTTAAAATTTCCTTTTTCTCTGACACATTTGTTCAGTTTAATATTATATGTCAACAATTATAGAGTTATGCATTTGAGTTTATTTACTTTTTGATTTTTGTTTAGTAGAGGTAGGCATTAGGCTAATAAAAAAACAAAATTATATGCTATTTGCTCTAACCTTCTTTAATTTGCAAACCGGCAATTGTATGACAAATTCTAAAATACATAAAAGTACCTAGAAGGTCATGCATACTTCATATATAAGTTATTCATTAGTATACAAAAACAAGTATAGAGTAACATGTACTCATCTAAGAATGTCAGTGTTAAACCAAGATGGTGGCACATACCTCTAATGCTGACTCTTGAGAGGTGGAAAGTGGGATTAGGGGTTCAAATCCACCCTAGACTACACAGGGAGCTCAAGGTTAGCCTAAGCAACATGAAACCTTGCCTTAAAAAACATCAGCCTTTAACTTTACCTCATAACTAAATAGACACTTAAGAATGCATTGTAATCAGTATCAAAAATGTTTCATTTGATTAATCATAGTAGAAGATAGATTTGGTCAGTTCTTATGTGGCTTCTCCTAGCCTCCCTTTCACCTTTGAAACATGGCTTCTGAGATGGCTGTCTCTGGTGGTGTCATCAATGTGTTCAATAACAGGAAAGTGAGTAAATTATCAGCTCCAGAAGAAGTGAAGATGTAAGAAGGCAGGGCCTGTCTGCATGAGTGAGGGCAGAAACACCATCCTAAAGGAGGAACCAGACCCTAATAGGCAATGTTGAACAAAGTGATGACTGCTACCCATCATTGTCAAGATGCAGCCAGATAAGTGCTATTGCCATGATGTAACCTGCTGAGACCCAGCAGGGGGACAGGAGGACCCAGTGTTCACCTCGAGGCTCCTGAGAATGAACCCTTTAAGAACAAAATGATCTTGCCAGCTCCAATAATTCCATCAAAAAGAAGCTGACATGTATCAAACCTGAAGTAAAAGCAAACTGCTAGGAGGAGGCCAAGGACCACTGCATTCTGGCAGAAAACCTCACCAGCCACACTGCCATTTTCCTGAGTGGCAAGAATTTATTAGCTGCCTCTAGTCCCTTCCTGGAGCATCTAGCAGTTACCAGACATGCTCTTGGGTGCTGCAGGTTGTCACTTTCCTGCCAAATTTAGGAGTGACTGAGGGGATCCCAGCAAGGGAAGGGCAGCCCCATCACCCTAGTTGTCAAATACACCACCCCTCTGTGGATGGGCCCTCTTCCCCCCATCCCTGACACTTCTACCTTTCCCAAACTGCTTCTGATCTTCTGATTGCTCTTGGGTGAAAAGCAGACAAAGTCTTCCATCCTGGGCATCTAGTTGGGGAGGGACTGTGTTTTTATATCATCCCTATTCCTAATTTATCCTTCCCTGTCTATCCCTCTCAATCCCATGCTGCAACGTTCCAGACAAAATAGTGGCTCTGCTTGTCTGTTTAGTTTTGTGTATAAATGGAGTGTTGTGTAAATGACCTTCCCTGGTCAGCCTTCCCTTTCCCTTGGTCTCGGCCACACAGCGGAGAAAAAGAAATCTCCAAGGGAACCTTGATTTAAAAGACAAAGGTAAACTAAAAAGGATAATAAAACAAGATATAAAAAAAGTAAAATCTAATACTATTTTTGCATATTCATATTGGAAGAAAGTAAGTATAACAGTTAATTCTCACAAAATAATATCAATATAATTGAAACCACCCTTAGTGGAAAGAAACTGAGTAAAATGTAGTCGGTCGGTGGAACGCGGGTATTACTGAGGTATGTGGTGTGAGTGTCACGTGCAATATGTTCTGTAAAACACACAATCAGCAAGATATTTGACTCAGTTTCCTTGACCATGATGAACAAACACTGCCATAGAAACTTTAAAGAGGTCTTTAATCTGGATAGAACCTTCACATGTACTGCTCAGTGGATTCTAATACTAGAAACTCTCTCACCATCAAAGTGGAACCTGTTTTTTAAAAAAAAGTCATATTTTGGAATATCATAGCAAAGCTTACACTGTCTGTAAAGTTTATCATTACAACAATTTTTCATAGAAAAAATTCTTAAATCTAAGGTTGTCAATCCACTTCTCTTTGAGTTTTTTCGTCACTTAGAAACAGCAGCTAAGCATGAAAAAAAAAATCTCTTAAAAGCATTTGCTTTTACAGTTCATCCCAACAAGACAATTTGCTATTTACTTGTTTTACAGTTAATCTCCATGCTAAATCTGAAAGTGCATTCTCAGTAACAACTAGAATGGAAGAACATTGGGATAATGACACGAGACGATAAGAGCAAGGAACACGCTCATTTGAGTATATAATCTCTTTCACATATATGAGCTTTAAGTTGAAATGAAGTAGGTTAAAGGCTTCACAAAAACTTACCAAAGAGGATTTGTATAAAACAAAAACTTACCAAAAGGACAGGAAGCCTTTCTAGACTCCAATCCCTACAGGCAAGCACTTTCTAACAGGAACTATATGCCTCTATAAAATTAAATAAATATTAATTTTTAGCTTAGTATTTGGTACAATTTTTAGCTAACTGATGGAAAAATAAAGAACAATGTTCAAATGTAGTTAGTGGCCACCCTCAGTTAATTGGCAAAACAGAAATACTAGGCATTTATTTTTCTCTCCTAAACACATAACTAAATAACATACTGATGCTTTCCCTACAGTTAAATTTGACAACATGAATTACTGTAGACTTATGAAATTAAAGAATTATTTCAAAGAATCCTGAGTATACTTTCTATACTCTATCCAGTGGTGATTTTGCAAAATTTGCATGGTCCTAAAGTTGCATGGTAGAGCCAGTCCTAGGATCCTAGAGGATTGACTAGTGCTGGACAAAGACCTACTCCCCCTCTTCATTGTTCTGATAGGATTAAACATGTAAGGTTGTGGGGAAACATATAAAAACACTTATTCAGTAATTTGTTGCACCAGTATTATGAATAATAAAGATTCATGAGATGAAATTACATTTAGAATTTCAGAATAAAACAAATGAGGTAACTGAATGGAATGTAAAAATCAGGTAAGAATTTCTAGAAACTACATGGTCTAAAGTATTCAGTTGTTACTGGCCAATGTCTTGCTTCTGCAATCATATCCTGAATTTCTACCATCTTATTGTGACTTTATTTTTACTTAAGTACTTAAATGATTATTTTCTACTCATTTATTTTTGGACTTTTTAGACTTATTGTTGTGTGGCTTATAGTTCACCCTGTAACATTTCTATACATGTATATAGTGTGTGGTAATCAGATCACAGTGTTGGCATATCCATCACCTTCATGTTTATCATTTCTTTGTGTTAATAACATCCCAAACCTACTAGTCCTTTCAAAGGATTTTATTAATTAATTGTTAATAATCACATTACACTGTGGTGCTATAGAATATTAGAAATTGTTCTCCAGTCCGATAGTCTCCATGAACACATCCTCTCCCTATTTCCTGCCCACTCTCTTCCCAGCCTCTGGCAGCCAATGGTCTACTTTCATGAGATCAACTTTTTAGTTTCCCATATAAGTGAGAAAATGCAGAATTTCGTGCCTGGCATTTGACTTAACATCTTCCAGTTCTAGCCATAATACTGTAAACAGAATTTTCATTGTGTATAGCAAACATATTCATATGTGGTTTTTTTTTTTTGTGTGTGTGTGTGTGTTTATATCACATTATCTTCACCACTCATTCACCAATGAGTTCCTAGTCTGGTACCAAATATTGGGTATTATAATGTTGCCATGAATATGTGAGTACAGATACTTCTTTAACACACTCACTGGCCTCAGTTCCTTTAAATATCTACTATTAATAAGATTTGGGTATAATATGATAGCTCTATGTCTAGTTTCACCCTGGAATTCCCCTCCTATACTTGTTTTCATCTCCACCAACAGCAAAAGTTCTCCTTTCTCTGACTCCTTACTAGAATTTATGTTGTACCTTTTTAATAGAAGACTGTTTAACTGAGGTGAAACGGTATCTCATAGTCGGTTTAAAATGTATATCCTAGTATACACTGTGCATACTGCTAGGTAGTTTGTGCCATTTGCATAATTTAATTTCCTATATGACAATTTTAGCATAATAACCTCATTTACAGATGAAGTTGATATGTATACTTAAAGTGATCTCATAGCTAGTGAGCTACTGAACAGCAAATACAGCATTTAAGTGACCTTCCCTTCATGCTCATATTTTAAATGCACAACATTGCATTACAGGAAATATTTGGTCCCGTCAAATTATTATTTGCACACTGATAATTTACTTTAAGTACTCTGGTTCACACATAGAAGCATGTGATTGTGAATGTTTTCTATCAAAGGTGGACAGCAGTTACTGGACGTGACAGGTACAATTTTGGATCAGCCTGTCACACTGGAAACTTTATAGGGACTTTTATGGGCATACCAAAGTTTTATCCCCCACCCACATCAAATATAGAGACATAGTAAAGAAGTAAGTTATTTTACTATAGTCAAGAAATATTTTGACTTAGAAATGAAAACGTTTGTTTATGACAAACAACTTCAATGAACAAACTTCACTGAAAGCGTGGAACACGACTCACTCAGTAGTAGCTGTTACTATATTAATTTCTGTGGTTAGTGTATTTTCTGAGTGGAACTACATTGAAAGCCATGTAATCAAGAATATCGCTTGGAAAACATGGGTTCTGAATGTATTTATCATTTGTGATTTGAACAGTTATTAACAGCAAATTTAAATCACCCAATATTGATTCACAGTCGAACTAGGATTGTCATTGGGAATGGAGTCTAACAAAATGAAGACCCTCCTTCATCTTGGAGCCATGCTCAGATAACTTATTTTATCTGTCTTCTGCTTTTCATTTATCTACTTCTGTGGCTACTATTTCCTTGGTGGGTATGCTAATGCCTCCAATTAACTTAATTCAAATCTTGTAGCTGAAAAATTAACCTGTTCTCCAAAGACAGCTTTGCACATGTTTGTGCTGATCTATTTTGTGTTGATATTGAATTTCAGCAATAAAAAAGTCTCATCTTGTGGGTTTTTATTTATATTTCTTGCTGATACCTCTCTGTATAAAGCCATAAGAACTGACAAAAATCACCAAGTGTGATGCTACATGCCTTTAATTCCAGCACTGGGTAGGCAGAGACTGATATAGCTCTGTGACTATTTAGTGAGTTCTAGGCCAGCCAGAAATATATAGAAAGTCTCAAATTTTAAAATTAATTTCAGGGTAATATAAAGCACACTAAAATATCTCACATATTTGTGAGAAATAAGCATAACTAATAGCAGCTGTTTCCTCCCACTTAGGATAGGCCCTTGGATTAATCATAGGTACCAAGGACTGAACCTAGGACCATACTCACTTTAGGGACACAGTCTGGCACTGCCTTACATCCCCAGCCCTAGTCAATCATTTAATCACATACATCTTGATAACTAGAATAAAGCTCTACAAATCCCTTCTATGAGAAGAGTTATTTCATAATTGTACAAGTCCTATCCCAAGCAAGAACTGCTGTCTGGAAAGAAGAGAGGCCCAGAAAATATATAAGCTTGCATGCAGCATAAGGAAATGGTGCTGTGCCCTGTGCCCCCCATGAGTGAAGGAGCTATGTTTTCAGGTGTGTGTCCTACAAGCACAAAGCCCAGAACTGCAGTACCTTTGTTCTCTTTTCCAACTAGACAAATACCAAGAGAAGTATTGAACCACACACAAAACCTGTATTGTCAAGAGGCAGCAAACACCGATCAGGTGAATTTGTCCATTGAAGTTTTCCAGGCTTGGACTGATTAAGCCAAGCCTCAATTGATCTGCTGAGACCAAAACAGCAGATTTATTTGTTTATTACTATTTTATCTTTATTTATGGACATAGAAGATATGAAGATGACCAGAAATTCAGACATGGAAGACATCTGAATGCACATAAAGTTTTATCTAGTCATTCTGAGACTGGAGGATATTGAAGGGGATCAATTTTTTTATTTTTTTATTTTTTTGGTCTGAAGAATGATGAAGCAATCTTCTCCAGGGACATATGATGAGTACAGGGAGTGCTGCTTTAAACGTGGAAATTTCTGCTTGGTGTCAGCACACTGGTGGTTAGACATCCTCTGATGTGAAGTGGATGATCACGCCAGCCTTCCTTGTACCAAGCTCTGAAAATAATAGCATAGGAAGAACAAGAAAACAGACGATCAGTACAGAAGAAGCCAAGTTTCTTAATAAAAACAAGGTTACACAAGCAAAAATGGTTTTAAAGGTATAGTAATATTGTATTTGGAAAATATTAATTTCCCATGGAACTTTGTTGTTACATTATGATTAACAAACATAAGAAACCTTACTCTCTAAATCTGATGACTAAATCCCTTTAATTTATTTAATCATTAAATACAAGGATTAAGTTTTCTTATGTTTAATTACACATAAGGAGTTGCCCCTATTTGTTCTGGGGTTTTATTTATTTTTCCACGTCTTAGTGAATTTTCCTCATTGCTTATCAATTAAATTATTTCTATGAATGAAACAGTATTTGTGAAATATAATGTAGCTACCCTGAGAAACAGTGAGAGAATGATTCTTGATGAAATGTGCTACAGGTCCTAAAAATTCAACTATTCTACCGTAAATGATCAAGTGTCAGCAAACCAAACTCATCAGCTGGCATGCGATTTTTTTTCCAGTTTCCGATCATTAGTAACAAATTGAACCATACTCATAGAGAGAAATCAGAAGAAATACAAATGAGTATATATATATATATATATATATATATATATATTTTATATATATATGTATGTATATATATATGCATTCCAAAAGAAAAAAGTCAAGGAATAAAAACTTACTTATATATCCACTACTACCTACAGATTGTGATACCAGTTCAAATGACACACATTTAGACAACTTTTAGCTAGTGAATTAAAAAAAACACGCCAAAACTTAGTAGTGCATATATAAAAAAGTAAACAATAGACCATTAATAGTTTCCTAGCACTCAAAAAATAACAATAAACTTCAAAAGATAAGCTCAAGCTTGATTATAACTATGCAAGAAGTGTTCATCTCAGAGATCATCTCATTAGCCCTATGGAGTCAAATTCTGAGAAAAAAGGATTTGACCTCTAAGTCCTAAGAATGAACATGTTATAACCAGATTCTGAATCAGTTATGTAACTGAAATTATGACTGTGATTTTCTAAAACTAGAAAATCAAAAAGGAAACTGAAGTACACCAAACTTACTGTCTTGATTTAAAGTTACCGGAAATGCTGTATTTATAGGTCATTATTTCAGTGGAGTATTTAGTTTGTTTTGTCTGTAACAATTATATGGATTAATACACAAAGATGAAGACCCATCCAAGTTCTTTCTCATTTTTCAATATGCAAAAAAAAACTTAGATTCTGAGAATTACCTTTCTTGTTTTATAGGTCGCACCTGTACTCCTGCCACGCATCTGTGGAGCATGGTATCAGCCAACAGTTAATCAAGGATCACTTCCTTTCAAAGTGACTGATGAGCCACTGTTACAGCAATTTACAAAAATAACTTTTAGAAAAGGTGATTCAAGAGTTTCTGACACATTTCACTTGTCCTGAAAGTTCCATGCTTGAAAGTTCATGTTTCAATAATAAGTAAATAGAAATTTTTAAAGGGTCTGCTAAATTTTAGAAATAAAATGTCAGTGGCAATATTTTCATTTAGATTACAAGCAGTGATAATGCCCAAGATTAGCTTTTAAAAC
Source organism: Peromyscus maniculatus bairdii (assembly GCF_049852395.1). Lineage (NCBI taxonomy): Eukaryota > Metazoa > Chordata > Mammalia > Rodentia > Cricetidae > Peromyscus > Peromyscus maniculatus. The sequence goes on from NC_134865.1 coordinate 21,262,388, forward strand.
TGTTAACGAGCCCTGGCAATGTGAAAAAGATATAGATTAGGTAGATGCAATGAGGAATGATTAAAGAGTGCAAGCACTGAAAGGTGCTGGAGAAATTCTTTTCAGAAAGAGTGTAATTAGTATCCGATAAAAGTACTTGGCAGATAAGATCTCTGAAGAAGAAAGGCTAAGACAAACAAATATTTTATGACAAAGCTGTTTAATTTTTCCCCTTTGGTTTTCTTAATAGCCTCAACATTACACTGAAACTCCATACATAAATGATGTTTGTGGGGTACTTGATGCAAATCTACCAGACAATTGAGTGTTTTAATTGCCAGACACTGCGTGCAGAAAATGTGCTAAAACATCTTCTTCCATTTTTGGTGTACATTTCTTTGTTGATTTATGTAATGTGGCTAATAATATGCAACATATCCTGGTTTTAAACAAACAAATGAACTTTTTAAAAAGCTTTCCATAAGTTGCTAAGCAACTCCAAAGACACATTTTATTAATTTAACAAATAGCATTCAGATGACAAGTCCCTAAAGATGATTTCTACCTCTGCTGTTATGAAAAGGAGAAAATCCAAGCAGATTTCTTTCTGAGTTTCCCCCTTGAAGGCCTCTGGGCAAGTCAAAGATGTTGCCTTCTTCAAATAAATTTTTCTTAGTATTTTTTTCAATTGAAAAATATAACTATAATAAAAGTTAGATCCAAGGACTCATGATGTAGCTGTCCAAAGTATTTTCATGCCTGAAGATTATTTAACCTGGGTTCCACTGAAAAGTTGGATAGGAGAATTTGAGGTTGTAGGGAACTAAGCTATGAATCCTAGGGTATTTAGTAGCACCCCACAACTCTACCTACAAGATGCCAATGGTGGACCCCAATAGTGCTGTAATTAAAATTTTCTGTAGGCAAAACCAAGATTACTGGAGGTGGATACAGTTGAAGGGCCACTCATTTACAGTTGAAAAACACTTCAAATAAGTGTTTTTATAAATACTAAATATAAAATACATCTTGAGCATCGCTGGTGATGGCACTATCTCAAGATTTATCACCACTCATCAATACCTATCATCTCCATCACCACCAGTAATGAAGAGTAAGTAGGTATGCAATAGTGACTCTAAGATGTACAGCTCTCTCCATGTATTCAAGGCTTATGGTTGAGTTTATCATTTCAGTGTAATTTTCATTGTATACAAACGGGAGTAAGAAGCTCAGAGGTTATTGTAATGATAAACCTTTTCTAGCAACATCTTGTTTCAGAATTTCACCCGAATCTTTTCTTATTCTTACATTTTCTCTGCATTCAATATTTAACTAGAACGATTTCCAAGTGAGTAGCAAGGGGTTGAAGAGACGGCCCAGCAGTTAAGAGCAAATGCCGCTCTTCCAGAGAACCTGTGTTCGGTTCTCAGCACTCCTGTTGTTTGTAGGTGGCTCACAGCTGCCTCTAACCCCAACTTCTGAGGGATCTGATGCCTCTGGCTTCCTCAGACACTTCCAGTCACATGCACGTACCCCTCCCACACATACACGTAATTGTTTAAGTTTTATAAAAATGTATCAGTTGTAATGGTCTTGTAAGGTTTCCCAGACTTTCCTCAGGCGTTTTGATATCTTCTACTTAATACCATCTTTATCCCTTACACACAAACCGCTTGTTATGCTCCCAATTTCACAAGTGATTTATGAAAGACAATTTCATTTTCCCCATGAAAGTTTTCCTAATTAATCCTTCCTTTATGGACAATATCACATTTCTCTTAAAAGAATGGCATGACTACAAATTAATGTGAGGCAATCATTTTCTGACTGTCTTCAATATGCCAGACACTGAACATTGCTTAGTAGCTATTTCTATCAATTTACATTTCATTATTTATGCCCAACTAGATTGTAAGTTCCCAGAGGATAGGAACAGGTTTTATCTGTATCCCTCTGGCACCTTTTAATAATGATGCTAATAAATATGCTTTACATTTGATTAGCAATTATAACCTTTCAAATTAGTTTCATGGTTATTAGCTCATTGGTTATATAATTTCACTATTTTACAATCAATGAGAGTGGGGCATAAAATTCTCTAGGGAATAGTGCTTGGAATACACAACTGGTACTCAGTAGAATATGTATTCAATAAATACAGACTGAGTGAATTCAGTCTCACAAACCTAAAATGGCTTGCCTGATTATAAAAAAAATGTTTATGACATTCAAAAAATAAAAGTTGTTGTAAAGAATAAGAATTGTTGAACGGTGCAGAAGACACAACAAAGCGGTGAATCAGTTTAAAAAGTGTTCAATTTTAATAAGGCAGCAGGAGAACGTGAGAAATCTTGTAGTTTCTACAAGAGATTAACTTCATTTTTGTAAGCTCTTCCTTCTTAAAGAGATAAAGTTGTTTTTAAAAGACAATAGAAATGTAAAGGAAAAAGCCTTAAGATTAACTCCTACATTCTGAAAGTCACAGCATTTTACCTCGTGTATATGAATAAGACCACAAAAAATATTTCTACAACTTTACCCACACACACACTGGGCGGGGGGGAGCATAGCTAGATAAATAACACCAATGTAAAACATACGTGATTTTTTGCCTTTCAGCCCAGTAGAAGGGAGAAAAAAATACCCTGTGCTAAAGTCAGCTGATCTGAGGGCATCCAAGTCTAAGGAAGCCATCCTTTATCCAGCCACCGTGCCATTTACTGCGCCACTGCTACGTGAAGACACTGGTCTAGGCCCTTGAGGGAGAGGTCCAAACCTTAGTTGCTGGTGTGAATCTGTGTCAACGGTGCAGAAAGGGGGCAAGTGAAAAAGATCTGAAAAACCAGAAATGATTTTCTTTTCATTGGGCCTTTTCTTTCAGCTTTTAGCTTTTCCCGCTCCCCAATTCAAGAAGCGAAGGCATTTAAAGAGAAACGAAAATAAAGAGAATTGAAGAGGAAAGGTTATGACATCCCCAGTCAGGTAGAAGATGCTACGGGCGTCCGAGCCATTCTTCAACCACGTGACTGGCGTGAGAGGAGAGCCCGGAGCGACCCCCTAGGCCTGGGGAGGCGCTGGATGAGGGTGGGGTGAAGGCCTGCGGAGGAGGTGGGGACCCGCTCGGGGATTGTGAAGAGGGCCCAGGTCCGGGGCGCTGCGGCAGGCCTGCACCCGACTGACTCCTCCCGGCTACCCAGCGGCTCCCCCGTGCCGAGCCGGCCGAGCGCTGGATCATCCCCTGGCACTTCCTTCCCAGACAGCGCGGCGCTGGCTTGGCGAGCTGCGTCCGAGCTCGGGGAGCGGGGACTAGAGGTTGGCTGGGCCAGGCCCGACGGACCTGGGACAGCGTAGCGCCAACCGGTCCGGGTGCCACCCAGATGCCGCGAGGGGAGCGCAGAGGCCGGGCCCTGGCTGTGGAATCCGCACCCTCCTTCCCGAAGCACGGTGGAGCGCAGCAGCGCGCGGGCTCGGGGCCGCGCCAGGCTTTTAAATCTACACTGGGAAGAATAAGATTGTTTCCAAGATTTTGTTATCCAGAGATTGAAAACGGAGAAACTCAAGTCTGTTGGCATCTTCTCTCGCCCCGCCCTACCTCGAATTAGTTCTGAAAAGCCTGCCTCAGCTCAGGAGGGGATGGAAGGAGCACCCCCTTTCCTCTCCGCTATCCTCTTTCTCCTGCCTGCGAGGTCTCCACACGCCCTTCCCTAGCCCAGTTTTGGAGTTAGCACAAAGTCCGCCAGAGAAACCTCAAGAGCCCTTACACTAAGCATCATTAGAACACTGGCTTATCAAAATGGAAGTAGAAAGTAAATATATATATTTATTATATATGTGTGTGTGCTTTTAATTATACTGCTAGTCTCAGTATAATGCAAATTCACCACCCTTCCTAGTCCTTGTTTGTTCCGGATGGTCAGGACATCCCCACCTCATTGTTTGTAAGATCACTTCTAACTAAGCTCTGGTAGGTCTAAAGCGGGCAGAGTCCAGACAAAGTTGAGCCTCCTGACCATCTACCTCCGTGCCACAAAAACTTGACTCTCATTCCCAAAGGCCTCGTGACCTAGAGGAGCCCTAAATCAGGACCCTGACTATGAATCTGCTCCCTCCCATCCATCCTGGAAATGGGAAGTGGTCGGGGGATCGGAGGCTGAACTGAGTACCCTAACTATGCGTGGTTGTTGACAAAGGGAGGGGGAGTGGAGGAGGGAAATGGAAAGGAAAAATGGTGTGTGGGGGGATGTGTTCATTTACACATTTCCTGTGCAGAACAAAAAAGTCCCACCATCAGCAAAAGAAGTCTTTTCCTCCAAAATAGCAGCCAAAGAGGGAGAATTAGAATATGCATAAAATTCCTTCATTTTCATTTGCACAGAGCATGATTTCCGGCACATTCGTATGTAAGCTGCGCGATTAATACCAACGCCTAAACAGTATTTCACTTTGCATCTTTCCAGAACTCACCTAAAGAAAATTACCGTCTCCCCACGACCCTATTTTGGAGCTACGCTTTTCCTGTATTCTGTATGCCAATGATAATTCCATTGATAGGGTTTATAAGTTGGGTTTTCCTGGCCATCCTTTTGTCTTTAACTGCACTGATACACGGAACCACACTTCTCTGAACGCTAGCTGCCGGCTGTGAAGCCAGGTCTGCAAGCTACAGCCTAATGGAAAGTCTGTTTCAGAAATGTGCATACAAGACAATAAACATGTGAGAATAGGTGGATGATTCCACATACTTTTGTGTCATGAAAATCTTTCCTAGTCTACTCTAGGTAGCAGTAACTAAGATGTTTGCACATAGACACACCCCTGAGAAACAGTCATCTTCAAGAGTGAAAGGGAATTGTACAACCTTACTCAGAGTAAAGCTGTTCGTTCTTCACAAAGTCAGCCTGAGTCCACCAGATCCCCACAGCACAACCCAATTGTCTTCTTTTTACCACGAGTTCAACTGATCTGGTTGCAATCTTCCTTGAACAATTCTGTGTTGGGAAAAACTGTTAGCATCATTTGAAACAACTCGTTCTTTTTGATATGGGCATACTTCTGCTTGTGAAAACATTTGTTTCTTTTATTTAATATATGTGGATGATGGGAGTAATTTGTATGTATTGGTTTACTGCTAAAAGAGAATCTTCATTCCAGGAAACTCAACTCTAATTCCTCACTACTCTATATCCCAATATGGAAAGAAAATCTATTTTTGCTCACAATATAAAGAAGCATCTTCAATGATTTCCTTCTGTATTTGCAGATTTCAAGTAAATCTCAATTACTGGTACTAAAAAAGCAATGCTAATATTTATTTGACTTTTAGTTTTCATAGAATTAGCAATACTTAATACATTTGGTTTGACATATATGTAGTACACGAATAAGCATATAAATATATGGTTTCTGTTGGATAAAGATTTATTCAAATATTAGGCTATAGAAATTATTTATTTAATTAAATGGGTTTTTAAACTTTACAGGCGCAAGAGTTTCTGCACAGCTGTTACCTCTGTGAAATAATTGCTTTCAGTTTTTATTGACATCAAATATCATCACTACAGAATCAGTAAATGTAATTTCTCTTGGTTGCTCATATCTGTGTTGGTTCTGAAGGTCTCAGTCATATAAAATAAAATACAAAGTATTAGAAAAAAAAGTTCCCTCAGAGCCATATTTAGGGAGTGCATGTAACAGAATTGAGAGCCAAGTTTTCTGTGATGCTGACTACCCTTAATTTTCTCACTGAAACAAATGATAGTATGTTTCTTAATAAAAGAAACAATTCAAACAAGAATCATGGTAACAGAATATCTTCCTTCAAACATCATTTTGATTATAATTAAGTTGAACATGGGATGTTCTTTTTTGATTTTAAGTTTTGCAGAAGTACACTTAGAGAAGAATTGGGGTGAACTTAGTGGGTGCTATTGAAATTCAAGCATGGAAAAATTCTGAGGTGCCACTGAAGGGTAGATCAACAGAGCTACCTCCTACCGCAAACTTAAGAAGGTGGGTGAGACCTGAGCATCTCTTCAGGGAATGTATCCTCCTCTGAAATGAAAGCTTCTCTTCATTTGCTGATCTCTAATGAAATAATGTTCTTACAAACTGGAAGTGTTTCCATTAAAATGAAAAGGCTGGAAGGAAATTTTAAAAGGTGCTCAGGCTCCTTCCCATAAAAAGAAGTGGAAGTTGTGCCTTCCCCCCTCTCTTGCTTCCTTCTGTTAATGTTTCTGTTGTGGATTGGGGTGCATTTGAGTTTGAAGGAAACAGTCCACACAAAAAAAGTTTCCAGAGCTCAGACTGGCTACTGATATTTATGTCTTTGTTTCTGACCTCTTCAAGAGTCCACGTTCTGCTTTCTTGTACATGCTCAGGGCCACATCTGTGCAGTAAGGTTACCCTCCCCTTATCCCAAACCATCCTGTTGCTAAGGTCTCTCTTCATGTGGCCATAGGTGCTGAACTGACAAGGAATTTCTACCTTAGTCTCTTTTCTCCTCTCCTACAACTGCCTTCCCTTTCCTAACCAGCTTCTCTATCTTCCTCACAAAAGGAGGCAATTATAAACCACCTGCTTCAGGGCTAACATCTGCCTGATAAACATTAAGTCTAACTCCATACCTTTTAATTCTTTTCATTTTATTTCATTTCCCTTTTGGGGGGGTGTGAAACTGGGGCTAGGTGTTCAGGAGACAAGTAGAATGCTGGACTGAGAAGATGTTAGAGTACTACAGGTAGAGACCTACTGACAGACTCTTCCCATCTAGACCCAGTACCTAGTAGCCATTTGCTCACCTAGCATGTATACACTTCACAGAAGCATCTCTTGTACCTGAAGAAAAGGGTTTTGCTTTCCTAGTTAGACTACCACCCCTGAAGGCCACCACCACTAAATCTACTTCCTTGGCTAGACTGTCTTTACATCTGCCTGCTCCTAGATTCACTGGAAACTCAAAAACGGCCATTCTCAACTTCCTTAGCTTTTTGTTCTTAATATGGTGAGTTGCCTACAAAGCAGAAGCAATCTAGGAAGCAGGTACCCCAGTTTTCTAATCAAGAACCCTTTACATGTCTACCTCTGTTCCAGTTTCTCTCCTGCACTGACTGCTTTAAGAATGACATCTTCAGGAGGACATACCTATAGCCCCCAATTGAACATGAATACGAAAGTACTCAATGACATTTACAAGGTTCTACTACAGTAGACCAAGGGAGTCTTCTTCAGAAACCTGAGCATAGCAGGACAGGAATCATTTAGTTAACCAGTAAAACATGAAATTGGAGGAATGTCCAACTGCAGCCATGAAACTCAAATTGCAGTCTAAAATAGGTTCTGTTTTCTTCCTGTTGGCCTTAAAAATATTTTAAGGTTATTTCTGCTACTGTTACTTACATTGTTGTTATTGATAGTTTATTTAGCGTTATTGTTGCAGTTTTGTTATTTTTGTTGTTGTTGTAGCTGTTATACTATTCACCAGAAGTTTAGGAAGATTAGTCAGATTAATTAGTTTATTGGTAATTTAAAGCTGAAAATGAGTAAATAAGCCAAAAACTATAAATGATCAGGGATGATTCATACCGATGTAGGATTTGGAAGGAAGATAATCTCAATTTTGGATACTAAATTTTTCAGCTGTGAAATAAGTAGGACTTGGGAATTAAGAATATGATAACTGATATTTTTTAGTCACCCACCCAACCACTCTCTCTCCCCTAAATTCATCTGTGATCTGTTTGTTAGACTTTTTTTTTAAGAAAAAAATTAATCAGAGAACAAAGATTCCCACGAATGACCCTCATATCATCAGATTTTTCACATGGCATCTCTGTGCTCAGGACCATCCTAGCATATAAGATTTCTCTACTCCAAATCTGCCCTTTTCATCTTTTTGCTCTTCCTATGAGGCTTTCTGAAAAGGAAGCATCATATAAGATGAGGAGATGACTTCATCCTTCTCAGACACATTCTGGAACATAAACTCAGCATTACAATTCTCTCTACAACAAGCTCCTGCTCTTTCAAATATAATTAATGTTTTGATAGTATAGTTCTTTAACCACATATATACACATAAAAACAGACGCACCCTCTAGCTTTGCTGTTTGTACATCTAAAACCAAAATGGATGCATTCTTTCAGTGGCTCCTAAAATTATTTCAGTATGTCAGCACACAGAGATGATAACTACAGTCCAAATATTGTCGATTTTTGTTAAATTCCATTTAAAAACAGGGATATTCTGAATTGGTAGTCTGGTACAGAAGTTTACTATGTACAAGGCAAAATCGCCAAACTCTTGTTTATCTTTTGAAAAAAAATATATAGAAGCAGCATTACAGTCCCTTTATTTTATCCAGGTGAGGCTAAATTGACACATATGTGTAAAAACTAGTAGCTATAATAACAAAAGTATAGTGACTTAGCTAAGAACTGTTTACTTTGTTTTAGGTCAAGTAGTTCACACAGTTGCTATTAGTTATAAATAAACATATGTGACATGGATGGTCAGAAAAACAGACATATAGAAATGTGACTAACAACATGGGGGTAAGTGAACAAACCTGAGCTTCCATATTTATGTCTTCTTACTACTATACTTTTCACATTTCATTTTTACATACTTATTGAAATGTTAAGAACTGATAACTGTACAGACTGTGGGCTATGACAAGCTTGCCATCTTCAACAGAGAAAAACATAACATCGAATCCAATACAAATATCAAAGCTCATCTCCCTACAACATCATGGAGAAGAGAAATTAGATATGATATCTGAATATATCTAAGGTACTGGCAAGGGAAAGAAACACCTTATACATTTCTCTGTTCTGCTAACTTTTTAGAAGGAAGGTGCCAAGGACTCTGCTTTTCATAAACATCTTGAAGCTTACTTTCTTATTTAATATCCTAAATTATGAAAGAAGATAAAAGGAACAAGGGAGTCTATGAAGGCAATTTTAAGTGGATCTTTTCAAGAACTGGAGAGAAACAAAACTGGTTTTGACTGGAGTGTATTCTTGAGAACCCCTAATCTTTGTCGTTGCTCTCGATGGGACCCATTAGGATTTCCTTTTTATCACTTTCCCCCCAAACATAGATGTGGGATTGACACTCCTTCACACTGACTAACATGCGGACATTAACTATTAGTTAATTTTCCAACAGAAAAGCCCTCACAGGTGTACAGACTCAATATTGGTATGTGAATAAACTACCATCCCAGTTGTTTGGGTATAGGTAACAGAAGGAAGAGTTTCTACGCTACTGATCACCACAGACGTGCGAAATATGAAGCACCAGTTCTCCCCCACCTCCCCAGAATTCCTGATGTGCCCTTATTTTTCCCTTTGTATCTCCTTTTTGTTTTGTTTTTTCAGTCAGAAAAGACTGTGATTCTCAAATGAGGTTTTGTTTGGCTCTGGTTAATATTAAAGAAGATCACACACGGTCGAAAAATATTGTTATTTTTCTTTAATGGGGAAAATTGGACTCCCGCGTGTCAGATCTGTGGATTTCCGAAAGGCAGTGGGAATGCTACTGACATCACTTTGCACTTTAACAATCCGATTTGGTCAGAGTACAAGTTGTTTGTTTAACCCGACAACTCGGTGCACCCCGTCGCACACTTTGCACACTCATTAAAACGATTATTCACGACCTGTCGAGTGTTTTCGGGTTCATTCACAGGAAAGGCTTGCATCCAGAGAGCAATTCAAGTCAACACTGTCCACTACACCACGCACGTGAGGACTAGCTGGTGCCTGCGTGAAAGACTAGGGGAGGGGTTGGTGAGGAGTGCCTTGGCTGGTGAGGCCTGCTCAACACAGGGTACTCGGGAATCCCAACCTCCTGGGAAAGCTTGGAGCACTGGCTTCCACCACAGCCACATCACTACCTAGCTTCAAAGACTTGACCAGGAGCAGGAAAAGGAAACAAACAAAGGTAGCCCTCCCTCCCTGCTCTCTCTCCCTTTCAACCTTCTGCAAAACTTTAGATCCTAGGATGGCCCACCTTCTTTCTGCCTGTGGTCCCTCTTCGATCCATGGACAACTAACTACTGAGGAAAAAGGAATTCCCTTTCCAGCTCCCAAGGTCCCTTTGATCTCAAAAGGAATTTGGAATACATTTGTTTTCTGTATACCTTGCATTCACTAGGAGGGATGTAGGGTATAGCCAATGAATAAGAAAAAATAAGATCCCTGTATGCTTTTGGTAGTTGTACTCCCAACTGTTAAAGAGGAAGGACTGGTCCTCCATACTGAGAAAAGTCCTGCAGATTAAATATTAAATAGCCCTCAATAAGGCAGGCCACTTTTCGTTTTTGTTTTTTAATTTTCAAGCAAAACTTTTCAGTGTTTTGGAATGGCTACAGGGGACCACAAACATGGGTACATCTCAACTCCTCCTCTTGCCTTGTACTTATAATGAACACACTGAGCCAAGTTTTCCTATTTTGTTTCGAGATGAATTCTGGTACATACTATCCATGTGCTGTAATAGTGTAAGGGACATGGCTATCTTCAAAGGAGGTAATAACACATGCACACTAATAGAATATGTGTGTGTACACGTATTTAATATATAAGGATTCATAATGGTATCTTCTGCATGAGGATCCCTGGCCTATTTGGAGTTAGCACTTGTTTTAAAATTAATGTCCAATATCTATATTTAAATGATTCCTCCTTGATTTTTCATAAAAAGCACTGCTGAAACCTCATGGCTAGCTTATTTTTGTAAGGCTAACCCAGCCATGCCAATTGAAAATGATATCTTATTCACGAGTTTCGTTCTATTAAACCCAAGATCACCAAATCATGTTTTCTACCTTTATCGAAACACATCAATACAATGTGTGAAGAAAGGAATGGAAGCTTTTAAGCAGCATGAGGTTTTGTAAGCAGAAGCAGGTTTCTAATTGCTAACAGTCAAGTATGAATAAACAATTTTGTAAACTGGTCACACTCCCAGAATTGAAGTATACTTTTAGGTGCACTTAAAAATGGACCCGTTACGTGTGTTTTGCTTCCTACAATAAACTCTTTCATTAAAAGTAATGTGTGATAAAAATAAAGAGGGACACGCTGAAATATGGAAGCAAAGAGCTGAAACCTCTGCATAAATAAACACAAATCAATGTAGTAATACATAACACTATTGATGCAGAAACGATCGATTTTAGTCTTCCAACCTGCAATCAGAGTTCACCATGTTTAATTAACAGTATTTAGTCTCAGAAAAAAAAAACAGATAAATAAAGAAACAAACAATACCTACTGTCAATTCTATCTGATTCTACTTAATTATTCCCAGAATATTTTTGATAAGGTCAGCAGAGTACTCTTTTTTTTTATATAAGTAAGCTTTGCCAACCTTTAAAATCACATCATTAATTATAGAAATTATCAAAGTATTAAATAATAAAATTACCACCTTATTCTTGCTCTGAATTTCTCAACATTCATCCCAGTCTCTAATTATTCATTCAGAACATTTTAATAGGACAAACACAATAGTACTTCTTATTTTCAAAGTTTTCTCAGATACTCGGATACTATTGGGTTTAAAGATGCTTTAGCTACCTCTTATAGTAAAGGAGAAAGGTGTTGCTCTCTCAATGTCATGAAAACCCTCTCTCCTGAGCCTAAGCCTACATAAGCTTTATAGAAAAGGGCAGGGGGGGGGGGATCTGCACTATTTCGAGATTGTTTCTTACCATAAATGTAGAGTGAACATATGTCAGACTCAAAGAAATAGCTATATTTCAGATTCCTAGAATTTCCATCAAAACAATATTGCAGGTTTTCCTACAGTCAATTTTTCTTTTTGTGAGAAATTATAAGCCGCCATGGGTATGTAATCCCTTTCAGATTTTGCCTCTAGACAGTAATGGGAATTGTGTTTATATCTTTTATCTACAGAAATGCTCATCCACATTCATGCTTAAGTCTAGCTTTCTCAAGCACATGTTCTAAAAAGAATTTCCAATTTATAAAGCCCAATTAATCTTGAAAATTTTTTTTTATCTCTAACATCGCCATACATAAAGATTGAGTCTGATTATTTTTATAATAGTGCACAATCAAGAATTTTCCTTGACTCCTGTTATATCCACCTATGGCCAAGAACTCAGGGGCAACCAGACCCAAAAGGAAAATATCATCAGTTATTGTTTAGGGCTAATTTAACAGATAATTTAACTTCAAACAACAATGATTAGGTCATTAAATTTCAGAGTCATGAGAAAATGAAAGAACCAACCGAGACACAATTCTCTCTAACCCCATTACAGTTTTCAGTCTTCCTCTTCAATCAAAGGAATTAAAACAAACAAGCAAATAAACAAAATCCGCCTATGCAGGGAGATACCATTGCTCCTTAAAGCACACAAAGAGTGAAGCAGTGAGAGGAGACGACGAAGGAAAGCTATTTCAACCACGAGAAACTAGCAAATAGGAAAATTCAGCTCTAGCCGAAAATGAATATCCAAACGTGTAGTTAGTTATTGAACATGCTCTTTCATACCCACCAGAAGTTACAAATCTCGCCAAAAGCTACAGGCTCTTTCCTCCTGTGCGGCTTTCCCGCAGTGCCAAAGACGGTTAAACGCTGTAGGCCACAGGCCCCGGAGAGGTGTGGAGCATTCCATCGTCTCTCCAGACAGCTTCACATACAGAATTATCAGTTATTTGTTATGATCTCAAGTAACTCCTCTGATCAGTCTTGGAATTTCTGCCTATTTTAAGTTTTGCTAAAGGGCCAGGATGTAGCGGTGTGAAGGCTTAACCACTAAACGTGACTGTTGGAAGAGGGAGGTGGGAGGTGCAGGTGGAAGCATCCTTCTGCATCCCCCCCTTATCTTTTCGGTCCAGTTCTTCCGAAAGGAAGGTAATTCCTAGCAAATCTCCGTGTTTCTGCGGGAATCTGCTCCCCAACCCGGTTTTTGTCTCCCCCAACTCCAGGGTGCTCCTAGCGTTCAGGAAATTCCTACCCGGAGGCTCTTTCCAAAACACCCGGAGGCGTGGGCAGAAACGGAGAACCAGACAGAAGTGATCGAGGGCTATTGTAAAATCAGTTTTTACCAACCACCGGGTGAGTGCTGAGATCTGAAACCGCACCTGGCAAACAAAGACTAACAACTTCTAGGGAGACGGGGAGCGATCAAAGAAGTCTAAGAAAGAAGGGAAAGGTTTGGGACGCACGCGGCCTCGGCTCTGGAGGCCGGTTCCCCCCCGCGGCGACCGTGCGCTGGGCTAGAGCGCCCTCGCGTTGCGGCTCGCCGGCAGCGCGGCTCCCTGGGCAGGGAGGCAGGCGGCGGAGATCCGAGCGGGGACCCACACCCAGAAGCCTAGCTGCCGAGCGGCCCCAGCCAGCTCTACAGCACCCGTTCACGTTCTGCTGTTAGTCCCAAACCTGAGACCACAACGCCGCCGGCAGACCCCGGCCTCTCTACTAGGAGTCCAGCCCCGGCTCCCCCTCCAAAGTCAGTCGGAGCCCCGAGGCACCGGGCAGGCCATCCCTACACCGCAGCCCGGCCTCTCGGGAGCTTCGGGAGGAGCCAGCCAGAGTCTGGCGCGCTCGCAGCCACCCTGGGACAGCCAGACTCTGGAGCCTAGAGCGCCGGCTCCTAAGTGTGTATTAAAAATCAATTATTTGCCTGAGATTTCCAAAGCCGGGAACTGAGCTATTCCCAGCAGGGACAAAGTCAAGCCCAGAACGGTGCTCATTTCCCTAGTTTTTCCAAGAGACCAGGAAGTCTCTTGCCCTTAAACCGGCCGCTGAACTCGACCTGGAGCAGATAGATAGATCCTCTTAGTCCTGCCTACCCTGGCTTGACCGAGGCCAAGGAGCTGGTGAGAGAGGGCCGTACCGGAGTGAGGCCGGCAATGCCAGTGTGAAAATAGAGCGCGGACAGAGAGAGAGAGAGAGAGAGAGAGAGAGAGAGAGAGAGAGAGAGAGAGAGAGAGAGAGAGAGAGAGAGAGAGAGAGAGAGAGAGAGAGATGTTTCTGATTATAAAGAGCTTCATCTTGTTGCCGAGGGTAAATAATCCCGGGTTTGAACATTAAATTCCCTCGTTCTCTGAAGCAGCCACGACATTCAGAAATCCTATTTCCATTAAACGAATAACCTTACAACTTCTGAACCTGTTACAGTCTCCCGTTGCCTTTTCCACATACATTTATCTTCTTTTCTTCCTCCTTTGAAATATCTAAATCCTTTTTACCTAGGCATCCACCATGATTTCTGCTCACGTGGACAAATCATGCATTCTTCCACCTATGGCTGTTGGAATCCACTCACCAAGAACAATTTCCAAGTGAGGAAGGAAAAAAAAATAGAGCACTTAAGTGTACAAGAGTCTGGATCTAAGGGTCCATCCACAGCAGCCTGTGGGACACACTAACCACCCACCACCACCACGTGAGGCAAAGAGGAATCTGACTTACCGATCGCCGCCGGGTGAGAGTGTTCAGGGTTCTCAAGTCCTTCGCCTCCACAGCCTTCCAGACAGCATCAAGCAGAACCTTGGATTGGGGGTGGGGGTGGGGGTGGGGTGGGGGGCACCAAATCGGGAGGGAGGAAGACAAAACATAACACTACGTCATATATTCGCAGCCCAGAGCCCCTGGGCCTACCTTCCCAGGACAAGGTCTCCAAGAACCCGCCGATGGAGTGAGGAAAAGGGTCAGCTGAGGAGCCGAAAACTAAAAGATGGCTTATTTTTAACTATTGGGGTTGGGGGAGGGGTTCGTGGAGGAATGATAAGGCAGGACAATTGGGGTGAGAAAAAAAGCGGGAAATGGGAAGCAAAAAAAAAAAATCGAAAATGGAATTTTCAGCTAACTGGAAGGTCTCAAACGCCTTTTAACTCTTACAGGTAGGAAGAATTCGGGCACATTTTTGGGAAAGAGAATCTAGATGACCCTTATTCTTTTTGTAACTCCAGGATCCGGCCTGGAGTAGAAGCCTAATGCGAGGGGAATGTAAAATTCAATGTTCACCTACCCTGCTTCTTGGAAGGGCTGCGCAGATTTTTCCTTTGGAGCTTTCCATCTGTCTGGCAGAAATTGGAGCGGTGCTGGGGGCAGGTTGTCTGCTGAAGTAGGAACGTACAGGAACCCCGCCCTCTAGGCACAGTTACACAACCTCAGCAGCCGGGTCTCAGCCAGCCCTAAAAGCTCTAGTGATCATCACCTTCACCCTTTGTTAACCTCACTCTCCAGCAGGCGTTCAGCCTTAAAAACAACCAACTACATTAGCTGTTGACAAAACTAATTCATCAAAATTAAAAGTATTTCAATGCATGCAAATTCCTCAGTGAGAAAGTAGAAAATACACGTTGTAAAAAAAAATCATCCTTTCATATAGAATTCTAATATATTTGATTTACCCGTCTATTGGAGTAAAATATGGACCAACTTGAATACATATTATAGTCAATACACTTCAAGACATCCCCCCCCCTGCTGTGATTCCAGACATAGAAGCCTCTGGAAGAGTACTTTGACTAGAAGGACACTTATGTTGAACAGTTTCAGATTTACCTGATTTCCAATTTTGCAACTAGATGAAGAAACTCTTTCACCGCTGTTTTTTTTTTTATCATTCTTCTGTGTTTATGTAGTAACAATTGTGTTAACTTTCAATTATGTCAAAGTAAAACACTAAATCTGTAATATTATCATTTGTAGTTTCAGTGTTTAAATTGTGATCATTTTCTTTTCCAAAAGAATTTCAAAAAGGGCAGCCTCCATTTCATCTTAAGCAATTATAAGTTTTAAAGAAAATAATCACCAAAAAGTTTTAGCAATGTTGGTCTGGAATGAACTAACTGTAACCTGCAGCCATTGGTGACAACACAGTAAAACATTGTAACCACCAGTCTGAAGCAAAACTAAATGTACCAATGACATACCAGATTGTGGTTTTTAAAAGAGGGTATCAAGAGGGAGGGGAGGCTAGATCAGGATAAATGAAATAAGTGTTCACACACTGGGCTTCAGAAAGCCGTTACCAACTTCTCTTTCTATATATTCTTTTTCATGTCTAGGAAGCCTAATAAATTAATTTCCAACCACATCCACTACATATGTAAATTAGACATGTGCTAAAGCACTACTCCAGTCCTTAGTTCCATGAATTTAAGAAGTCTTTATGAAGACTTGAAAGTACAAAAAGTTGCCATTGAAATTATATTTCTCTATCTTCTAGATAAACATTTCATAAAATCACCAATAAGTATAGATAGTTAATTTACTTTGGCCAGAGGGAAAATACACATAAAAATGTTTCTTCAGTATCTGTCTTTTAGTTTTACTATGTGAATTCAGTTTCGTTTCAGTTTTTGCAATACTGCATTTCCTCTGTGATAGTATATAGTCATTCCACACATAAAACCCATAACAGAAGCAAGCAATATATCATCTTTTCCCCCAGCCTAAATGTAGGCCTTTCTCCAAGCTAGTTTGCCTCTCGATGAACATTTCCTGTGCCTAAGCCCACACTGGCCTTCTCCTTTTTTTTTTTTTTTTTTAAACAGTAATTTGTGGTACTTTCTTTTGTGATTCACTTTATACAACTGTTAGATTTCAAGAAACTTATATCTAAGGTGAATCTAGTCTCACATTAAGAACAATCTTGTCTCCCTAAAGGAGATACTCAAACTAGTCATCTCAGTCTATTTTTGCCTATCCCTCTCTTCTAAATTTTTCTAAATTTGATTGCAGCTTTTCAAAATTTCCAGATTTCTTTCTCCCTCCCTCTCTCTCCCCCCCTTCTCCCTCTTCCCCTTGCTCCCTTTCTTCCTCTCTCCATTCACAACCCAGCCACCCCCATTTTCCAACATCAGCTATTCTGAATTTCAAATCAATTTTAGCCAACCTGCTTCTCTACTAGTCACCCCCCCCCCCCACTTCCCTGAGCAACTCTCTAAGTGTTTGCTGATAACATCTTAGGGACAGATTATTTTTCACTGGGCCCATTGTAAGAAGTGGCCAGCTTATTGCAATACTGCAGAACACATTTCAGACTATACAAATGTAACAAATGAACAACTTGTCTTCCACAGAATCACCACAGGATCCAATTAATTACTAAACCTTTAACTCGGGTTTTCTAATTATTTTCTGGAATTATAGCAAGTGGGCTGTCTGAAACAATTGAAAAAGTTTTCATTTTGTTTCATATATATGCATATATATACACATGCAATGTATCTCATATATATGCATACTGCACTTAAAGCAAAAAATGATTCAATTTAAGCAAAAGAAACATGTCTGTAAATTAAATTATACAAATATATTGAAAAGAGAATCAAACAAATACCTCTGTGTTGTAAAAATGGAGAGGGAACATGGAGTATTTTACTCTGAGTAACTAGAATTTTAAATTGTTGTAATTAAAAATTTAAATATCAATATCCGTCTGTGAGTCATTACAACAGGTGATCACTTCAGCAAGCTCTACATTGCAACTCAGCACATCTTTATTAGAATTCGTTCATTGTGGGTAAACAGCCACAAAAATAAATGCTGACTTAGAAAGTATAAATACAAATATTTAACAAAAATGTTTGCAGCATTCATAGCGCAAATTGTACCTGAACTGAAGGGATATATATATATACACACATATATATACATACGCATATATGTATATATGTGTATATATACACACATATATAATGTGTTCATTATTCACTTCTAACTATATACATATATTTATTTATAATTTGCCAAGTTCCATGAACAAGATACCTGGAACAATATATATAAAGGGCATTCTATCAACTGAATTTAAAATAAGCACAGAATAAACAGCTATACACATAAAACTGAATGTCTTTTTTTGCTGTATATCTACAAAAACAAAGATATCAGCTGAAAAGCCTATATTTCATTTAAAGCTAGCATTAATTAAGTAACCTGCTCCTGGTAAAATTGTTTCACAAAGGGGGAAAAAAAGGATACTATTCTCAATTTTGGTCTCAGTTGAAATTAAAGGAGCAGCTTAAACTCCAACTTGACTGAAAAAGCTTTCGAATTACCTATAAATTGAATGGTATCTGGCAAATTAGCTCTACTTAATAAAAGAGACAAAAATATCAAGATCTATATGAATTTAGCCTATTTTTTTATTTCTGTGTGTTCATAGTAAACATTTTTGTAAGTGACAAACACGGGCATACGACCACAGCATCACAATCAAGAAATTTTAAGACAACATTAACAATCACTCAAATTGATGCGGCGTTTGCGCAACACAGGTTACATATTTGCAAGGTTTACCTATAAGTACAATAGGCATTAACATTTCACTACATTTAGAAAAAATAAAAGTGACCTGTTAGTGACCACATACATCGAAATATACACAACACAAACTGAAGGCAATCCTTAATTTTGTCCCCTTCCGATTCAATTGAATGGGCAGTGTTGCCAACTAAACAACTTTGCTTTTTCGTTTGTTTGTTTGTTTGTTTGTTTGTTTGTTTTAATACTTAGTATACCAAGTGCATTTGCTAAAATCCAATCTTTGGTCTAAAAGTAAACAAAAGGTAAAAACAGTTCTTTAAAGAAAAAGGACAAAACAATAAATGGCCAATATAATTTCTTGGGCACCTTTACTACAAATTCTTAAATACAAATTACAGTTTAACATTTTTTTTTAAACTCTCTCCATAATTTAGGTTGATCTCAAGGCCTGCGTCCACCAGATAGCTCCATGATAACTTATAATACTGCACACATGGAAATCTGGCAGCCTTTTGAGATAGGCTTGTCAGGTTTGAATGAAATGGCGAAGCAGTCACTATTTAGATACACATTCTACTATAATTTGACGTCCAAACCTTATATTCTACAATGTATTCTCCCACATTGCACCTCGCTGACACTCCACACCTTGTTAGAATAGTAAACAACCCTAAAGACTGAACAAACGTACAGAAATGGGGGAGGGGGCTTAATAAAAAATACCTGGACTTATTTTTTTTAATTATCATTTACAATGCAAATGTGTGTAAAACGTTCACTTACAGTCTGGTCCCCGGGATGTTAATGTATTAAAGGGTTGGAAGAAGACCCCTGATTTTGATGTGTGAAATAATCAGACAGTCCCCCGGACAGTCCTGTCGTAAAACTTGGCAAAGAGGGTCTTAAGGACTCACAGGGCAGGGTCGAGGGGGCCTGCGGCGACGTAGAGGAGGATGCGGCCCGGGCGCTCATGGACGTGCTGGTCTGCGAAGTCATTGACGGGTGCGGGACGTGGGGGAAAAAGTAACTCGTCTGGCCCGCGAGCAGGTTGACGGAGCAGGGGTTGAGGGAGTAGGTCCCGGAGCAGGGCACCGACAGGCCGCAGGGCACCGAGGCGGCGAGCGCAGCGGCCGTGAGGTGGTGTGTGGCATACGGGATCTCCCCGTTGACCAGCCGGTCCACGCTCAGCCCGTTGGCGGTGGAGAAGGAGTGGTTGTTGCCCAGCGAGTTCTGAGTCAACACGGAGCTGTAGGGCATGGGGTGGCTGGGGTAGGCCGACGTGGTGCCGTTGTAACTCAAAGTGCTGCTGGCGCGGGGGTGGTGCAGGGACAAGAAGGGCGACATGGGCCAGTAGAGGGAGCCGGCGCGGTCCATGAAGGTGAGGCCGGTGGAGGTGAGGCGAGCCCCGCGCTTGAAGGCCAGCTTGGCCCGGGACGTGGTGGAGCGGCGCCGCAGCTTGCCGGTCGTGCCGCCGATGAACACGTCGTCGCTGGACGGGTCCAGCATCCAGTAGTTGCCCTTGCCCGGGTCGTCGTAGTGGCGGGGCACCTTCACGAAGCACTTGTTGAGGGACAGGTTGTGGCGGATGGAGTTCTGCCAGCCCTGCTTGTTCTCGCGGTAGTAGGGGAAGTTCTTCATGATGAACTCGTAGATGCCGTTGAGCGTCAGGCGCTTCTCCGGGCTCTGCCGGATGGCCATCATGATGAGCGCGTTGTAGCTGAACGGCGGCTTCTCGTACTTGCCGTTCTTCTTGTCGCCCTCCTTGCCCCCCTCCCCGTCCTTGCCGCCCTCGCCCGCCCCCTTCTTCTCCTCCCCCCCGGCGGCACCCGCGCCTTTCTCCTTCTCGTCCGGCCCGACGGGCGCCAGCTCGGCCGGCCCACCGCCCGGCTCGCCTTTGGCTCCCAGCGCGTCGGCCTTGGCCCCGTCCAGGGCGGCGGGTGGCGGGAGCAGAAGCGGTTGCGGGCCCTTGTCGTCGTCGGCGGCCGGGGCTCCTCGTGCCTGCGGGGGCTGCGGGGCCGGGGGTGGCTGCTGCTGCTGCTGCTGGGGCGGCGGGGGCGGCTGGGGCGCGGGCGGCGGCGGGTGGTGGTGGTGATGGTGGTGGTGGTGGTGCTGGGGGTGGTGGCTGTTGTGGTGGCCGTGGCTCGCGTGGTGGTTGTCGTTCTGGACGGCCTCGGGGACCAGGCTGTTGATGCTGAACGAGGACTTGGGAATCATTTTCACCTCTTTCCTATCTCCCATGTCCAGCATCACCCAGGCGTCGGGGGGCGGCGGCAGCGGCACTGGCGGCAGCGGCGGCGGCGGCGGCGGCAGCGGCGCGGTAGCCGGGTAGCGGCGCGGCGGGCGGCCGGTAGGTTCGAAGCGGGGCGCGGGGGGAGCGGGTGGCGGCGGCGTTGGCGGCGTTGGCGGCGGCGGCGGCGGCACTGAGCGCTCCGGCAGCAGCGCAGTTGGACCGCAGGCTCCGGCGCTGGCAAGGCATGTAGCAAAAGCTGCAACCACCCCTCAAGAATTAGAGAGAGAGAGAGAGCGAGAAAAAGAGAGAGATGAGAGAGAGAGAGAGAGAGAGAGAGAGAGAGAGAGAGAGAGAGAGAGAGAGAGAGAGAGAGAGAGAGAAGAAAAAAAGCAAGAGGCAGAAGCAACCCGCCGCCCGGGGTGCAGCGCCCCGCTCCGTTCCGCGCCCGGCCTCCCCCTCCCCCGCTGCCTCCTCCTCCTCCTCGCGCCGCAGCAGTCACAGCAGCAGCAGCGGCAGCCCGAAGGGGGGGAGAGCCGGGCGGCGGGCGGGCGCGTCCCGGAGCGGCCGCGGCGAGGCTGGGGAGACAGCGATCGAGGCGGCTATAGCCACAATTAATTTTCCGAGCTACAGGCGCACACTAGGGCTGTAAAAAAATTTTTGGTTTAACCTTTCCTACCGCTGCACCAATCAGAGCCGGCGGTGTGCGGGAGCGTCTGGCTGGCCGTCGACCAATCGGCGGCCCAGGGCCCGCCCACCCCGGCCCCGCCCCGGCCCCGCCCCCGGTGCCTGCCCCCCTCCGGGTGGCGGGGCCCGGACCCCGGAGCCGCGCGGGGATCGGCGGGAGCTCGCCCACCCGGCCAGGATTAGCGCGGGGCGTGCGCCCCGGGCCCCGGCCGCTCGCCTGCGGCCTCCTCCCTGTATGGGATTATTTTCCTTTCGCGCGTCAATATTTATCCTTATTGATTAAAGTTTGTATCCAATTTTGTCTCTTAAGAGCGGGGGGCGCGGCGGAGGGGCGAGCCGTGAGGGTGCGGGAAGAGGGCGTGAACCTTAAGAGACGCAGCAGCCGGGGAAGCGCCCTCGGAGCGGATGGGCCAGCGGCCGGGGAGAGCCGGCTTTCTCGGGGAGGGGGAGCCTGGCCTGGGAAATGGGGCGGGGGCGGCCGCGGCCAGGCCGGTACTTACTGGTTTCCGAGGCCCTCGGCGGCGAGCTCGGCCGCGAAGCGGGGCTGGCTGAGGGCGGCGTGCGGGGGCGGCCTTCCGGGCCGAGCGCTGCCCAGCGCGAACACAGTACCAAACAGTCCCGAAATAAAGCAGGTAACACGTGCGCGCTCCGTATGTCTCTCTTCACTCCAAGATTCGCGCTCACGCGCGGGTGACCGGGTGGCGTTTTCTCCTCGGCACCCCACCTCCTCTTCAGCTTCTAGGCAGTACTGGAAGCTGGTAGCCGCGATCGATCACCCTGGAAATATTTTCATTTTGCTTAACATGGAAGAAAAGATAACAGTGGGCGTCTACTTCCTTTCTTCTTCTTCTTTTTTTTAATCCTATGTTTGCTCCTTTACCCCCATGTTACAAATGGTTTATGTCTTTAAAACCTCAATCTTGAAACGTCAGTATGTCGAAATACGCTCTTGCCCTTCCTGGATGCCGCTGGAATGCTCCTGGGAGCCTGGGGAACATGGATTAGACAGTCCCGGCTTCTGGGGATTAGGGATGGTTTGGTGAGGAGGTTGAAATGAGTGGATAGCTTGGGATTCAAGGGCTTTAAAAGGGTCGCGCGGCCAGGGCCAGGGCTAAGGCCCAGCATTTCCCAGGGATTGGAATTTAGCGCGGAGCACACAGACCAGAAGCTTCTCAGCTCTCACAGGCTCGAAGCACGCCACGTTGTAAGGAGGTGTTAGCCCAAGAGAAGAGGGAGGTGGAGACGCATAGGTCACGAGTACCTTTCCCCTCCTCTTTAAGGTAAAACACCCCAGCCATGCAAGCATTCTTCACTTTGATGAGCTCTTAGCTAAATGATCTGGCAGACTTGATATTTTTTTAAAAAATGGAGGGAGAAAAAGCAGGGCCTATGTGTGACGTTAAAATCTAGCATAAAAATGTAATAATAATAATAATGATACTCAAAATAATAGGGAGCTATTCCACTGTTCCCACCCCCGACTTTGAAATGGGGCGCGGGGAGAGGGGAAGAAAAGAGAGAGAAACTTTGGAGAGAATAATATACACAATTATAAACAGGAATGTTGTAAGGGATCTTTGAACATTTGTCCCCGAATATCCTTTCACTGGTTGGATCTCTTCCTACATATCCGCTTACTTTAAAACAAGCTATGCATGAAGAAAAATTCCAGGGTTCTAGCAATCAACTTAGCAAGCCACATCTGCGGCGCCAAAGGTTGATTTCTAAGCTTGGGGTTTCTCACAGAAGCCTGGCGAGGCAGTGGGCTTTGCCAACCCAGCTAGAGATCTGTGAGCCTGAGTCGTCCGGTTCACTTCCCCTGCCACCCTTTCTCCTCCTCAGGCCCATTCTTCACAGTGGTTCCTCAACTGGCTGGCTTTCCTTCCTCCTCCCCTCTTCCGTCTTCCCTTTTCGCTCACCCACCCCCTCCTCCCTCCCTCCTTTCCTCTCCCCTCCACTCCTCCACCTACTCCTCCCCATCCCCCCAGCCCCCCTTCTCACCACCGCTTATAATGGCTCTCGGGGCTCCCTCTGAGGTGGACGGCCCGGTACGTTTTTCGTAGTCGGTCTAGCGTGAAATGATTCGGTGTAACCGGATTCTTGGGAAAGGACAGGTTACGTAAACATTTACTGATGTGGAGTAACTATACTATTTGTACTCTGATATGCAGGAAGGAAAGTGTTGATTAACACAGAAGAAAAAAAAAGCGAAATTAGCTGATTGCATGCTCATAAGTGCAAGCTGTCATTGAACTGCTTTTAAAATAGACACAGCTGGGTGTTTGTGTTGAAAAATTTCTTGTGTTTTTGCTAATACTGAAATAAGCATGATTTTGTATACCAAACATTTTCAGATCATTAAAATTTGTAATCTGTGCTGGTTTTAAACACAAAGAAAAGAAACAGAATCATTTCGATGTAAAATTTGCTGATATTATATTAACTCAATCAGGTCTGTACAAATTGTGCATTGTGTCTCCTAAAATCTGTTTGATCAATTTAATACACAAAGTGCCAAACGTGGGTATTGTTTGTTAACATTGGACATTTTATTCCAATCTGAGCTCAGCAGTGAACTGGAGGAGTGTTCCTTGAATACAACACCAGCTCTGACTGATGAATTTTTAATGTTTTGAGGTGCTTCTTAGGTTAAAGCTAAGTGTGCATTGTTTTGTTACCCTGTAGAAGAAATTAGCAGGCGAAGTAAGGTTTTCTGCCGTTTACTTTCAAAAGGCAAAAACTGGGTTTTGTGAAGTAAGAGCTGCCATAATCTGATTTTATATGTCAATGCTTATAGTGGCCTGGAAAATGTTTTTGCATGCAAATTAAGGATGTGCTGTGTTATTTTAAGGTTGCATGAATGCAAATCTCTCAAAATAGGGCGTTTTACAGTAAAAATATAGAATACAGTTTGATATAATATTAAAACTAGTTTCCTGATGCAAAGGTTATTTGTAATTTCCAAAAAAAGTAAGTTTGAATCCCTTTAAATAATTTTAATTGCTCTTTATGATGAGATGGGACTATATATCAGAATGCACACAGATATATTTATATCAGCCTTCTTTAACAAAACATGCACTGTTTACTCAGCGGCTTATATTTGTATCAGCAATGGTTTCTTTTTAGATCTGCTGTTAGCTGTAACGGGGGAAGGGGCTTCTGGACAAAGTATGGTGAAGCTGAAAGTCTCTGGATGGGGCTCTGTATATCCTACCAACCAATTTGGGTGCAAATTGGATTTGAAGTCCTGCCCACGTCCACCATGGACCTCTTCTCTCAGCACATAAAGGCCTCCTCAGCCTCTGTGATTACCTTCAGAAGACAGGGCAGGCAGCCAGTGGTCTCAGACCGGAAACAGTGTCCCCCCCCCCCAATCAGGACAAGTTTCCCTTCTAATCAATTTAACCTCACACTTGTGAATCTGCAAATGTGTAGTGTTCGTGAAGTAGTAGATATAACAGCATATCAGAGCAAATGCGACTTGTTGTTTTACATAGTGGTGAACTTGTAGGCCTCAGTTTTCATTCACCACCCACCCACCCCCAAAAGAGGACAAGAATTGTATGGTGAGCAATTCCAATGGAAGAGTGTCTTGGGAAATGAATTAGATTATTTCTTTTAGATTTTTTAATTAACCTCCAAGACTCCACAGCATACTTCATCTGAGCAGGGAGCAGCTCATTTTCATTTCCTTTCTGAGGGTGGATGTTACATTGTCTTCCTTGGGGACAATTCTTTGCTTGGGGCCTTCCTTGCCTCCTAGTAACAAGGGTGGGCCATATTATCTATCTCCACCTTTCCCTTGGGAGCAGGGACAAACTCTAGCTAAAGTTCTCTTCTTACAAATGCACAGGACCGTTTGTGACCCCTTGACACGTGGGAGTCAGCAGATACCATGCTGAGACATCCAGGTATTTTCCAAGAGAGTCTGTAACAAATGAAGTCCGCCCTCCCTAGAGCCAACTTGTCTGTAATCGCTCCCTAACAGCAGGTAATGGTGCTAACATTTAGTGATTAGAAGTTACTCTTTAGCTGTTGTAGCCTTGTTCTGTGGGTTTTGGTTACAGGTTATACGATTAGGTTTGCGAGAACAGTAGTGAACTAAACTTCTCAGTAAGAGGTCTTCACACCAGGGAAGTGTTACTTTTCCTCAGCAGCCCTGCCTCGTCACTCATTAGGGAGCCGCAGGTTGTCAGAGGCTGCTCTCTGCAGGCTCATGCGGGGAGTGGGTACACACACACACACACACACACACACACACACACACACACACGGCTCTAAAACTAAATTAAGAAGCCGATGATTAAGACAAGCGTCTACTAGGGCTGTCATTTCAGCATCCTTCCATCATAACATTGTGGCACCGGCAATTTTGCTTGAGAACCTTGAGAAAAAAAAATTCTATGGGAGAGCCTCATATCCGAGAGTCGAAATGTTTAACTTCTATAAGCTAGGGAACCACCTCAGAAAACAGAAAGTTAAAGGAGGAGGAAGAAGAGGGGGGAAGTAGTCTTCATGGAAACCCATGGAGTTCTCTGGGCACGCCTCTTTGACATAGCCATGTGTCCCATGTGCAGTGAAGCCAGATCCACTGGCTCCCCAACACTCCTGGTGCCACCAACCCCAGAGAGACTCACAGCATAATGCCATCACCCTAAAGCCAAGACCCCTTGAGTTTCTCTGAACAACTTCTCTGTAGAATACCCCGAGCATCTCTGGTGAATAGGAAGGCCTGCTGCCCTTTTTTTTTGTGTTTTCTGCTATTTGCCAGCAGCTTGGGACTTTTGAGAGTGGGTAGTTTAAGAAGTTGGAGCCCCTGGTAAGTAAGAAGGGAGGCTTGGCTCCACTTGCAGATCAGATCCAATTCGGAGAAATCCTCTCACAGGCCAGCTGGGCAAGCCAGCCCTGAAAAGTGAGTGTCTGTATTTTCTCCTAGTTGCCCAAGGAATCAGTGCAGTCTACTTTCCCAAGAGGACAGGAAAGAATGAAGAGAGAAGAGAGAGAAGGGAAGTCGTATGGTCCCAGAACTGGAACTGGAAGATAAGGCTATGTTTCCTAGTTCTTCCCCACCCCATCCTAGTCTTTCTGAAAAGGAAGCAAATAGACTTACACAATCCAGCATGTATGACTATGCTGTCTTTCCTGGTTTGTCCATCAATGCATCTTGAAAGGAAAAGAAAGAAAATGATTTCATAAACACACACACACACACACACAGTGAAACAAAAGCTTGCAGGCTGGAAAAGTGCAGGGCTCCTATGACCCAGGGGCCTTAACTATCCCATCACTGGTCTTAGTTTTTCGGAGCATCAGTGTGATTTTCAGTGGGAGCCTGAATCACCTTCCTGAGAACACAAACATAAAATCCCCCGTGTTTTGAAGCACCCTTTCAGAAGGTCCCCCAAACTGCATTTGTGAAAGAAAACTGGGGGGGGGGGGATGTGTGACTAAGTTGCAACTATTAGGTGGTCAGCTCAGAAACGGTCAGCCCTCAACAGTAAACGCACACAGAATGTGTAGGGTACCCAAGGGCTGTGTGAGAGACGGATATATAATACAGGGACAACTAATGCCCATTGTAAGTCTGGAGAGGAATAAGGAGATGGAAAACTGCATGCTTAAGGGTACTAGGAGAACCTCGGTCCCAAAGGCTCCCTTAGTCCAGGAGAGAAAGTACTAATAAAATGTCTGCTTTCTTACCAAAAATTAAAACCAAGCCCCCAAAACAAGACAAACAAAAATCCAACCAACCAAACACAAAAACTTCCAGGACAAACCAATGCGCACAGTTCATACCCACCTGCCTCTTCCTTCTCTAGTGCTGGTTCTTCTAGGTCCGTCCCACGCCCCACCCTACCCAACCCAAAGCGGAACAAAACCTGTGGCACCAGTGTTTGCCAAAGGTCCCGTCTGCCCACCCTCTTGGGGTGGCAATGGCTCTGGGGCCGCGGTTCCTGGCGACCGAGCTTCGCCGGCGGACTCGCTAGTCAGCACGCCTCTGCTCTCCTCTCCTCCCTCCGCGCTCACCCTGAGCTCCTTTGTCGTCCACGCCTGCCAAGTGCAATCCAGCCGGAGAGAGGCCTTGCTTTTAGGTTTCATCTCCAGATCCCCCCTCCCCTTCTGAAAAGGCAACTTTCAGCTTAGATGTCTGGTTTTTGCACATCAGACTGGAAGTACGCACCAACAGATCAATATTTTTGGACTTTATAGGTCATCTGCCATGGTGAACGCGGGCGGGGGGCGGGGGGGATGGTGGTGGTGGTGCGGGGAGGAAACCAGTTAAAGGTTGTGAGCTTGTATTGATAGAGTGCACAATTCTGAGCTGAAATACCAGTGCGTGGTGCTGAAGTTAATTCGAATATTCAATAACAACTAAGGAGTATTGAACCCAGTGGGGGAGCGCAGTTACACACCACTTCTCTCCGGATCTTCCCAAGAAGCCACATGCAGGAAGGAGACATCCGACAGAGCAAGCTAGATGCAGCAGGGCACAGAAGCAAGCTGCTGCCGTCACCAAATGAAAACTAAACCAGCCCAATTCCTTTTCAGAACTGACAGCGGAGGTGGTGGGGCATTTGTACATTAAACAATCCCGGGTGGATCTATTTCGCCAAATTCGGTGTCTCCCTCCTGGGTTTGTCCCGAGACATGCAGGGGGAAAGAAAGCCATGTCTGGGATGAAAGCTCAGTCGGGCAAGTTTGGCTCTGAGCTAGTGACAAACCGTCACAGCAAAGGGGCTCGCTGTCTCTGTCTTCCTTTCTTTCTACCTCCTCCTCCTCCTCCTCTCTCTCTCTCCCTCCTTCCATTTCTCTCTCCTCCTCCCTCCCTCTCTCCTTCCTTCTTTCCACCATCTCTTCTTTTCTCCTAGAACGCGAACTTGTTAGATAAGAAAGAAGAGAGACCCCTAGGAAACGGAAACTCAGAGGAAGCCCAGCTCTTGTCAGAGCAGGCGCTGCGGCTGGCTGAGGGCGGCCGCGTGGTCTCCGAGCGAGCACAGCGCGGTAGAAAGGTTCACCCCAGTGCTTTCTCGGCCTAAGGCTTTCCGGCCGCCTGCAGGGCCAGGCGCTCCGCTCGCTCGGATTTCTGCCCAAGCAACCCACCCTTTGGCCTTAGAATAAACACCCCCAAAGAAGAGAGAAAGGCCCCCAATTAAGCTAAGTATACGCTACTAACTGTCTCACATCACAAAACTGGGCCTGAAGGGTTTCATAGAGGGAGTTCTAGGTCCAGATCACAAAATAACTCGCGAGTGAGAGAATCTGGGTATTGAGGAGGTCTGGAATTGTGCATGAAACATTATTTCCTAATTAATTAAAGTAATTCTCCTTCTCTCTTTATATTCATGTACATGCTATTGATTACACGCCCCTATTTGCTTGAAAAAGTGCTCAGAGTATCTTTAGAGCACACTGCTCTTTCTTTGTCCCCTCTAACATTTACAGCTGATCTTGCGGCTGGTTGAGATCAATTAGCACTGGATTTTGCCCCGGGATTGCTCCCCAGGGCGGACAATTGGAGCCAACTGGTCTCCAGAGACTTTATTCGCCCGTGTGTATCCGCCAGGGCTTCGTAGTCAGTTCAAAACCCCAAGCCTCGGTTTCACTTGATTTTGTTGTTGTTGTTATTGATAAATATTGGGTCATACACAAGCCACTTGTCAGAGCCTTTGGCTCCATCTCACAGCGGCAGCTCCTAGCGGGGCGTTGGAGTCGTGTCCTAGAAGCTGAAAAGATTTCCTGGGAAGAGAACTACACATTCTCTGCTCCTACAGTTTTGGAGACGGCCCTATAAGATTATAGTCCTGCCCATGTGCTCTCGGGTTTGTTCCTTAATTTGCTCCAAAATACGGACACTGAGTAGAAGGGTGTGTTTCACCCATTTAAAAAAAATGTAATGATTTAAAGCGGGGTGTAAATTGATGCTACTCCTTTAAGTATGTCTGAAGCCCAAAGAAAAGCCCAAATACATAATGGTTGTAATTGTGGGGAGATGGAGGATGAGTTGGTAGGTAGGGCACTTGAGGGTTGTGTAATTACAGTGGTGTATACAGTTTATCTTTCAGCTGTGCTGTGTATATCCCATCCCCTTGATACATACTGCATATGAACAGAATCCATGGTCGGCTTGCCTCGGCATGTTTGAAGCCCCAGACATCCAACAGTATCATTACCGGAAAGAGATAAAGCCCCAAAGACTCCATCAGGCAAGGAGGTGACTGCCTTTGGGGCGAAAGGGGAGTTTCCTTGGCATTGAACTTGTCAGGAAAGCACAGCCACTGCCCGGACTCCCTTGATAGAGTTCAAGTCTTCCCGATGCTGAAGTAGGGGTGTGTGTGTGTGTGTGTGTGTGTGTGTGTGTGTGTGTGTGTGTGTGTAACCAACTGATTTCCGACATTTCAAAGAGATTCTTTCTATTTCTCGGCATTACCGAAATGTACGTTACCGGAAAAAACAGTAAAACAAGCATAGAACTGCAATTTTCAAGAAAATAGGATCTCCAAATATAAAAATAAAAAAAGTAGCAGATAAGATGTATAATTCAATCAAATTACACAAAATTGCTTGAAAATCCAGAACAGTAGCGATCCATTATGCCTCTGTTTTATTAGTGACAAGTACAATCACGCTAAAATAAAGAACACTGGTGAATATATAATTGGCTGTAATCATGTTAGTGTTTGAATAAAAATGACGGGAACATTTAACACTTTGACAACAAAATGTTCAGAAATAACTTATTTATTCAAACAGTTTTTTATTTTCCACCAAGCGAAGGAGAAACACAGTTTGCTTAGGAAAATCAATGACTTTTCCCTGCAATAAATAAATACCCCAAAGGGGAAAAACAGCCCCACACCTCTATATTATTACTACTATTATTTTTAACCACCAAGAAGCTTAATCCTATGTGAAGTCAACACTTCGCCTAGTGGTTGTTTGGTACTAAAGTCCGCCATCTAGAGGAACAGCTGTGTAGCGCAATGCCAACCTTTTTACCCCCGCGGTGACCCGGAGAATTAAAGTTAATATTCCTTTGCAAATTGCTGTCCAAACTAACTCCCCCACTCCACCCCCTCATATCCCCTTACGCCCTGCAACATCGTCACAATATTTTCTTAGTAATTGTTATGCTCAGTTGACAAAAGCACAGACTTTCTCGGTTAGAGTAAGAACTCCCGGGGAAGTGTCAGGGAGTGCGCCGGGGAAGCGGGTCAGGGCTGGGGGAATTCTGGAGAGATGATCCGATTTCACCCGGGGTTCATCTAGAGCAACCTGATTTCAGGTCCCTTACAGGAGCAGCTTAAGAGGGAATCACCACATGCCCGCTTTCTCCGGTTTTGCGTGGAGAAAGCAGCCAGAACCACGGTCCGACTTCACCGCACCCGGCTCCGCCAGCACACAAAGATCTGAGCTCCTGCCTTTATCTGATTAGCCCAGTAAGCCCTTCATCGACCTAGCTAGGCTGTTGGAAATACCTATAATGCAGACTTCGGTTGTGCGCCTCAAGTCAGACCCACCCAAGAGAAAAATCTAGATTTCTGCGCAGTGGTGGAGTTTCAAGAAACGTCTGGAGTGCGCGGGAGAATTTGGGGCTCGGCTTGGTGGGACTATGAACCTTTAGCCTTTTGGTCTTGTTAGATCTCCCAGATCTTCAAGGGCCGGGGGAGGGAAAGCCACTCTTCCTTCTCATCTACTTTAATTTAAGCTTTGGGCAAGGACGCGCTAAATCAGGGCGAAGGAGGGTAGATGGAGAATTCCCTTGTGTGCGGTGCATTTTCAGTTAGCGGCCGCCGCAGCCGCCTCTGCTGTCCCCGTGGTGATCCAGGACAGCCATTCATTCAGTTGTCTCCGCTTCACCCCAAAGTTTGATTTCATCTGCCCCAAGTTACCTTGAATACTGTTCAAGCTACAGTTCACGAGCAGGGCGAGAAAGGAGCAGGGCGATTGAATTCATTTTGAAAAATAACTGTAATAAACACTCGAATTTCAGCTGGGTTTCATCTCTCCCATGTCCCTGGCTCCTTCTCGCCATTTCTTCTTCTTCTCTCTTAGATTTCTCGCCTTTCATTCACCCTCCCCTTTTCTCTCTCTTTCCTAGTCTATATCTACTGAAGATTGCCCAAGAGGAAGATGAAGGAACAGTGTGAAGGTGGTGCAGGGACTTTTTTGTTTTTCTTTTTTGTTTTTGTTTTTTTAAAATTCGGGGTCTCAGATGGTCCACTCTGGAGTTTCGATACCTCTAAGAGACTATTCTTCCTTTTCTTCTGGCCCAATGCAACCTCAGAGTCATGAACCAAGAAACCATGTTCATGTATAAGTTATTTTTAAAGTAGCTAAATAGCATTTTTTAAAACCACAGAGTCTAAATTGATGCTCCATTGGAAGGCTGCCCTGTGGCCCGAGGCCTGAGTGTCCTAAACTCATTCTGCCCAAGAGCCCTAAAAATCTCAAGTCCCCAGAAATGTGTGTGTGTGTGTGTGTGTGTGTGTGTGTGTGTGTGTTATGCAAAACCAGCTCTTCCACTCTCCACTCCCAGGTCTATCATCCCTCTCCTGCATTATATTAATGGCGTGCTAGCCTTCCTCTACGTGTGTTGGCTGCTAATGCGAGCCACTTAATGCTCATCTGTGGAGATTTTCCCAAGGCTGGTTGCAATGTTGGCTCTTTTTTTTTTCTTTTTCTTCTTCTTGTTTTCTTTTCAGGGCACGTTCATCCCTCCCTCCCTCTTCTTCTTTTCTTGAGATGGGGTCTGGAAAGGGGGTCCAACAACTTTCAGTGAGTGTGTAAAGCTCCCTCCCATTTCTGCCGCTTGTCAATTACCCTGGGATGGACAGGGCAGCTTTGGTGCTCTCTGGAAAGCAGGAGTATCGAAGGTCTAGCCCCTAGTTGCATCTAACAGTAAACCTGACTTCATCTTTTCTTCAGTCCTGCTTTTCCTCTCTCTCATTACCTAAGTCTGTTACCAAAGGTCAAGATGGTCCCCACTGAAACTCTACAGTATTCTCCACTCCAATACTCTGAAGAAAATGCCACTAGAAATTGCCACAGAGATGCTCTGCACCTCTCGCGTGTAGGGCACGATTCTCTCGTTTAAAGAACTTCTTAGGGATACTTTTTGGGGGCTTGCAGGTATCCCCTCCATGAAGAGGTGCACCCCGGAGATAGAAATCACCCTGTTACACCTTACTCTCTCATGTAATGCTGGACAAAGTCATGAGTCCACATGATTCATGTATCTAGTTTCCAAGGAGAAGATCATCAGCAAAAAGCCAAGTAAAATTAGATGTGTAATAAATGTTATATAGTGTGTTTGGTGATGGGTTTATGATTCACAGATGAAATGTTCTTGCCACTTAGAAGTTGGTGACGCACAGACACAAGAACTGTTTCCCAATTCTGGCTTTACCGTTCTTTCCCCAAGAATCCTTAGGAAGTTATATCACCTTTGTAGGGTTTCTTCTTCATCTGAAAAAAATCGTAGTTGTTAATATATGAAGTGCCAGGTATATTCTGTTTGTACAAACTCCCGAGAAATGACACCCCAAATCATTTCCAAACCACATTTTTTTAAAAGTTGGAAATGAAATCCCATTCAAATAACAGCAGTGCCATCTAGTGGCCATGTGGCTAAATAACAGTAAGGAAGGTGGGAGAGTTTACTATTTTTTTAAGGGCATAGTGGGTTTTTTTTTCTTTTTTGATACACTTTTAATTGTCTGTCTTGCAAAGAGAACTCTATAATATTAAAATTTACACTATAACATAAACACAGATAAATGAAACTATGTTTTACCATGTTAAGTTTTCATCCAAGTCAGTTTGTGCTTTACTAAATTAATCTTACAAATTATCACCAAGAATTGATAACAAGTTACAAACATATAATTAAAATCAAAACAAGTAGACATGTCTGATATTTCTTTCTGGAAGTCATTTATTATTATGTAAGGTAATTTAGTCAGTATCAGGAACACATTAAATATCGGACCATATTTTAAATAACCACCTCTGTGCTTTCTCTGTACCACCATTGATCAAATGTTTTGAAATTCAAAGTAAAAGAATTCTTATGCCTGGATGGGCTCCACTTTTTTTTTGTAGAAAAGATTATAAATGGAC
The DNA here is from genome assembly GCF_049852395.1 of Peromyscus maniculatus bairdii. Taxonomy (NCBI): domain Eukaryota; kingdom Metazoa; phylum Chordata; class Mammalia; order Rodentia; family Cricetidae; genus Peromyscus; species Peromyscus maniculatus. The sequence continues at coordinate 21,295,669 of NC_134865.1, forward strand.
TTGGTGGGCACAGGTGCAGTCTTAGCGATGGCAAGCTAGAGAGTCCAAGAATTTTCAGAATAACAACTTTAGCATTTGCTTGGCATTTAACACTTTAGACTGAGGTAGTAGGAGAATTCATCTCATTCCCGTGACTTTGTAAGCCGGCCATATGTGTGGGTGTGGTTTGTGCATGTACCCGCTGAAGTGTGTTTCATATCAGCAAGGCAGCTGATGACTTCTGGAGTATAAGGACCCGTGTTTTATGGTTATTAGGTTTGTATCACATTTCACTTTTGCCAATACTTCCCACAATTCTCCTGTAGAATGTGTCTACCCACTGGCTTAAGAACAAGTGGACTGTCCTAAACATGATAGCTAGAACACTTGCTAGCATAACGGAGAATGTCAGCTAGCCAATGTTGCTTTTCCTGACCCTTATTTCTTTACACATAAAGTGAAAAGGGTGAGCCTCTTTACTGCTCCACATAGCTCAGAAGATCCATGAATTTATGAGCCATAAATTCAAGATTTTACCGACTTTTTTTTTGTGTCTTCCAAGCTGAATGGCCTAAGGTAAGAGGTTCAATCTCTTGGTCTGTTTTACCTGCTATTTCCTGCGGGGGGAGGGGGGGATTCCTTGTTAATCTTACACAGCATCAGCACCTTTAAATCCCAAGTCCTAAATCTGAAATACTCTCAAGCCTAAAACTTTTAAATGCCAACATGCCATTTTATATTTTGGACTATAGAGCATTGGGGATTTCTGATTTTTCAGATTAGGAATCTTCAACCAGCAATGTTGAAAATCTTTTCAAGATGCTTTTCTGATGCCAGCAATGTTGCTTGTAACCCCTCTTTCCTTGAGATGGGAACATGGAGATTCAGTATTAATTCTGAATTCATCCAGCAAGCATTTTTTTTTTAACCAAGAATAAGAATTGATAAGCCCCCACTTTTCTGCCTGTTTATACCATATCCTCCTTTTCTTTCTTTCTCTTTTAAATAACAAAAACAATTTTTCTACTTCCCCAATCAACATTTACAAATTCATTGACATGCACTGGACTCCATCATGCTGTCCATCATAAAACTCATGTGAGGATGCTGATGCCACTGAACATACAGCTGAGGCAGCTGTATCTGAGTTCCTCTAACATATCGTCGTCATGATGATAAATTAATATTAATATTCTTAGATAACAGATCCAAAGTAGTCTGACCGTAAACAGCTTACATCTCTCCTGGCTTCTATGGCCCTTTGAATAAATTCCTTCAGGAACTGACAGTCAGATGTTTCCAGCTTCCATCTGACTAGGAAGGTTACTGAACAAATTTAACAAGGAGAGGACTGTTCGCAGAAGGCACACATCACTCAGGATATACATATGCTCTCGCATGGAGGCTGCACACAGACACAGGAGTGTCATTTCCACACTGCCCGGGGTTGATAGAAAGCACAGGGTTTTATGAAGAAATTACAAAAAAAAAATTAGGAAGAAAACTTGGGGTCTTTCAAAGGTTTCTTTCTCAGGTGCTGTTCTGTTCTGTAGATATCCTTCTGCGCCTCTAGTCCTGGGAATGACAACTAAAATACCTTGTGCCCCTGGGCTTGTACAGGGTGGTGTTTTTTTTTTTTTTTTTTTTTTTTTTTTTTATCCCAAATGCTTGGGACATGAAATGTTATACATCTTTGGAAAATTTACATAGACCTTACTGGTTGAAGATCACTAATCTGAAAAATCAGAAATCCCCAATGCTCTAAAGTCCAAAACATAAAATGGCATGTTGGCATTAATGAAAAGTTTTTGGGCTTGAGAGTGTTTCAGATTTAGGACTTGGGGTTTAGAGGTGCTGGTGCTGTATAAGATTAACAAGGCATGTTTTCTCCTGGGAAATTTTAGGTAAAACAGACCAAGAGACTGAACCTCTTACCTTAGGCCATTCAGCTTGGAAGACACAAAAGAAGGTTGGTAATTCCTGGCTTTGGTGTCCACACTACTGCCTTCACTTACCCACCTTGTGCTTGGAGCCAGCACATTAGGAAGTGGGAACATTTCACCGTGGGGAGTCCTTCCTGATGTGCCCCTCAGTAGGATTCTTCCTTATATATCTGAGGACTCAATTTTTAAAGTGTTGGGAACCCTTGCAATGTGATAGACTCTGCGCTATGGTTTTCCTCCTCCTTTACTTCAATTTTTTTATTTTTTTCAGATAATATTAACAATCATTTTCTTCTTCCCTTTCCTCCCTCCCACACCCCTGAACCTTCTTGTCTTTCAAATTTATGGCCTCTTTCTTTTTAATTTTTATTGTTATGTGTATGTGTATTCCTAATATATGAAGACAACTAGCCCAGTCTGTATAATGATACTTGTATGTAGATTTTCTTCCTTTCAGGCTAATGATTGAATGCTCTATCTACAGGAGGTATCACCATTGCAGAGAGATTGTCCCCACAACGTCTTTGCTAGTCAACTTGGGAGGTAAAGGTTTGGAGATGAAAGGAATCTTAGACATCATTCAATTTAGCACCTCAGGAGAGAGGTGACTGAATCAAGGACTTCTTAGAACTATGCTAAATTGAGTCCAGAATATTCTGAGTTTCCTGCCATTGTTTCTTGTCTGTCTCTATGGATACTTAATGTCTTTTATTGATGTATTTGGTTACTCTTTTCTTGCTGGCTGTCTTGTTGACTTGTTTTACAAATGGGTTATATCTTTAGTTGCATGCAATGGCAGAGAGAATTGTGAATGATATTTTGGATTCATTTTCTTCCAAATTGCTCTCTGCTGCCCTCAACTGGTAGTTAGCCACCAATGCAGACGCGCTATCTGCCTTCATGTTAACCCACAGCATTTTTTTGACTCCAGAGGAGATATGGGAAGATTATTAATCATATTATAGAAGATTTTTTTTTTTGCACAGGACAAATGGAACCCAGGTTTTTTGTGTCCACCTCTTATTCTCCATTTCCTCACTCCGTACACATTTGCTTAAGATACACGAAGAAAAGTATTTGGCTTTTCCCACTCTCAAATATTTGTAACAGAGTATTTGGAAAGACTACTTAATTATCAAATCGAGATGAATTTCAGCTGCTGTAATATCCAGCAGATACTTCTGTAATTACCCATAAGTGAGATTAAGTATTTTATCTCTAATGTTATAAAGAAACAGAGAATTATATAAGGACCAGAAATTGTGGGTAAGTGTTCTCTTTGTTTTGACAAATGTATATTGTGCATATGCTGTATGTCAGACAGCGCTGTAAGTGCTGAGCATACAGTACTGGTAACAGGACGCAAGAAACCCATATGCTTTCGCTGTTTTATTTCAGTTTTTATTAAACAGTACATGGACACAGCGTGCTACATAATATACCACAAAACCTTCCGGAAGGAGCCGGTGACCATTAGTACTTTCTCATCCTTCCAGAAAATGTCTCCTTAAACTGTATTCTCCAAGCCCTGGGACACATAGTAAGTATTGAATCTGGAGATGTACCCATCCTTTCCCATTAAGTCCACTGATACAGAAATAGGGATATAGAAATAGGCATCCCTGCCCTGTATCTCCACTAGTGAACTTGCGGATGTATGTAGTGGCTACTCCAGGAATGAGCAAGCACTTTCCCATGACACCAAACCCAGGGAGAATCTTTAATTAAACCTACACATGATTCCATAAAATAAACCCCCACGGGAATGCACACTCTGCAGCCATTATCAGTGTGGCAGTTGCTCAGAAAGATGGGAGAAGATCTTCCCCAAGATTCAGCTACACCACTCTTAGACCAAAAGGATGATTTACCCTACCATAGGGTACTTGCTCAATCATGTTCATTGCTGCTTCTTTCTTTCTTTCTTTCTTTCTTTCTTTCTTTCTTTCTTTCTTTCTTTCTTTCTTTCTTTCTTTCTTTCTTTCTTTCTGTCTCTCTCTCTCTCTCTCTCTCTCTCTCTCTCTCTCTCTTTCTTTTTCTTTTTCTTTTTTTATTTTTCGAGACAGGGTTTCTCTGTGTAGCTTTGCGACTTTCCTGAATCTCGCTCTGTAGCCCAGGCTGGCCTTGAACTCACAAAGATCTGCCTGCTTCTGTCTCCCGAGTGCTGGGATTAAAGGCGCGTGCCACCACCACTGCCCCATTCTTAATAGCCTGAAATTGGAAACAACCTAGATATTCCCTCAACAGAAAAAATGGGTAAGAAAAATGTGACACATCTAAATAATGGAGTATCACACAACCATTAAAAAATGAAATCACGAAATTTTCAGGTAAATGGATGGAACTAGAAAAATTCATCCTGAGTGAGTTAACCCAGACACAGAAAGATAAATATGGTATTTATTTGCTTATATGTGAATAATGGCCATTAAGTAAATGATAAGCAAGCTACAGTCCTTAGACCCAGAAAGGTTATGTATAGGGGGAGGAACTGGAAAAAGACACATGGATCTCCCTGTAAGAGGGACATCGAATAGCTCTTATTGGTGGACTGGGGGCTGGGGGATCTTGAGTGCTTTATTGATGTGACAAGACACATCCTAAAACTGGGTAGCACCATTTCAGTGGGTTTGGATCCTGAAGAGTAGAGAAAGAGAGCTGATAAGTAGACATACTTTCATTTTTTCTTTGCTCTTTTTTATTATTTTATTTTACAATACTATTCAGTTCTACATAACAGCCACAGATTCCCTTATTCTCCCCCTTCCTGCCCCCCTCCTCTTCCCCCCAGCCCACCCCCCATTATGTAACTGTTTCAAATTCTTGCTGTCTCAACTCTCCCAGGATGACCAACTATAACCTGGAATTGTAAAGGAAAATAGAATTCTCCTCCCATAAGTTGTTTTTTGTCAGGTTATTTTTTTTTAATCAAGGCAACAGAGGCAAAACTAGGAAGATAATATAGTTGTCTTCCAGTAGACAAACAAGCCATACCTTCGGCACAACATGAGTGTGCATATCAGATCAGCTCTACATATCACACGACTTAGAAATGTGCAAATGAAACACTTTATTATTAATTTTTAATTTATATGTACAGTTGGTTTGCCTACAGGTATGTCTATACACCATGTGTGTACACACCCGGTGCTTGTGGAGGCCGGGAGAGGGTGCCAGAAGTATTGGAACTGGAATCACAGATGATTGTGGGCCACCACATGGGTGATGGGGATCAAACCCATGTCCTGTGGAAGAGCAGTCAGTGTTTTTAACCCACCGAGCCCTCTCTCTAGTCCAAGAAATATATTCTTGTTGACAAACTATTTGAAATAGCTTTCATTTTGGTTGACTTCAGACTTCAGTTATTTATTTACTTACTCATTTTATAAAAGAAATACTTATTTGGCTTATGACTCTAGAGGCTTAGAATTTATAACAGAGCCAAAGAACACCCGAGAGCTTTCATCTTGATGCACAGTTGGTGGGTAGAGAGAGACCCCTAGGAAGCTTTTCAAACCCAAGCCAGGCTCCAGGGACATACCTCATACAACAAACCACACCTCCCAATCCTTGCCAAACAGTTTCACCAATTGGGGACCAACTATTCTAACATATGAGTCTATGGGGCCCATTCTCATTCAAATGAGAAAAAAAAAGCAAGTAAAGAAATAGAATCATTCAGCTCTTGATCATCTTGTATGGAAATATCAACAAATCTATTAATTCTTATTTCTTTTTAATAAAATTATTTTCCTATTATTTTCATTTCCACAGATTAGTTGTAGGTTTTATGGTAGAGGATTATGTGTTGCCTTTTATGCATCTCTAATTATTATTGCCTGACAGAGAAAATAACTCCTATTGAGTTAAAAAAAATCATACTTAATATGAAAATTTTCAAAGGAGTCAATTCATTTGGATCAACTCATCCTTTCCTAATGAGGTGAGTCTATAAAAAGTGTGAACACCCTTTGTCTCAGCCACCAACTCCTGCAAGCATTAACTGGAAGCCTGCTGGCTACCCTGGACAGGGAATCAGTTAGGCAATCTTCATTCTAGCCCTGCTTCTCCAATTTCAGTCACCCAGACTTATCCCCAGCTCAGTAGCAGATCACCTATTATAGAGAGAGGTTCTGTGCAAATCCTGGTGGTACCACCAGTGAACACTCTCAGCCAATTCCTTCTAGCCCATCCCTATCTTGATATTGTGGGATGACTCATCCCTAACAGGCTTGAGGGTCAGCCAGCCCAAACCAGTAAAAAAAAAGATACTTTCTGAGAGCCAAACTGGGTCTGCCTAAGGGCCTTAGCAAGAGCAGTTGAGACATGATCTGGAGATGACCTGGACCAATAAGGGGCAGCCATGCCACACCAGCAGATGCATATTCAGCAGACCTTCTGAGCTTGTTTCAACATTAACCCTGAGTCTGTGTGGTTTGACTCTGTGCCTACTTGGCCCCCTCCCACAAAGGAAATAACAGCACAGGACCCTGCCACATGATATCTTTTATTTTTTAATTTTTTTTATTTATTAAAGATAGATTTTCTTTTTCACATAATATATCCTGATTACAGGTTCCCATTCCTTTATTCCTCACCTCCTCTTCCATATGGATCCACTCCCTTTCTCTCTTTTGTTAAAAAAATAATGAACAGTCTTCTAAGGGACAATAATAAAATAATACAAAATATAATAAGATAATCAGAATTGAATAAAACAAAGCTAGGAGGAGCCTAAGAAAAGGCACAAGAGAGAACCACTTATTTGCACACTCAAGAATCTCATAAAAACACTAAACTGATAGTCACAATATATATGCAGATCACCTGGCTGAGACCAGTCCAGGCCCTGTGCATGTTGCCTCAGTCTCTGTCAGTTCCTATGTGCATTGCTCTTGTTGATTTAGATGGCCTTGTTTTCTTGATCCCCCATGCCTCCATCTCTTACACTCTTTCTGCCTCCTCTTCCAAAGGTTTCCCAGAGCCCTGAGAGAAGGTATTTGATGGAGACATCCCATTTAGGGTCGAGGGTTCCAAAGTCTCTCACTCTCCTTATATCTGGCTGTGGGTCCTGTATTTGTTCCCACCTGCTACAGGAAGATGCTGCTCTGATGATCCCTGAGCAAGACACTGATTGACAAGTAGAGCAGAACGTCGTTTGGAGCAATTTTATTGCTACTTGAAAAAAAAAATTAAGACCAATAATATTTGGTTTTACTCTCGGTCTCTGGGCTATCTAATGTAAGGTTCTTGGTCAAGCAAGCAGTGTTAGATATGGGTTCCGTTTCATGGAGTGGGCCTTAAATCAAAGCAAATATTGGTTGGTTGCTCCCACAAGGTTTGTGCCACCATTGCTCTAGCATATCTTGCAGGCTGGACAGTGTAGCTGGGTGGGTTTACCTTTCTCTTTTTTTAAGCATGCAAGTACCTGCCTCCCTGTACCAAAGATGCTAGAACATAGGGGTGAAGGCTCTATGTAGGCATGAGCTCAACATCTCCATGTTCAATGACCTCGGTGGATATTGTCTTCAGCAATGGGGCCTTGCCTTCAGTTTGTGGAGAGCAACCTATTGTCTTGGCAACAGCCTGGGTTGTTTGGGGATTCCCATGGGACTTATTTGGGTAACAACTCTATTAGACATATTCCAATCCCAGTACTGGTAGCTTCATTTGGTGACACGAGATGGCCAGTTTGGGCTCTGTTGCTTCTATTATTTGGCGAATTCATTTAGAACACTTTCATATATTTTAGGAAGCTTCTACTGTATTAGGTGTCTTGGGATTCCTATTGCTGTGAAGAGACACCATGACCACAGCAACCCTTATAAAGGAAAACATTTATTTGGGGCTGTCTTATGGTTCAGAGGTTCAGTTCATTATAATCATGCTGGGAAGCATGCTGAAAAGTATAGCAGCATGTAGGCAGACAGGGTACTGGAGAGGTAGCTGAGGGTTCTACATCTGGATCTGCAGGTGGTAGGAAGAGAGAGTGAGCCACTAGGCCTGGCTTGAGCTTCTGAAACCTCAAACCCGCCTTCTCCCAGTTCCACCAAACAAGGCCACAACTTTTCCAACAAGGCCATACCTCCAATGATGCCACTCCTTACGAATCTATGGGGGTTATTATTATTATTATTATTTTGGTTGGGAGACTTGTAATGACTGCTTTAATTCACGAGGGGTTACAAGTCTGTTTAAATTGCTTATCTGATATTGATTTAAATTTGGTAAGTTGTTGTTGTTCTTTTTTACCTCAGCTCCAAAATAAATCACACATGGAGGCTTCTTCTTCTTCTTCTTCTTCTTCTTCTTCTTCTTCTTCTTCTTCTTCTTCTTCTTCTTCTTCTTCTTCTTCTTCTTCTCCTCCTCCTCCTCCTCCTCCTCCTCCTCCTCCTCCTCCTCCTCCTCCTCCTCCTCCTCCTCCTTCTTCTTCTTCTTTTTTTTCGTTTTTTTGAGACAGGGTTTCTCTGTGTAGCTTTGCACCTTTCCTGGAAATCACTCTGTAGCCCAGGCTGGCCTTGAACTCACAGAGATCCACCTGCCTCTGCCTCCTGAGTGCTGGGATTAAAGGCGTGTGCCACTACAGCCTGGCCATGGAGGCTTATTCTTAATTATGAATGCCTAGCCTTAGCCTGGCTTAGTTTCTAGCCAGCTTTTCTATACTTTAGATTATCATGTCTACCTTTTCCCTTTGGGCTTTTCCCATTTGTTTACGTCTGTAAATTTTACTCTTACTCCATTGCTGGTTGTGTAGCTGGGTGGCTGATCCCTGAAGTCCTCTTTCTTCTCTGGCTGCTAGGTTTTTTTTCTCCTCCCAGTTTTCTCCTTCTATATATTCTCTCTGCCTGTCCACCCCACCTATCCTTTCTCCTGCCTTGCTATTGGCCATTCAGCTCTTTATTAGACCATCAGGTGTTTTAGACAGGCACAGTAACACAGCTTCACAGAGTTAAACAAATGCATTATAAACAAAAATAACACACCTTAAAATAATATTCTACTACAGTAAGTGGTATATATTGAGAAAATTATCCATTTCTTTTAGATTTTTCCAATTTTGTGGAATACAGGTTTTTGAAGTGTGTCTTTATGGTTCTTTGGATTTCCTAGTTGTCTGTTGTCATGGCCTCCCTTTCTTTTCTGATTTTGTTAATTTGTATATTATCTCTCTACATTTTAGTTAATCTGGATAAGGATTTGTCAACCTTATTAATTTTTATCAAAGAACCAATTCTTGGTTTTGTTGATCCTTTGTATTTCTTTTCTATTTATACGATTTCAGCTTATTTCTTGCTGTCTACTACTTTTCAGCATAATTTCTCCTTCTTTTTTCCTCCTCTTCCTCCTCCTTTTTCCTCCTCCTCCCCTCCTCTTCCTCCTTCTTATTTTTCTTTTTTTCCTAGAGCTTTCAGATGTGCCCTTAAGTTGAGATCTCTTCAATTTTTTTTTTTCCTGTAGGCGCTTAGTGCTATGAATCTCCTTCATCGTGTACCATAAGTTTGGGAATGTGTGTTCATTTTTATTCAATTCTGGAAAATCTTTTTCATTCAGTAGTGAATTTTTCAGTTTCCATGAGTTTGTAAGCTTTCTGTTGTTTCTGTTATTGTTGGTATCCAGCTTTAATCCATGATGGTCAAATAGGATACAGATTGTTATTTGGGTTTTCTTATATCTGTTGAGAATTGTGTCTGAGTACATGATCAGTTTTGGAGAAAGTTCCATGAGGTGCTGTGAAGAATATATATTCTTTTGCATTTGAATGTTCTGTAAAATCTGTTAGGGACATGTGGTTTATAATGTCTGTTAATTCTAACATTTGTTTAGGTTTTGTCTGGGTGACCTGTCCATTGGTGAGAGTATGGTATTGTATATCCTTTTATCAATGTGTAAGAGGGTCATGTGATTTAAAATGTAGTTGTGTGTCTTTTATGAACTTGGCTACCTTTGTGTTTGGTACATAAATGTAAGAATTCCAATGTCCTCTTGGTGGAATTTTCCTTTGATGAGAGTATAATGTTCTTCCCTGTCTCTTCTGATTAATTTTGGTTTGAAGTCTGTTTTGTTGGACATTAAAGTGGTTATGCCAGCTTGCTTCTGAGATTCATTTGCTACAGGTGATATCTGTCCTTGATGATAAGGTGTGTTTCTTGGATGCAAAAGAAAAATGAATCCTATTTTCTTATCTGCTTTCCTAATCTATGTCTTTTTATTGATGTTGAGTGTTATCATTGAGCAGTGTTTGTTGATTCCTGTTATTTGTTGTTGTTGTTGTTGTTGTTGTGTGTGTGTGTGTGTATGTGTGGTTCCCCCCCTTTTGAATTGTTGTATAGGAATATTTATTTCTTGTGTTTTCTTGGGTGTGGTTAACCTTCTCAGGTTAATTTTTTTCCAGTTCTTTCTGTGGGGCTGAATTTGTAGATTGATGCTGTTTAATTTGTTTTTTTTTCCCCTTTCAAACGTCTTTCTTTCTCCATCTATTGTGACTGACAGCTTTTCTGGGTATAGTAGTCTGAGTTGTCTGCTGCTCATCTCTCCAGGCCCTTCTGGCTTTAGGGTCTCTATTGAGAAGTCAGGTGTAATTTGAACAGATCTACCTTTACATGTTACTTGGCCTTTTCCCTTTTGCAGCTTTTAAATGTTCTTTCTTTGATCTGTATGTTTAGTGTTTTGATTATTATGTGTCACAGGGAATTTTTTTCTAGTCCAATCTGTTTGGTGTTCTATAAGCTCCTTGTACCTTTATAGGCATGTACTTCTTTAGGTTAGAAACATTTTCTTCTATGATTTTGTTGAAAATATTTTCTATGCCAAGCATGGTGGCACTTGTAATTATCCTTCTCTCATATATTTCATCCCAACCACTTTCTCTTTCCTCCTTTCTTCCCAATCCCTTCCCCTCCCCCAGATCTACTCCTTTTCCACTTCCCTTCAGAAAAGAGGTGGCCTCACAGGGCTATCATCCAAACACAGCATAACAAGTTACAATAAGACTAGGCACAAACCCTCCTATTAAGGCTGGATGAAGCTAGCCCATAGGAGGAAAAGCATTCCAAGTGCAGGCAAAGGAGTCAGAGACACTCCCACCCCCACTGTTATGAGTCCAAGAAGAACACCAAGCTCACAACCATACCATATATGCAGAGGACCTAGCTCCGATCCGTTCAGGCTCTATGACTGCCATTTCGGTCTCTGTGAACCCCTATGAGCCCTGTGTGCTGTGTTCTCTTGGCGTCCTTGACTCCACGGGCTTCTACAATCTTTCCTCCCCCTCTCCTGTGGGGTTTCCCTGAACTCTGCCTAATGTTTGACTTTGTGTCTCTGCATCTTCTCCTATCAGTTGCTGAATGAAGCCTCTTTGAGGATGATTGGGCTAGGCACCTATCTATAAGTATAGCAGAATATCATTAGGAATCATTTCGTTGCCTTTTTTTTTTGCCAATTGTGTTTGGTTCTGTCCTAGGTTTCTGGGCAATCTAGCCTCTGGTTCCTGACCATCCGGGCAGTTTCAGGTGTGAATTCCCCCTCTTGTGGCATTTGGACCAATCACTTATTGGCCATTCCCATGAGTTCTGTGCCACCATTATCCCAGCACATTTTGCAGGCAGGACAAATTGTAGGTTTAAGATTTTGTGGCTGGGTTGATGTCCCAGTCTCACCACTGGAAGCCTTGCCAAGTTAGAGAAGATCAAGGCCAGCCTGTTCTACAGAGAGAGTTCTAGGACATCTAGGGCTACACAGTGAAATACTATCTTAAAAAAACAAAAACACACACAGAACAGAAAGAGATAGATAGAGAGAGAGAGAGAGAGAGAGAGAGAGAATTTTCTGTGCCTCTGATCTGGGTTTTTTCTCCTTATTCTATTCCTACTATTTGTAGATTTAGTCTCTTCACAGTGTCTCAGATTTCCTGGATGTTCTGTGCTGGGATTTTTTAAAATTTAAAATTTTCTTTCACTGAGGTATCCATTTCTTCTGTTTTTGTCTTCAATGCCTGATATTCTCTCTTCCTTTTCTCTTTTCTTTTTCTTTATTCCTCTCTCATACAATATATCCTGGCCTTAGCCTTCCCTCCCCCCCCCCCCCCCGCCCCTGTCCCCTCCTCCCCTCGCTCCCACATTCCTGCTACCCTAGATCCTATGCTCCTGTGTTTTCCTTCAGAAAAGAGCAGGCCTCCCACTGATACCAACTGAACACGGCATAACAAAAGGTGCAACAAGATTACTTATAAACCCTCATATCAAGGCTGGACGAGGCAACCCAGTAGGAGAAGAAGGGTCCCCAGAGCAGGCAAAAGAGTCAGAGACACCTCTACTCCCACTGTTAAGACTCCAACAAAATCCCCTAGCTAAACAATTATAGCATGTATGCAGAGGGCCTAGAGTAGACCCATGCATGTTCTGTTGCTGACACTTCAGTCTCTATGAGCCCCTAGAGTCCCGCTTAGTTGATTCTGTGGGCTATGTTCTCATGTTATCCTAGTCCCCTTTGGCACCTTCAGTCCTCCCTCCCCCTCTTCTATGGGGTTCCTGGAGCTCCTCCTAATGTTCAGCTGTGGGTCTTTGTATCTGCTGGAGGAAGCCTCTCTGACGATGACTGGACTAGGCACAGGTGTGAGTATAACATAATATCATTAGAAATCATTTTTCCTATCCTATATCTCTGGGCTGTTCAGACACGGATTCCTGGTTATCCAGGTAGTATCGAGCATGAGTACACTTTTGTGGCATGGGCCTCAAATTAGACCAGTCACAGGGTGACCATTCCCACAAAAATCTGTATTCCCATTGCCCCCACGGGGTAGGATAGATTGTAGGTTGAAGGTTTTGTTGCTGGATTGGTGTCTCATTTCCACCACTGTGAGCATAGCCTGGTTACAGAAGATGGTTGGTTCAGGCTCCTCATTCTCTATTACTAAGAGTCATCGCTAGGGTCTACAGCACTAGGATTACACATTGCCCCCCACTGCCTTCCAATGTCAGTCAACTCTTACCTTACTTTTTCCTATCCTGATTGTCCTTGTTATCATCCCCACCTGCCCCCAGTCCACCCACAAATTCTACTCTATTTCCCTTTTCCAGGGAGATCCCCTTAGAGACTTCCTTGTTACATAGCCTTTCTGGGTCTATTGGTTTCACCATGGTTATCATATACTTAACAGATAATTTTGCTTAGAAGTGAGCACATGTTTGTCTTTCTGGGTCTGGGTTACCTCACTTAGCATGCTTTTTCATAGTTCCCCCCATTTGCCTGCAAATTTCATGATGACATTTTTTTTGACAGCTAAGTAATAGTCTGTTGTATAAATGGACCACATTTTCTTTATCCATTTTTCAGATGAAGGACTCTAGGTTGTTTACAGTTTCTAGCTGTTATGAAAAAGCCACTATGAACATAGTCAACCAAGTATCTTTATGGTAGGATGGAGTATTCTCTGAGTATATACCAAGGAGTGATATATCTGGGTCTTGAAGTAGATCCATTTCCAGTTTTCTGAAGAAGAACCATATTGATTTCCATAGTTGTTATTCAAGTTTGTACTCCCACCAGCAATAGACAAGTGTTCCCCTTGCTCCATATCCTCACCATCATGAGCTGTCAATTGTGTTGTTGATCACATCCATTCTGAAAGGTGTAAGATGGAATATCAAAATAGTTTTGATTTGCATTTCCCTGATGGCTAAGGGTTTTGCTCATTTCTTTAAGTGTTTCTTAGCCATTTGAGATTCCTTTATTGAACATTTTCTGTTTAGATCTATACTCCATTTTTAATTGGCTTATTTGATTTGTTGATATCTAATTTCTTGAGTTCTTCATATATTTTGGAAATCAGTCCTCTATCAGATGTAGAGTTGGTGAAAATCCTTTCTCATTCTGTAGACTGCTATTTTGTCATATTGACAGTGTCCTTTGCCTTACTGAAGCTTCTTAGTTTCATGAGATCCCATTTATTGATTGTTGATCTTAGCACCAGTACTAACAGTGGTTTTTATTCAGGATTCTTTCTCCTGTCTTGAATGCATTCAAGACTATTCCCCAATTTCCCTTCTATCAAGTTCAGTGTATCTAGTTTTATGTTGTGGTCTTGATCTACTTGGATTTGATCTTTGTGCAGGGTGATAAGTATGGATCCATTTACATTCAGTTAGACCAGCACCATTTTCTTTTTTCCATTGTATATTTCTGGGTTTTTATTAAAAAAAAACAGGTGTCCATAGGTATGTAGATTTATCTCTGTCTTAAATTCATTCCATTGACCAGCATGTCTGTTTTTATGCTAATACTATGTGGTTTTTATTAATATAGCTCTGTAGTACAGTTTAAAATCAGTGGTGATGCTACCTCCAACAGTTCTTTCATTGTTCAGGACTTCTTTGGATATCCTTGGTTTTCTTGTTTTCCATAAGAATTTGAGTATATTGTTCTTTCAAGGTTGGAAAAGAATTGTGTTGGACTTTTGACTGGGATTTTATTGAATCTGTACATTGATTTGGTAGGGTGACCAATTTTATTATGTTAATTTTATTGATCCACAAGCATGGGAGATCTTTCCACCTTCTGATATCTCCAATTTCTTTCTTCAATGATTTGAAGTTTTTAAATACTACAGGTATTTTCACTTGCTTAGTTAGAGTTACACCAAAATATTTTATATTATTCATGGGTATTGTATAGGATGTTGTTTCCCTGATTTCTTTTTCAATCCATTTGTCATTTTTATATAGGAGGGCTACTGATTTCTTTGAGTTAAGTTTGTATCTAATAACTTCACTGAAGATGTTCACCAACTGTAGGAATTCCTTGGTAGAATTTTCCGGCTTTCATTTGTGTACTATCTTATCAGTGAATAGGGACACTTTGACTTCTTCCTTTCTGATTTTAATTCCCATGATCTCCTGTAGTTATTGCTGTAGCTAGAACTTCATGTACTATATTGAATAGATTTGCAGAAAGTGGACAGCCTTTTCTTGTTCCTGATTTTAGTAGAATTGCTTTGAGTTTCTCTAAATTTTATTTAATGTTGGCTATAGGCTTGCTGTAAATTGCCTTTAATATGGTTAGATATGTTCCTTGTATCACTAATCCATCCAAGACTTCTGTCATGAAGGGGTGTTGGATGGTATCAAATGCTTTTTCATCCCCTAATGAGATGATCATGTGTTTTTTTCAATCACCTTGTTTATATGGTGGATTACATTGATTCATTTTAATATGTTGAACCATCCTTGAATCTCTGGGATGAAGCCTACTAGATCATGGTGGATGATCTTTTTGTTGTGTTTTTGGATTCAGCTTCCAAGTATTTATTTTGAATATTTTTGCATGTATGTTCATAAGGGAAATTATAGTTCTCTTTCTTTGTTGAATCTTTGTGTTATTTGGGTACCAGGGTGACTATGACCTGATAAAATAAATTTGATAATGCTCCTTCTGTTTTTATTTTGTGGAACTATTTGAGGAGTATCAATGTTAACTCTTTTTTGAAAATCTCATAGAATTCTGTGTTAAAATTGTCTGGCCCTGGGTTTATTTTGGTTGGGAGACTTTTAATGACTGCTCCTGTTTTACTAAGGGTTATATGTTTATTTAACTTGTTTATCTGTTCTTGATTTAATTTTGCAAGAGCAGTATCTATCAAGAAATTTATCTATTTCTTTTAGGTGGAGCACAGGTTTTTTTTAAGGTATGACCTAATGATTCTTTGGATTTTATTGATATCTTTTGTTATATACCCATTTTTATTTCTGATTTTGTCCATTGGATATTCTTTGTCTTTTATGTTAGTATGAGGGTTTGTCTATCTTATTGATTTTCTCAAAGAACCAATTCTATGTTTTTTCAATTATTTGTATTTGATTTCTTTGATTCTCTTTGTTTCTATTTTATTGATTTCAGTCCCCAGTTTGATTATTTCCTGCTGTCTACTCCCCTTATGTGTGCTTGCTTCTTTTTGTCCTAGAGCTTTTATGTGTTCTTTTAAGTTGCTAGTATTAGGTATCTCCAAACTTTTATTTTATATAGGCACTTAGTGCTATTAACTTTACTTTTAGCACCACTTTGATTTTGTCTCATGAGTTTGGGCATGTTGTACATTCATTTTCATTGAATTCTAGGAAGTCTTTAATATCTTCTTTATTTCTGCCTTGAACTAGAAGTCATTCAGTAAAAAGTTGTTCAGTTTCCATGAGTTTGTAAGTTTCCTGGTTTGTATTATTGTTAAACTCCAGCTTTAATCTGTGGTCTGATAGAGTTTAGGGAATTATTTCAGTTTTCTTGTATCTACTGAGACTTGCTTTGTGATTGAGTATGTGGTCAATTTTAGAGAAAGTCCCATGAGGTGCTGTGAAGAAGGTATACTCTTTTGTGCTTGGGTGAAATGTTTTGTAAATATCTGTTAGATCTATTTGCTGTATAACATATGTTAGCTCCTGTACTTCTGTGTTTATTTTTTAGCTGCATGACCTGTCCATTTGGTGAGAGTGGGGGATCGAAGTCCCCCACTATTTATGTGTGAGGTTCAATGTGTAACTTAAGATTCAGTAATGTTTCTTTTACAAACCTGGGTGCCCCTATATTTGGGGCATAGATGTTAAGAATTAAAATATTATCTTGGTGGAGTTTCCCTTTGATGAGTGTGAAGTATTCTTCCACATCTCTTTTGAATAATTTTGGTTTGAAATAGATTTTGTTAGATATTAGAATAACCACAACAGCTTGTTTCTTAGGCCCATTTGCTTGGAAAATCTTTTTCCAAGCCTTTGCTCTGAGAGAATGCCTATCTTTGATGTTGAAGTGTATTTCTTCTATGCAGGAGAAGCATGGATCCTGTTTTTGCATTCAATCTGTTAGTCTATGACTTTGCTTGTGTGCTGTGGAATGTCTTTCTGTATGCTGTGAATATATACTATTTCACAACGGTTAGCAAATAAAGCTGCTTTGGCCTATGGCAAGAAAACTTATAGCCAGGTGGGAAATCCATGCAGAGGGACAGAAAGAAGAAGGGTGGAGTCTGGAGGGATGCCAGCCATTGCCAAAGGAGCAGCAAGATGCTAGCAGACCAGTAATACCACTGCAATGTGGCAACTTATAGAGTAATAGAAATGGGTTAAATTATAAGAGTTAACTTGAAAAAAGCCTGCCATAGGCCTTACAATTGTTAATTAGTATAAGCCTCTGAATGATTATTTCATAAGCAGCTGGGGGACCATAGGACCAGGTGGGACCAGAGAAACTTCTGGCCATTTTGGCACCCAATGTGGTATCAAGAACTTCCACCCAAAAATCTGAGAAAGCTTTAAAAAAAGGTTCTAAAATGGAGCCAAGAGAAGCTTCCTAATTCATGTCCCTCATGGCAGGCTGCAGTACAGAGATGCATCTCCTGGCCACAGTGGGATTCAGTGGCAACATGGAGGGCTCCTCTCCTGTGGTCTGACAGGCCAGGCTGTGATACAAAAAGGCTTCACTCAGTCGCTACCTGTGGGCTTGGGATCACAGCCATGGACTTAAAAACACAGTCATACTGCTTAATACTGCTTCCCAAAATTGAGGAGGTAAGCATGACTGGGGGTCTGTGCCATGCTGAAAAGCTAAGATGGGCAGAGTCAGCAGCCAAAGCCACCACTTCAGTCCTAACCACATTAGAATTTAAAGCAATGATCAGAAAAGGATTATAGATGCACGAAGGACAGTTTCAGATGGAATAAACCTCTAAATGGTTTATAATATATATATATATATATATATATATATATATATATATATATGAGATACATAGGCTTCAGAGAGAAAAGAGAAAGTATACAGTCATAAAAATAAAATAAAATCTTAAAAACAAAAAATAATATATACAAAAAAAACAAGCCATGTAAATATCTAACACAGAGAGTCTGGGTTATATTGTCTTTGGGATTTTTAACTACAGAAGACATTTGATTCTAAAGGCTGCTAAGTTATATATAAATTTAAAGATCTCTTGACTTCAAAACTTGAATCTGAGTTTATGTTGCTTTGGAAAGGAGGCTCTGCTTTTGTTTCCACAGGAAGTAAGAGGCTATGGATTTGTTCTAGGTTAAGATGGCTCAAGTTTGATCAAGTGAGATCTCCTGAATCTTAACAGATGGTACCTATCAACAATGATTATAGCCAGTCTTCCCAGGACTTGACTATTATCTTGAGTTTTCTCAGGATCACCATAAGATTGCTAGAGTCCCCAATCAGCAGGAAGTAGCCTGGAACACTATGCCTACATTCTCAAAAAAATGGATTATGGATATTTGTCTTTGTTTAGGTTGTTGGTTACAAATTGTTATTGGTCATAGTCAATATCTTTCTAAAAGAAGAAAGGGGCATATGATATAGAGATGTAGGATATAGATATGATAGGATGAAAGGGTAGATTATTGAATCTACTTTTAAAAAGCAACAACTTGTTTGAAATATTTTAAATTGCTATGGATTTTAGTTTATTGATACAAATTTAAAGTTAATTTTGTTATATGGTATGTATATTTTTACTTGTTTAAGGTATTGTGTTTATGTAACTCATTTAAATTATAATGTATCATTCAGAAATACAGATACAATAGTTAATCATCTATGATAATCAAACTTACAGTCATATTAGTTAAGTTAGTTAAAGTAGGTAATCTTCAAACACTTCAAAGGCTTACAGAATATATCATTTAAAATGTTTTAAAAACCTAGACTTTCTGGACAGTGAGACACGTCTGCTCCTGGCAGTACTGATTTACTTCAAAGAGGAATATGGGCATCAAAGACACTGTGTGGAGTTTATCTCTTCTTGGCAAACTGGCCATTTGGGCAAGAAACTGCTCAGGCCTGGATTGCTTGATAACATGTTGTAAAAACTGTACATACAGGACCCATAGGAAAATGACCACTAAATTTTGCCAAAACAAAGTGAAATGGTCCTTCAGTTTCTTGCTTTGCAGAGAAGAGTACTGGACATTCTACAAGACACAGGGAGAGTCTCTAGGCCTATAGGCTGAGGATGGATGCCCTGAAATTACAGAGGAACTTTGGGTGACTGTCCAGGCAGCCAGATGGCTCTGTCATTCTAGATTGTTGGAAGTTGCTTACAGTGCACTTCCTGTTTGCCTAGGTAATATTATATCCTTCTGGGATCTTTGATGGAGTTGAAGACTAGATAGTTATAATTATAGCTTTCTGTAGTCATGATAAAAGATAAATTAGATATAACATTTAGACACACAAAATAGGGTAGATGGTAGAATATTTTCTAATTTTTCCAAATATAAATAAACTAGATATTGTAATTGTAATTCTTGCTTAATAACTGCTTTCTTTTATGTAATTTTACTATATTAAAATTAAAATCTTCCTTTTTGATTAGACAGAAAAGGGGAAGTCTGTGGGATGTCTTTCTGTATGCTTTGAATATATGCTATTTCCATTGGTTAGTGCATAAAGCTGTTTTGGCCAATGGCAAGAAAGCTTACAGCCAGGAGGGAAATCCAAGTGGAGGGACAGATAGAAGAAGGGCAGAGTCTGGAGAGATGCCAGCCACTGTGAAAGGAGGAGCAAGATGCCATCAGACCGGTAATGCCACAGCAACGTGGTAACTTATAGATTAATAGGAACTGGTTAAATTATAAGAGTTAGCAAGCAAGAACCCTGCCATGGGCCATACAATTGGTAATTAATATAAGCCTCTGAATGATTATTTTATAAGCAATTAAAGGACCATGGGGCCGGGTGGGGCTGGAGAAAGTTCTGACTACACTTGTGTGAGATTATTTTCTGTATTTTCATGGATGTAGTTAACCTTCTTAGGTTGGAGTTTTCCTTTTTACCTTCTGTAGGGCAGGATTTGTGGACAGATATTGTTTAAATTTGACTTTATCATGGAATATCTTGTTTTGTCCATCTATGTTGATTGAAAATTTTGCTGAATATAGTAGTCTGGGCTGGGTTCTGTGGTCTCTTAGAGTATACAGGACATTTCTCTGGGCCTTTGTGCCTCTTAGAATCTCCATTGAGAAGTAGGATGTAATTATAATAAGTCTGCCTTTATATGTTATGGATCTTTTCTCCTTGCAACTTTTAATAGTCTTTCTTTGTTCCGTGTGTTTAGTGTTTTGATTTTTATGTGGTGAGGAGATTTTCTTTGCTGGTCCAATCTATTTGGTGTTCTGTATGTTTCTTGTATTTATACAGTCATCTCCTTCTTTAGGTTAGGAAATTTTTTTTGTCTATGATTTTGTTGAAAATGTTTTCTGGGCCTTTGAGCTTAGATTGTTCTTCTATTCCTATTATTGCTAGGTTTGAACTCTTCTTGGATATTTTGTGTCAGGAATTGTTCAGATTTAACTTTTTTTCTGACAGATGTATCTATTTCTTCCACCATATTGTCAATTCTTGAGGTTTTTTCTCCTATCACGTGTATTCTGTTGGTGATGCTTGTGCCTCTAGTTCCTGTTCACTTGCCCAGATTTTCCACTTCCAGAACTTCCTCCATTTGTGTTTTCATTGTTACTTCTATTTCCATTTGCAAGTCTTGAATATTATTATTCATTTCTTTCAACTGTTGCTGGAGAGCTTCTCTCCATGTTCCACCAAGCCCCGCAGTCCCACAATCCAAGTATAAAATAATCACTCAGACGCTTATATTACTTATAAACTGTATGGCCGTAGCAGGCTTCTTGCTAACTGTTCTTATATCTTAAATTAACCCATTTCTATAAATCTATACCTTGCCACGTGGCTTACCGGCATCTTTACAAGTTGCTTGTCCTGGCGGTGGCTGCAGTGTCTCCCCCTCTTTCTTCCTGTTTCCCCAATTCTCCTCTCTTCTTGTCCAGCCTATACTTCCTGTCTAGTCACTGGCCATCAGTGTTTTATTTATATAGAGCAATTTCTCAGGTACCATTATGTTCCTTCTCAGGTCTTTGATGGGATTGAAGACTAGCAGTTATAGTTACAACTTAGTATATATAATATTTTAGATAGAACATATTAAGTATTAGATTCAGGTTCTTTAGGATAGGACACTTTTTGGAATGATCTTTATAACATGCCATTTACCTATGCTCTATACTTCTCTGGATTTTAGTATGTGTTTCTTGCTTGATATTGTTTGCATCAGTTGTAGTTCCATTTTATCTAGGTCATTATCCCTCATTATTCCTGGACAATATTTGATAACCATTCCTTTGTATATAGTCTTGTATTAGTTTAGAACCTTCTTATTTACACAAAAGGGGGAGATGTAGTGGGTAGCCATTCCAGCTTGGATCTGGAAGTTCCAACCCCCACTGAGACTTTGGCAACTGTCATGCCTACAAGGCAGGGCCAGGGGAGGTGCCTGGAGACCTGAGAGCTGGATGGGCGAGCGCTCTCTCTGTGTCGGGATCCTGAACGGTGGAGGTGGACTGAACAGAGCTCCAGAGAACACCGCTGGATTGTGATACACCTTCCCCAGACCCTGCGACCTACCTATCCCTTAATTTGTGAGTTAAGCCATTAAATAAATATCCTTTTAACTACGTGGAGTGGCCATAATAATTTCACCAATATTCAACAGTTTATTTCATCAGGGCTTTCCGAAGGGCTTTATTCACTTCCTCTTTAAGGACTTCTATCATCTTAATAAAGCTAGTTTTAAGGCCATTTTCTTGTACTTCAACTGTGCTAGACGATCTAGGGCTTGCTGTAGTAGCATAGTTAGGTTTTGGGGGTGACATACTGTTTATTGTGTTCTCATGCTGGCCTCTAGGCATCTGGGTTTGGGGGTAATTATAAGTCTGGTTGCTGATTTCTGCGTTTGTCTTTGTTGAAGGGGTGTTTTGTTCCTTGGTTTCTGTTTCCTCTCTGGTCTTCTGGCCTGTGTGGTCTGTGGTTGAGCAGGAGTTCCCTGCCCAAGCTGGGGCCTGCTCTTCTGTGTTCTGGCCCCCAACTCTTTCAGAGGCACCCTACGTGACCAGAGGCTACCCAGGCCACTGGGACTCTGGGTATGCTGCCCACCTGCAGCCCTTTCCCCCACCCTCACTCTTGGTTTACTCCAACCTATCCCTAATCCCACCACCTCTCCTCAGCAACTTGAAAATACATTTTGGTAACAGGGAACCAAAAAGGAATAAAGAATAAAAAAGAAGGATTCAGGTATTAAGTGCTACTTCATCAGGGACTATCTATTTCTGAATCTCTCCATGAAATCCATGAAAATAATTTCAGTAATTGCTATTTTATGAGTAAATGTCTCAACATATTATTTCAAAATGACACAAATTAAAAGGGAATCAAATCATCCTTTGAAAGTAGGCAATGAAAACAAGTAAAAAGTAGTATTTGTAAATTTTGACTTCATATTCTTCTATGTCAAATTTTCAGTAGGAATAAAGAACTGGTAAATCTACAAGAGTTGGTTTTTAAAATTATGATTAAATTTTTCTACGGTGAAATGTATAGGTTTACTTATAGTGTTGTGTCAGGGATGCTAAACAATACAGACTATGATCAATCTATAAATCTTACTCTCAGATCTGCATGCACATACATACACATTCACACACATACATGTATACACTCACGTTTACAGACATTTACACACACACATATAACTCAATCATCAAATTGGAAAGTATATTAGCTACTAGTTTGAAATCTATATGTTGTATACAAATGTAAAATACTGATATCTGGAAGAAAACAGAACACAGTGATGAGGACATATTGGAAAATCAGAGTCAAGGTGGCAGAGCACTGAGGGTGTGTGTGTGTGTGTGTGTGTGTGTGTGGTGTCTGTAGGCTTGTAGCCTAACTAGAGTTCTGGTGGTCTGTGTGGCCTATGGTTGAACAGGGTGCTTCCACCGGAGTTAGGGGCTAAAAGAAGTCTTTCATACTGTCATAGTTTGAAAGAAAATGACCCCTAGAGGGAGTGGCACTATTGTAAGCTGTGGCTTTATTGGAGGAAGTGTGTCACTATGGAGGCAAGCTTTGAGGTCTTATATATGCTCAAGCCATGCCAAGTGTTACAGTTCACTTCCTGTTGTCTTTGGACCAAAATGTAAGGACTCTCAGCTCCAGAACCATGTCTGCCTACATGCTGCCTTGCTTCCCACCATATTGATAATGGACTAAACCTCTGAACTGTAAGTAAGCCACGCCAATTAAATGTTTTTCTTTATAAGAGTTGCCATGCTCATGGGGTCTTTTCATAGCAATATAAAAACCCTAATTAAGACACATACCATACTTCTACTCTGCAATATATATATATATATATATATATATATATATATATATATATATATATACACACACACACACACACACACATATATATATATATATTCAGATTTAAATACATTTATAACCACCTACTATTGTATGATGGTTAATCAGTAAAGTAACGTGCTATACAAGTTTACAGCCCAAGAGCAATAAGTAAATACTGTATAGCTTAGGTGCATAATAGGCCATAACATCTAGATTCATGTAAGTATACCAACCATATGATGAAATAGCTTCATGATGCATCTCAGAATACAACCTCATTATTAAGTCATGATTCACGTCTGTATGTTTTTTTTGAAGGATTCTAAGATGTATAATTATGAGTAAGTAAAACAAATCCACAAAGATATACACTCTTTCTAGGTTTTAAAATAAATTCGTTTTCTCTTTTCTATCAAGTTATTCAAATGAATCATTTTAAGCCTATTGACATTGCTGTTCCTCTTCCAAATTAGAGAGAGTCTTTTATTACTGTTGGTGCTTGTGTCGTTGCTTTCTTGATACTGGCAGGAGGCTGCTGGAGATTTCACCTGAGGGTTCTCTAATTTCTCTGTTCACTCTTCTCAGTCCCTTCTTCAGATCGGTAAATTTGACCGACTAGAAGTTGCCTGGTTCTGATACAACTCATCACAGACTTAACTGATTTATAAGTCACTTCCAATCTAGACCTAACAGTGTATGTCAATTTCTGTAGCTAAAAAGGCCTAGAGACCAGCATATAGTGTGGAAACTTCTGGAGCATCAGAAGGCCCCAACATCATACTTCATTTTATTACTTAAAAGTTACTTGATATACATACCATAAAGATACATGCTCAGCTATGTTCATAGCAGCACTATTTGTAATAGCCAGAACCTGGAAACAACCTAGATGCCCATCAACGGAAGAATGGATGAAAAAAATGTGGTGCATATACACAATGGAGTACTACTCAGCAGAGAAAAACAATGAAAGCATGAAATTTGCAGGCAAATGGATGGAACTAGAAAAAATCATCCTGAGTGAGGTAACCCAAACCCAGAAAGACAGTTATGGTATGTACTCACTCATTGGTGGATTCTAGATATAAAATGAACAATCAGACCACAACCCATAGAACCATAGAGCTATATATATAGCATGGAGGTCCCTAGGATGACTGTGGCATATAATCAATTTCAGTTTTACTCAATTATTGAAAAAAAATAGCCAAATGAATGGAAACACATGAACTATGAACCAAAGGCTGAGGGGCTCCCAGCTGGATCAGGCCCTCTGAATAGGTGAGACAGTTGATTGGCTTGATCAGTTTGGGAGGCATCTAGGCAGTGGGACCAAGTCCTGTGCTCATTCCATGAGTTGGCTGTTTGAAACCAGGAACTTATGCAGGGACACTTGGCTTAGTCTGGGAGGAAGGGACTGGACCTCCCTGGACTGAGTCTACCAAGTTGATCACAGTCCTCGGGGGAGGACTTGTCCTGGAGGAGGTGGGAATGGAGGGTGGGCTGGGGGTAAGGGGAGGGCGTGGGAGGGGGGAGAATAGGGGAACCCATGGCTGATATGTAGAACTGAATGGTATTGTAAAATAAAAAATATATATCACAAAAAAACACTCTCCTGACATGATTTATTTAGGAAACAGAAAAACATGGAAAGGAAAAGAAAATTACTCTTCAATCTGGATGTCTAGAGAAAGCCACCCTCAACATTTCCATTCTCTCTTACTATGTTCATGCTTAATTTCCTTCTCTTTTTGCAGTGCAACTTGAATCAAACTAAGTCCATGGTTTACTGTTCTATTAATTTTTAAGCTGTCTCTACCAACAACTTTTACTTATATTATCATCACTCTTCAAAAACACCATTTTTAATGGTTTAAAGTATGAACAGGTAATAGATTTGGGTTTGGGTTGGTTTGGACTGGGTTTGAGGACAGAGTCTTGCTATGTTGCCCAGGCTGGCCTTACACACCTGGGCTCTCTCATTCCCCCCACATCCACCTCCTGAGTAGCTGGCAGAACACCTGGCTAGATCGTTAACAACAAAAAATCTTTCAGTGCTGAATTTTTAATGCCGGTCTATGTTTCTATGATAACTCATAGACTGTAAGAAGAATCTGTGCATATAAACATACTGTACACCTCTATAGTCTCTCAACAAAATCCCAGCGATACACTTAAGACAAAAAGTAGAACAACACAAAACAAATTTAAAGGACTTCTAAATGTTAACATAAGGACTAGAGATGTCACTTGGGAGTCCAGTGCTTGCCTAGCATACATGATACCACAGGCTTCGTCTCCAGCACCACACATCAAAAGTATCTTGTCTAAATATCAGTTTAACAAAAACTGTGACGGGCACAGTCACAGATGGACAGAATAGATGGTAGCAAAAGCTAAAGCCCCATCCCCATAGTAGGAAGTCATTAACACAAAATATATAATTTTAACCAGGCAGTAAGTGGTATACACCTTTAATCCCAGCACTCAGAAGACAGAGGCAGGTGGACCTATATAAGTTCAAAGCCAGCCTGGTCTACAAAGTGAATTCCATGACAGCTAGACACCCTGTCTCGAAAAAGCAAAATAATAGTAATAATAATAATAATAATAATAATAATTTTAAGTTAACATAAGCCTGCCATGTACAGCTAACAAAACAGAAGAATGAACAAAACCCAGACACTGAAAAACAGACTCAAGACGTATGGTATTCTTTGTTAAGTCTTGTTCTGTTTGAATTTTATGTTAATTTTATAAAGAAACAAATAAAGTTTAAAGTTTTTTTCAGAGCAATGTTTATTACTTAGCCAACTTGTTCAAAGCTAAAGTAAACTATACCCATCTCCTTTTAATTTAACTTACTTATTATTTCACATCCCAACCACAGCCTCTCCTCTCTCTACTCCCCCCAATCCACCCCTCCTCCATATTCTCTCAGAAAAGGGGAGGCTTCCCATGGGCATCAGCAAAACATGGCATATCAAGCTGCTGTAAGACCAAGCACCTCCCCCTGTATTCAGGCTGGGCAAGGCAATCCAACATAAGGAAGAGGTTCCCAAGAGCACCAGGGACAGCCCCAACTCCCATTGCTAAGAGTCCCACAAATAGACCATGCTGCACAACTGCCACATACATACAGGAGGCCTAGGTTGGTCCCACTCAGGCTCCCTAGTTGTTGGTTCAGATGCTGAGTTCCCATCAGCCAGGCTAGCCATTTCTGTGGGTATCCCTGAACTCCCTGGCTCCTACAATCCCTCTTCCCTTTGCTCAGCAGGACTCCCAGAGCTCTGCCCAATGTTTAGCCATGGATCTCTGAATCTGCCTCCATCAGTCACTGGATGTCTCTCTGATGAAAACGGGGTTAGTCACCAATCTGACCACAGGGGATGGCCAGTTCAGGCTATGCATCTACTGCTGCCAGGAGTCTTAGCTGGGGCCATCCTTGTACACTTTTGGGAGTTTCCTTTGTATCAGGCTTCTACCCAATGCCATAAAGTACCCCCTTTCCAGTCATCTCTCTCAGCACTCTCCCCCTCCACCCAACCCCAACCTGATCCCTCAAGTTCCCATGCCCACCTGCCCCCAGTCCACCCAGGAAATCTCCTCTATTTCCCCTTCCCAGGGAGATCCATGCAGCCCCTTCTTGGGCCTGCCTTGTTATCTGGCCCCTCTGGGTCTGTAGATTGTAGCATGGTTATCCTTTACTTTACAGTTAATATCCAATTATGAATGAATACATACCATATTTGTCTTTCTGGGTCTGGGTTACCTCACTCAGGATGATATTTTCTAGTTCTATCCATTTGCCTTCAAATTTCCTGATGTCGTTTTTAACAACTGAGTAATACTCCATTGTGTAAATGCACCACATTGTCTTTATCCATTCTTCAGCTGAGGGGCATCTAGGTTGTTTCCAGGTTCTGCTATTATAAATAAAGCTTCTATGAGCATAGTTGAAAAAAAAAAGTTACTTGATGCTGAGCTTCACTTTTTTAACATCTTTGTGTGTACCTTCTAGCTAAAATTCAGGTTCAGTTGGATATAGTGCTGGGTACTTGTGATTCCATTTACTTTGGAGGCAGAGGTAGAAGGATCCTTTGGAGCACAAGACTTGGCAGCCAGTGTGAGGACGATAACGAGTACCCAGCTTAAAACCATGAAGTATGAAGCATCTTCCAGTCAAAATCAAATTTATTCCCAGGAGCAAATGAAATGTAAGTGATGGAAGTGTATAAATAGAAAATGTAAGATTCTAATTTTGTTTATGAATTTGGTTTTTGTTGGGATTCACACAAACCTTTGAAAAGATTAGAACATTAACTGTCATTGGCTTTTTACCTTGATTTTAATTTCTCATTTATTCTTCAAGTATACTGCCTTGTGTAATTATATTATTCCTTATGTATTCAAGATTAAATTTACCAGGCAATCTTATTTACTCAAAAGGCTGTATCTAGTAGATAAAGTGTTTAAAACTTTTCCATAAATTTCAGTGAAAATGTGTAGGTTTTAAAAATGGTTTTAGTAGACTCTTTGATAAACTCAGAAGGCACAGTTTTAATACAGTTGCTATGTGTTTGCTTCACAGAATTTTCATCATGTCATTAGTTACCATTAGATAGATTAGTCAGAAGTTTCATATCTATATGGAGACTTACTTGTGGTTGTCATTTTAGTAATTACTTTTAAAATGTTTACATCCAATTTAGTGTGCTGAAATTTAGCATTATGTTTCCTGTTACTTTGCAAACCAACATAGATAATATCAAATCAGCAACACCCTGTACATTTTAAGCATTTTAGATGTGTTGTGTGGCTAATCCTGTTTGTCAACTCAACTACATCTGAAATCAATTAAAACTCAAGAAGCTACTTTAGTCTATATTTGTGTCACACTCATCACCATGCCTGTTTTATTTATTTAACATTGATATATGTAAAATATAAATTGACATTAAAAGTGTTATGCATATGCAAAAAAACCACAAAACTCAAGAAGCTGAGCATGCCTGTTATCTGTGAAGGATTTTCTTGCTTGCATCATTTGAGGTAGGAAGATCCACCCTAAATCTGGGCCACACCATCTGGTGAC
The DNA here is from genome assembly GCF_049852395.1 of Peromyscus maniculatus bairdii. Classification (NCBI taxonomy): domain Eukaryota; kingdom Metazoa; phylum Chordata; class Mammalia; order Rodentia; family Cricetidae; genus Peromyscus; species Peromyscus maniculatus. The sequence goes on from NC_134865.1 coordinate 21,323,941, forward strand.
AGCCCACATAAAGGACATTGAAGAAGGAAGCTTTTGCTTTTTGCCTGCTTGCCCTCACTCTCATGGGCAAATTCATCTGTCACGTTGAGGCATTCCTTCCCCCATGTTAGAACTACTTCTTCAGCATTAAAATGTAGACTGAAGACAAGCGGCTCTCCAGAAATTTCCTGTGATTCCAGCACCAGAATGGGACTGCTGAGACATAAACCAAATTGTTGAAATGCCTAAACTACTTTAATTAAGACCCATGTGTGTGTGTGTGTGTGTGTGTGTGTGTGTGTGTGTTCATTCTATAGAGCACTGATGAATACAGGTGTCATTATTATTATTTTTTTACTATTTCAATTAATTAACTTTGTCCTTTAACATTTACTGATCAGAACTTGATTCAAGGTGGTGGTAGCCAATGACACCCACAGGGCTGTAGGCAGCTCTGAGAAGCCTGAGAGACTCACACAGGCTTCACGGGAGGCACAGCAGCAAAGGCTGAGTCTGCAGAGCATATGATATCTCTGGAACAACTTAAAAAAAGGGAGGACTTGTGGGAAGATGCTTTTACAAAGTAGTTTCGTGGAATTGGAAAGAAGAGGATTGGCAGAATGAGTGAGGCAGGACACACGGTGGAGAGGGGCTGAACTAGAGATGCAGTGGTGGTAACAGGTATGGGAGTGCAGCCACAGGGGACAGAGGAGCATGTTGTTGCCTAGAAGGGTTGGGCCATGTTGATTCCTAAGGGATGTAAGCTGGGCACAGAGGTGCGTAGTGGCCTGGAGCTCACACTGCCCAGCAGCATGATTACCCCAACTTTGGACAACAACAGGATACCAGAAGTGAAGAATGGTTCATTTTCTGCATTAAGCCTTCTTGAAAGACCTCCATGCTGCCATGTTAGTATCTGTCATCCTTACTGGCACCATAGGCCATGTCGATGTCTGTAGTTTGTGCTGCTAATGGAATCCATGTTGATGTCGATGACCCATGCTGCTGCCAAAGGACATGTTTGTGAGTCCAGGATCCATGCTGCTGATGGAAACCATGCTAATGTCCATGGTCTGTGCTGCCATCAGAGGTCATGTTGATATTCATGGACTGTGCTGTCACTGTAGACCATGCTGACTAGCATGGTCCATGCTTCTGCCAAAAGCCATGTTGAGGTCTGTGTTTTGTGCTGCAGCAAGAGGCTGTGTGGATGTCGGTGTTCCATGCTGCTACAGTGAAAGTCCATGATCTGTGCTGTCATCAGCTGCATGGACAAGGAAGCTTCTTTTGCAGTGATATCAGTGACTGCAGACTCATACCCAAGAATGAGAGACATGAAAGGCTTCTGTGACCCCTCCCCCCAAAAAAGAAACAGTCCAGACAGGAAGCTATTGAAGAGTGTCCTTAAAAATTGTGATAAAGATGTTGAAGTATAGCTCTTCACAGTTGATGGTTTCTGGCAGGGATGGTGGTGGGGAAGGACTCAATTTTCATTTAAGGATGGCCACTGGGAGTTTGTTCATGCTCCAGTGAGGATACGGGAAACACAAATTAGACTTGGTGCATTTTTCTTTTTCTTTTATTTTTTTTGGGGGGTGGGGTGGGGCACAAGAGTAGGAGGATGGACCTAGGAGGAACGGAAAGCAAGTGTGATCAGGATGCATTGTGTGAAATTCTCAAATAATTAATAAAAATATTATTTTGGAAGAAAACATTTACTGACCAATGAAGACTAAATTGTAATTGCAGCATTTCTATGAAATAATACCAAGTGAAGGCTGTTAATTTAAAGCCAGTTAGTATTTGAAACAATTTTTAATTTTTCTTTAAATTCTAGTTGTGAAGAATTTTGAATACCCCATTGCATTTCCATTTCCTTAAAGTGTTTGATAAATTTCTGACTATTTAAAAATTACACAGTTTTATATTACCTCTACTTTATTGTACTATTTTTAGGTACCTAAAGTATACATACAGTAAAGAAAGAAGTAGGTATCTCAGACGTGTCCTCATTACTTTTCATAGATTAGCCAGTGTGGTTTCATGTTTACTTATTAAAAGAATGTTTAAGCATTATGTACTTTTATCAATACTATATAAGCATTATGGTATTATGTGTTTTTACCAATACTGTATCAGATGGTAAGTATAAGCTGATGACTAAAGTTTAGCTCCTACTCCAATGAAACCCAGAATTTGATGGCAGGGATGAAGACACTGTTACTTTTGGACCATGTAGTCAATGTCACATTGATGGCAGGGATGAAGACACTGTTACTTTTGGACCATGTAGTCAATGTCACATTAGAGGTGTGTACTGAGCAATGAAGAATTAAAGAGGAAAGCTATGCAGGTTGTCAGATTTGGCAAACTCTTTTTGCAAGAGGTCTCTTATAAACTATGGCTTAAAATAATTTTAATCACTATACACCGTAAATAGAAGCATCTGTGATGAAGGTTGAGGGATATATTAGTCTATGGGTTATTAGGGATCAGCTTAATGCTATATCCATTTAGTAAAACAATAGATGTAGGTTCTAGTTCCTATACCCTGTCTTGCCATTGGTTCTTAACCCAGTAGCGATGCTTCTTCTGTTTGCATTGTGTGGAACATTTTAAGGAATATTGGTATTAGCTGTTCTTTGAAATTCTGGTAGAATTTTGTACTAAAACCATCTGGCCCTGGGCATTTTTTTTTTGTTTGGGAGACTTTTAATGACTGCTTGTATTTCCTTAGGGGTAATAGGTATATTTAAATTGTTAATCTGGTCTTGATTTAATTTTTGTATGTGGTACCTATGCAGAAAACTGTTCATTTCTTTTACCTTTTCCAATTTTGTGGAGTACAGGTTTTTGAAGTATGACCTAGTGATTCTCTGGATTTTCTCATTTTCTGTTGTTATGTCCCCCTTCTTATTTCTGATTTTGTTACTTTGGATATTCTCTCTCTGCTTTTTTGGTTAGTTTGGATTAGGGTGTGTCTATCTTGTTTATTTTCTCAAGGAACCAACTCTTTGTTTCATTGATTCTTTGTATCATTCTCTTGTTTCTGTTCTATTGATTTCAGCCAGGAGTTTGATTATTTCCCGCCATCTACTCCTCCTGAGTGAGTTTCTTTCTTTTTGTTCTAGATCTTTCAGGTGTGCTGTTAAGTCACTTGTGTGAGATTTCTCCAAATTCTTTATGCGGGCACTTAGTGCTGTGATTTTTCTTCTTAGCATTGCTTTCATAATATCCCATAAGTCTGGGTATTATGTGGATTTCCTTTCCTTGAATTTTAGGAAGTTTTTAATTTCTTTCTTGACCCATTGGTGATTCAGTTAACAGTTGTTCAGTTTCCACGTGTTTTAAGGTTTTCTGTAGTTTGTATTGTTGTGGAACTCTAACTTTAATCCATGGTGATCTGATAAGACACAGGAGTCATTCCATTTTTTTTCTTTGTATCTCTTGAGGTTTTCTTTGTGACCAAGTATGTGGACAGTTTTAGAGAAAGTTCCATGAGGTGCTGAGAAGAAGGTATATCTTTTGTGTTTGGGTGAAATGTTCTATAGATGTCAATTAAGTCCATTTGAGTCATCACATCTGTCAGTGCCCTTGTTTTTCTCTTAAGTATCTGTCTGGCAGACTTGTCCATGGGTGAGAGGGAGGTGTTGAAGTATCCCACTGTTAATGTCTGGGGTTTGATGTGGTTCAACCTTTAGTAATGTTTCTTTTACAAATTTGGGTGCCCACATATTTGGGGCAGAGATGTTCTGAATGGAGACTTCATCTTGATGTATTTTTCCTGTGATGAATATGAAATGTCCTCCTCCATCTCTTTTGATTTGAAGTCTATTTGAAGTTTTTTTGTTTGAAGTCTATTAGTTAGACATTAGGATAGCTATATCAGCTTGTTTCTTAGGTCCATTTGATTGGAAAATCTTTTCCCAAACCCTCACTCTGAGGGTCTGTGTTTGAAGTTGAGGTGTGTTTCTTGTATGCAGCAGAAGGATGGATCTTGTTTTTTTTATCCATTCTGTTAATTTGTGTCTTTTTATTGGTGAATTGAGTCCTTAGGTATTAAGAGAGATTAATGACCAGTGATTGTTGATTCCTGTCAGTTTTTGGTTTTGGTAGTTTTGGTGTGTGTGTGTGTGTGTGTGTGTTTGTGTGTGTGTGTGTGTGTGTGTCCCTTTTTTTGGTTTTGCTCATGTGAGATTTATTTATTGCCTCTTTTTTGGTGGGTGCAGCTAACATTTTTGGGTTGGAGTTTTCCTTCTAGTACTTTCTGTAGGGCTGGATTTGTGGCCAGGTATTGTTTAAATCTGGTCTTGTCATGAAATATCTTATTTTCTTCATCTATGATGAATGAAAGTTTTGCTGGGTATAGTATTCTGGGCTGGCATCTGTGGTCTCCTAGTGTGTGCAAAGCATCTGTCCAGGATCTTCTGACTTTTAGAGTCTCTATTGAGAAGTCAGGTGTAATTTGATAAGTCTGCCTTTATATGTTACTTGAACTTTTCCCTTTGTAGCTCTTACTATTATTTCTTTATTTCTGTATGTTTAAGGGTTTGATTATTATGTGGTGAGGGGAACATTTTTTGGTACAGCCTGTTTGATTATCTGTAAGCTTCTTATACCTTTATAAGCCTGTCCTTCTTTAGGTTGGGAAATTTTTCTTCTATAATTGTGTTGAATATATTTTCTGTGCTTTTGAACTAGAATTCTTCCCCTTCTTCTATCCCTATTATTCTTAGGTTCGGTCTTTTCATGGTGTCCCAGATTTCCTGGGTGTTTTCTGTTAGGAATTTATTTGATTTAACATTTTCTTTGACCATTGGATTTATTTCCTCTATCATATCTTCAGTGCCTGAGTTTCTCTCTTCTGTCTGTTGTATTCTGTTGGTGAAGCTTGCATTTGTAATTCTTGTTTGCTTACTCAGATTTTCCATTTCCAAAATTCCCCTGGTTTGTGTTTTCTTTATTGCTTTAATTTCAATTTTTCCGTCTTGAACCATTTTCTTCACCTATTTGATTTTTTTCTTGACTTTTTTTGGCTTTCTTTAAGGAATTTGTTGATTACTTCCAATTTTTTGTTTGTGTATTCCTCGATTTCTTCAAGGGAATTTTTCATTTCCTCTTTAAGGACCTCTATCATCTTCATAAAGTTATTTTTAATGTCATTTTCTTGTGCTTCAGCTCCTTTGGAATGTTTAGGTCTTGCTTTTGTAGGATCACTGGGTTCTGGTGGTGCCATATTACCCTTTCTGTTGTTCAATGTGTTCTTACACTGGCATTTACTCATCTCTTCTTCCAACTGGTATGTGTTGTACCTGTGCCTATGTAGTCTTCTGGAGTTGTGGGGGAGGGCTGGCCATAGGGACAATGACCAGTTTCATGGGGTTGGGTGGAGATCTGACCATTTAAAATTCCATCTCTCTTCCTGCTTTTCCCACTCTTCTTTATACCTGTACTCCATTTTTCTCATTGTTTCATCTTTTACTTTTCTAACAGAGCAAAATAACTTTCAAAGAAAGAAAGGGCATTCAGTAAATATAGATCATATTAGCAGCATTTTATTCTGTTCATAGTGTGTGCAAGTGTGTGTGTGTGTGTGTGTGTGTGTGTGTGTGTGTGTGTGTGTAGTTTGTGCATGTACTTTTTATATTTGGGATGAGTATATGATTTTAATGCAAAATGCTTCTTTATAAACTTAAAGATGATCTATTTTCTGAGCATACAATAGTGGTAATGTTTTATTTTGTTTTGCTTAAAATAATTTATTGTAGTTTTTGCTCATTGGTGTTTTGCCTGCATGTACATCTGTATGAGGATGTCTGAAACCCTGAAGCTGGAAGTTACAGACAGGTGAGAATTGCCATGTGGGTGCTGGGAATTGAACCCAGATCCTCTGAAAGAGCAGACAGTGCTCTCAACCACTGATTCATCTCTTTAGTCTACTTGCTAACCTGTTTTTAATTTCAGAAATTTTTGTTTGTTTCTAGATATAATGTACTTGTCATTTATCCTTATAAATTGTTATATCTTTTAAATTTTATTTATTTATTTTTACTTAATTAATATTAGTGTTTTACCTGCATGTATGTATATGAAGTGTATAGGTGCCAAGAGCCAATGGAGGGCAGAAAGTACATTGAATCCCCTGGAACTGAACTTACAGATGGTTGTAAACCACCGTCTGGGTGCTTTGAACTGAATCCAGGTGCTCTGCAAGAGCAATAAGTACTTTTAACCCTTAGCTATTTTTTCAGCCCATGTTATTTAATTCTTAGTAATTTAGTCTATTTTCTGTTAACTTTCTATTCTCTACTTTCTGTGTTTGCTCATTTTGAATTTATATTATTCCCATGTTGGAAATTTACATTCCCTTTTCTTTTGTGATTTTGCATTTCCTCTATGTACTTCAGAGTTACTTTATTTTGTGTTCTGAAGGTATATCTAATTTGTTGATAATCTCTTCTCTATATTCTTATGCTTTATATTAGCTGTGACTTTTTAATATATATTTTCATTTCTTTTTGAACATAGGAAGAGTCAAGAAGTCAAACTATTTCACTGATAGCTAATATGAGTTTAGAGGAGGAAGTATAAGGACTTTCAGGAATAACAGGACACATATAAGACATAATCTGGGTATCAATAATAAAATGTCTCCTGTATACACTCAATTAAGGTCTGTAGACTTTGTCTCTCCTGCAGTTCAGACTGTAATGGTACTGTAATACCATGCAAGGAAGATATACTTAAAAAAATAAAATCAGGCCATATAGTTATGGAGAGACTAGAGTTGGGGTATTAAATGTGGTGAGAACTGGAAGAGAGAGGTAAGGAGGGAATATAGGAGAACAAATAACACGAAGGGTTATCTGAGGACCATGTAGAAACCTACTGTAGAAGATTCCTAAAATATACATATATAAAAAATATAAATGAAATCTCCAAATAATGGGGGAGGCCATGTTCCTACTACATTTTACATTACCAAGCAAAATTCCTCCAGTGTCAGGAATGGGTTAACTCTAATTGAGTCATTGTTCAAAGATTCTCCATGAAAACCCCAAGACATCTCAAGCTATTGCCACGACTATTGGTTGCTCTTCACAAACTAATTGTCAGGCTTTATCACTGAAGACAACACTTACATACCTCACTGAACACAGAGAAGTAGAGTGCCTAACTAAGACTCACTCCTACCTACTAGTGATCATGGTACTGAAAGGTACTCTGCATACTACTTGAGGGCAAAGGTAGCCATCAACCTAACTACCAATCTGGAGATATGTGGTGACCTGAATGCATGACCTGATGGTACAAACTTTACTGTAGTAATCAACCACTCTGATTGGATGTAAGGCCAACTCCACTAAATCAAAAGAATGTGATTAACATAATAATTATACATATTTATGGAGCACAGTGTAGAACTACGATACATAAATACAGTGTACTGATAAAAAATGGGCAGTTCCTGGCACTCAGGAGGCAGAGCCAGGTGAATCTCTGTGAGTTTGAAGCCAGCCTGGGCTATGGAGTGAGTTCCAGGAAAGGCGCAAAGCTACAAAGAGAAACCCTGTCTCGAAACGACCCCCCCACACACACACACCCAAAATGGGCAGTGAAGTTTTCTACCTGTTTACTGTTCTGTGTTTACATGTAATAGGCACAATAACTTATTCTGAATTATAGTCACTTTTTTGTGTTGATGAACACTAGGACTTAATGCCTCTAACCCATAGCCATTTCTTAATTGGTCCAGCTTCCCTCTGTCCTTTCTTCCTTGTGCTTACTGTCTTCTGGTAATCACATTACACATTCCCTTTGAGTTTTCCTTAAACATCCACACATAGCAGAGAACATGTCAGAACATGTCATATTTGTCTTCCTTGCAAACAATATTTTAAAAATTTTAAATAATAAAAACTTATAGTCTTATAATATTAGTAATTATATTGGAGCTGTTGATTAACATAGAGCCTCCCACACATGATATATAATCAAAAAATGTCAAAAATAGTAATTAAAAGTTAAGGCATTCTAGTTAGAACTGTTGTGTTTAAATACTGGCTTAGTTACCTTCTAGCAGTGGAGTCTTGTCAATTTTTTAAGCATGAAGGATTTTATTTTATTATCTATAGATAGTAATGCTAATGGTTCTAATCACATTTATCTTATAGAGGTCTGTGGATTAAAGATAATTATACTCTATTGTAGTCTACTTTTCATCCTTTTGGATATGTGTTGGTCTTTGCTATACTTAACCAATAAATTACAACAGAAATGGGTCTTTCCTGTATCTGGGTCTTTTGAGGCTGTATTACCTGGAGTTCTGCACGTTTTGTTTATCCTGTTCTAAATGTTTTTCTTAAAAACTCTCTTGGACTGCTTAGGGACTTTCTAACAAGTTTGACAAGGAAGAATGAGATTCTTTATTGGAATCAAACAACTGCTGCTCTGCTTAACTCAGCATCAATTGAGCTCTTTCATCCAATATTTCATCCAAGGCAGCTGACACGTGGGTTCAACCTCTTGGAACTTTCATAGGTCATCTACTACCTGAACATGCTCTAGGGAGCCCAGTGGATTTCATTCATGTATAGCATTAGTACAATCCATATGACCTCACCTGATTTTTTAAATTCAATTTCATTAATAATGAGATATAACAAATGATTTTTCTGTTAGGAAACAAAATTTTGGGGTAGTTTATTACTTGGCAGGATAATAAATATTATGCTGTCATGAAGATTGAAAGCCATGCATGGTGGTTTACCATGCCATCCTAGAACTTGATTGAAACAAGAGGATCATAATTTTAAGGTAAGCTTGGGTTACATAATAAGTTTGAGGCTAGCCTTGGCTGCTTAGGAAGAACATGTTTGAAAAACCAATTGATTAAGTGAGTAAATGCTTATAAAGTTCTTAGCACAGTGTCTGGCACATTGGGAATGTTTCATATACCATGAGAGCAGTTATGAAATTGGTACATGTGTGTATAGATATGTTTGTTTATATCTGCAATTTGCAAGAACTGAGAATACCAAGTCAAGCAAAGACATATATTATGATTCAATTCAATATGAAATGAGCTTTAAGCCATCACTATAGAGAATTCTTTTCTGAGAACGCAGTATTACATCACTCTATTTTGCTCACCTCAACAGCCCATCTGAATGATGTTCACTACTCTTTTCATTTCTGTTAGCATCATTTGTTTATCAGACTTCCAAATCTTTATCTTCAGTTCACCTCATTAATCACATCATTAATTCAGATGTAACAATTCAGCTGCTCACTGAAAATATTCTACCGACATCTCTTGTTTTAATTACTTTTCCACTGCTGTGTCAGAGCACCATTGTTATTATTTGTAACCACTTCTGTAGTCAAATGACCATGCATGGGCTATCAGCGGTCAGGCAAAATGCTTAGTCACTTCAGGGCCTTAAGTCCCTACAAAATCCATTCACATCATGGTCATGTAATCTGTGCGCAGTGTGATCATGTAATCTATGTGCATGTGTGGTGTAGCTACATGAGACCATATACACATTTGAGAGGTGACCTATAAAAGTGGGCTCTCCCCTCTCCCTACTCTCTCTCCCTCTCACCAGAGGTAGTGCATCTCTCTCTCTCTCTCTCTCTCTCTCTCTCTCTCTCTCTCTCTCTCTCTCTCTCTCTCTCTCTCCTCCCCTGACATCTTTCTTTTCTATTATTTTGGTAGGCCTAGCCACCTCCACCCTTTCCCTTCCCTAATAAAAGCTCTTATAGTGGGTTCTGCTGTACCTCATGTTTTCTTGTGCCCAGTAAATAAATAACAACCATGACCAAGGCAACTTATAGAATAAACATTTAATTTGGGAGTTTATGGTTCTGAGGGTCCATGACCTTCATGATGGAGAGCATGGCAGTAGGCAAGCAAGTATCTTGCTGGAGCAGAGACCTACTGGTTACCTGGATAGCCAGGTTCCTCCATGGTCTTTGAGCAGAGGTCCCAGGGCAGCATTAATAATCTTTGGTTGTGAAGCCGGGCGGTGGTGGCACACGCCTTTAATCCCAGCACTCGGGAGGCAGAGCCAGGCGGATCTCTGTGAGTTCGAGGCCAGCCTGGGCTACCAAGTGAGCTCCAGGAAAGGCGCAAAGCTACACAGAGAAACCCTGTCTCAAAAACAAAACAAAACAAAACAAAACAAAAACAAAAAAAAATAATCTTTGGTTGTGAGGTGCAGAAGATCAGATAGACTTTCCTGAGGAGCAGGAACTTGGGGGGTGGGGACTAGCATACCTTGTCTAGGCAAAGTGGGGCAATCAATTTCTTCAGTGTCCTGCTTGTCCATAGTCTGGACAGGGTGCTGGCAGCAGTTGAGGTGAAGGGCAGTTTTTTCCCCATCCAGTGGCCAGCCTTGCCATATTTAAAGCAAGCTCCAGGTAGAGGTTCTTATGTGCTCATCATCTTTGGAGGAGATAGGGGTGCTTCCAGGAGCCAGTATATCTCTATCATGAGAAGCTTTTTTTTAATTAAACATTTTATGTTTTATTAATTTTTCTCATTTATTTTACATACCAACAACAGTTTCCCCTCACTCCTCTCTTCTCATTCCTTCAAACCTCCTTTCATCTATTCTCCCCCCATTCATACTGACAGCAGTCGAGGCAAGGGCACTTTCTTTCTTACTGTCTAACTTTTGCAATAAGAAAGTAAACTCCAGTTGGGGGCCCCTCAGCCTTTGGTTCATAGATCCTGTGCTTCCATTCATTTGGTTATTTGTCCCGGTGCTTTATCCAACCTTGGCTTCAACAATTCTCGCTCATATAAATCCTCTTCTTACTCACTAATTAGACTCCCAGTGCTCCACCAGGGGCCCAGCCGTGGATGTCTGCCTTCACGGTGAGACAGTCAGTTGGCTTGATCTGTTTGGGAGGCAGCTGTGCATTGGTGCCAGGTCCTGGACTCGTTGCATGAGTTGGCTGTTTGAATCCTGGGACTTATGCAGGGACACTTGGCTCGGTCTGGGAGGGGGGAATGGACCTGCCTGGACTGAGTCTACCAGGTCAACCCCGGTCCTCGGGGGAGACCTTGATCTGGAGGAGGTGGGAATGGGGGGTGGGCTGGGGGGAGGGGTGGGCGAGAGGGGGAGAACAGGGGATTCTGTGGCTATTATGTTGAACTGAATGGTGTTGTAAAATAATAATAATAATAATAATAATAATAAAAAATATATAAATAAAAAAAAAAGAAAAGAAAAAAAAAAGAAAAAAAAAAAAGAAAAGAAAGAAAGTAAACTCCATAAGGAGTTTCTTCAATACCCATCATCTTCTGTGAAGCAGATTGGTGTTGCCAGGAGCAGACATGTCTCATGGTCATAAAAAAGGAACCTATGCTATTAAAACATTTTAATGCCATATTCTGTAGATCTAAGAAGTGTTTGAAGATGACCTACCTAAAATATATTTGTTTGACCTTGAAGACATACCTAATATAAGTACAAGTTTGATTGTAATAACCAACTACTAAATTTCATTTCTTTATATCCCAATTAGTTGGTAATAATAACTTTCAAGGACTAGTAATTTGCATTACACTGTTAAATGAACTGTATAGGTACAATTCCTTGAACAAGATTAAAAGTGTAGGTACAGTATATTCTAACAAAATTAATTTCAAATTTGTATCAATATACAAAAATCCAATCCAATATAAAATATTTAAAACTAGTAGTTGCTTTCTAAAAGTAAATTCAATAATCTACCTTTTTATCTTATCATATCCATATTCTCCTTTTTTTCTTTTCAGAGTAGATTGAACAGTTTACCCTTTTATCCTATTGTTTCTATGTCTTTTTTCGGAGTAGATTCAATAATCTACCCTTTTATCATATCATTTCTATTTAATACATTTCTATATCATATCCCTCTTTCTTATTTTTAGGAAGAGATTGACAATGACGAATAACAATTTTAACCAACCCCTAAACAAAGACAAATATCCATAACCCATTTTTTGGGAATGTGGGAGTAGTTTTCTAGACTACGTTCTGCTGATTGGTGGTGCTCGTAGTCTTATGGGGACACAAAGAAAATTTAGGATCATGGTCAAGTTATGACTGGAGTAGTCTGTGAGGCTGTATCATCTTAGCTGGCCATCTCAATATTGTCCTGAGCAGTTTATAGTCCAAAGCCTGTCTTTGGGTGGTGTTTGTCAGCTTGGTGGCATTATCATGGTCCATGTGGATTCATCATTTTGCTATTGCATCATCTTTTTGGAGACTTCAAAGTCACTGTTAGGCATGGTCATAATTCACTGTAGAAAATCTTTTTTGTGGCCCCTTGCCTTGACTGCTGAAAGTATGCTGAACAAATAGGACAAGCAAGACAGAAAAGAAAGTGACTGCAGAACTTTGCCAAGACAATGAAGGACTGTCCTTCAAAAATCCTGCTTCACAGAAAAGTCTGTCAGATATTCTAGGCCTGCAGACTAAAGATGGATGCCCCAACATTACAGCAGAACCTTGGATCACTCTCCTGGAAGCCAGCTGCTTCTGTCATTTCTTATTTTAGGACATTGTTTGCTCTGCATTTCCTATTTACTCAGGTAATATATCATTCTCAGGTCACTGATGGAGTTGAAGACTAGATAGTAGTAGTTTTCCTTTTTAACAAATTCAGAAAAGACACCCATGAAAGAGATGTAAAATGTATAAGGTTGAGAGACATCAAAAGGTAGTCTTGGATTGGCAATGCAAATTAGGATAGAAAATGAATTAGGTACAACACTTTGGACTCACCAAGATAGGATATATAGTGGAGTTTTTTCATTGAAATTGTCAAATGCTAATGGACTAGATATTGTTAATATAATTATTGCCTGTATATATTTGCAAGTAATTATTGTACTTATTGTATATAGTTTTTCTATGTTAGTTAAAACTCTCACTTTTTATTTTAGACAAAAGGAGGAAATGTTGTATGATAGTTTGTGTTCTGACAAATAAAGCTTGCCTGAAGATCAGAGAATAGACCAAGCCACTATTTAACCATGGAGGTCAGGTAGTGATGGCACATACCTTTAATCCAAGCACGTGGGAGTTGGAGACAGGAATATAAGGTGAGTGGAGACAGACTCTCAGCTCTTTCAGTCTGAGGATTCACAGAGACAGGACGTCTGCCATTTGGTCTGAGATTTTATAGAGGTAAGACGTCTCTGGTGGCTGGCTGCTCTGCTTCTCTGCTCTTTCATCATTCACCATAGTATCTGACTCCAGGTTTTTATTGATTAAGACTAAATAGGGTCATGCTTCACCATTATCTATTAAGCATAGTTCTGATCACCTCGAGGCCTAACTTTAAAAATATATATGAGAAGCTAATCTGAACATACCAAAGAATTTGATCCTTTATGAGGTGACTATTAGTAACAAGATAAGATTTTTAACTCTTAAGTATAGTCCCTAAAGACACTGGGAACTTTCCTCATCCTTATAAAGTATATCAATTTAGAACACAACAGTCCTCTGTATGACTCAGTTTATCAAAATAGTAACTGCCTAACAATGCTAGCAAAAACAAGAGTGTTAGACATAAATCTTTAAGTCAATGGTTTTCATTTTTTTTGTGGTTCATTGTTATGAATCGTGATCTAAAATCTGCCATGCAGGCAACCCTAGGCTATTCCTGTAAAAAGGTCTTTGACCCTGAAATGTCGTGCATGGCCCATATGTTGAAAAATTCCTTCATGTTCTCTTGCCAGACTGTTTAAGGTCACCATCTTACAATGCATCATAAGATAGAAATATTCCAGTTTCTGTTGCTTAATAGTTGGGGCCCTGGTTTTAGTTGGCCAGTGCCTGCACTAGGTGTTTGAGATTCTAGTGAAGTCTTTAGCCTTTCTTGGGGTGGGCCTTTAAGCCTAAAAACCATGTTTTGGGTTGACATATTTCAGTTAACAGAAAGTTAATCAGAAGCGGAACTAAAGGGTTAAAAAAAAGAAAAAAAGAAAAAAAACCAAGGGTAGTATATTTGCCTAGAACTATCAATATTGATGGATTAGGTCTTTGTTTTAAGATTGCTTATTTAACCTTTTGATTATTGACCCTGTTAAAATTTTGAGTTAACATTTTTTGTTGTAAATATTATAGATTTTTTTAACCAGATCCAGTAAATTTGAACTCTTGTTCTTCCTGCCCACCAATTTTTGACTTTAGAGACTTTAAAAAAGTAAGTCTGGGTCTGAACAATCATGAGACAAAACTCAATTCCAGAGCCAGCTCTTCAGTGAAGCAGAACAGCATACAACAATTTTAATATCCATATTCAATTGACATTTGAATCCCTAGTACATCAGATCCAATGACCAGAGCACTGGAGATAAATTCTGAGCCCCTGGGAATCTGGCTGCAACAGAAACAGCTGAGCAGCAGCCAAGACACACGGGACACAGTAAACTCATACATTCAAGACCAGTCAGAAACAAACATTCAGTGGTCACATCCATGCATTCCAAACAGACAGACAAAACTTTTCTTGCTTCTTCCAACTGTAATTTCAAGGAGGCAGGTGGGGGAAATTCCACCAACCAAATTCTGTGGTATTGTAGTGGGTATAGGGGGCGAAGAGAGGGAATCGGAGTTGGAGGCAGATGCCGGCTTGTCCTCAACATTTTTGGAAAATGAAGTAGGAAGGGTAGCCCGGCAGCCCTGGTCGGGAAGGGAGCCCAGGCAGCCTCTGGGTTTGCCTTTCCCTTGGCAGAGTATAAAGGAGGGGGAGTGCTTCTCCTCAGAGGGAGGCAAGACAGGTTTTCCCTATTGATTGGCCCTATCAGTGGTACTGGAGCCATTTGGGGAGAGGGTTTCCCAAAAGGAGGACCCAGGACACAATATACGGCATTTGGTCAGGGTGGTGCGGGTGGCCAAAGACTATTTAGCCTGAACAGCAAGAGAAACAGTGAGTCTGAAAATGCCCCCAGGAGGCCAGTCAATTCTGAACATTGCCCACTGGACCTGACGTAGAGTGGAGAGCTTTCCAGGGAAGGTGGAATCTCCCGATTGATTCCTGGTCCTTTTTCTTGAAGTCTTTAAAGTGCTATAAAACAAGGTCTAGGGAGGGGAGATTTAGGGCCCAAAGATCCAGTAGTCCTATTATCCTGAAACAAGAGAGGAGAATAAAAGCGAGGACCCAAAGTGAAATCGGAAATCTGACCTGATATATATGGAGAAACTGGCAGTGCACCACAAAAAAGAGACAAGCAAGAGGAAAGGGTAACAGTTAAGCATGGTCCTATTCAGAACCAAGTGCATCAGCCGCTTCCCTGGTTGATCTCCCGAACATAGATGCTCCAGATGCTCCAGATGCTCCTGGTACAGGGAGGCCTGGAGGCCAGATGCCTCAGACACTCTCTACCCTGGGGACCCTGAAGTCCTGACCCAGCCACTGGAAAGCTGACCTAGTTGCCTATTTGACTGAGTCTTCTAGAGAGGGGCCAAGGGTTCTCTTGTCTCCCTTTGACCCCAGGAGCAACACTGCATCCAGTTTCTCCTCTTTTGGGTCCCAGAAAAAAAGGCTCCACAACCACAAAATCTCTAGTGCTTACCTCTGGAGATGGTCCCTAAGGCCAGGAGCAGACAGACTGGCCAGAGAATCTAACCTGTGGACTTCCAGATCCCAGATGAGTGCCCAAATTTTAGGGTCTGAGAATCCGGCAATAATCCACCACAAAAGACAAGGTTTTGAGCAAATCATAAATTTATTTGGAAAAACTGATTTCAGGGAGGCAGTCGAGTTCGGGCTCCAAACCACATCCCTCAGGTAGGGGCAGCAGCCAGGTTTAGTGGGGAAAACCATTAAGAGACGGCTCCTGAGTCCCATCCAATCAAAATGTAATATGGGGAGAAGCAGCTGGGGACTTTCCATGGTGACACCCTTCCAGCCTGTCAAGGAGTTCTGTAGTTTGGTAGTTCGGACTGACTCTGGGCCAACTACTCAGAAGGAAGTGAAACAATTGTGCTTTATACCTGTATGAGGGGTTTGAGGGACTTCAGGCTAGCCTCAGGGAATTGTGGGTAGCAGCTCAGGGCAGAATGGCAGACTGGGACAAAATAGAGTTTTTGCTGCTAAATAGGATCTAATACAACTACAGCTTAAATCGCATACTGATTCACACACACTGATAGAGGCAGACGTCAATATCCTCCTCTCATGAATGACCTGGACAGGCGATCCAGACCAAAAACTCAGTAGATAAGTGCTGGATATAACTGATGCTATAAAACAAATGGACCTGACAAATATTTACAGAATATTTCACCCAAACACAGAAGAATATACCTTCTTCTCTGGACCTCATGGAACTTTCTCCAAAGTTGACCATGTACTCAGAAAAAAAGAAAGTCTTAACAGATACAAGACAATTGAAATAACATCTGACTACCAAGGATTAAAGCTGAATATCAGCAACAAGATAAACATCAGCAAACCTACAGACTCATGGAAACTGAATAAATCCCCACTGAATGAATAATGTGTCAAGAAAGAAATGAAAA
This sequence comes from Peromyscus maniculatus bairdii, assembly GCF_049852395.1. Classification (NCBI taxonomy): domain Eukaryota; kingdom Metazoa; phylum Chordata; class Mammalia; order Rodentia; family Cricetidae; genus Peromyscus; species Peromyscus maniculatus. The sequence goes on from NC_134865.1 coordinate 21,340,452, forward strand.
GAAATGAAAGACTTTTTAGAATTGAATGAAAATAGACAACATATGCAAACTTATGGGACAAAATAAAAACAAGTTAGAGAGCTAACTGCCTACATAAAACAGTTGGAGAGATATTATACTAGTAACTTAATATCATGCCTGAAAATGTAGTTGGAAGTTTTCCTGTCCTGACTGCCCAGTCCTAAATAACAAACTCACAGGCTGAATAGGAATTATAACTGCTCGGCCACTAGCTCAGGCTTATTCCTAACTAACTCTTACACTTAAATTAACCAATAATTCTTAAGTTTATTTAGCCCATGGCTTGGTACCTTTTCTTCGTATGGCATTCTCATCTTGCTTCTCTGCATTTGCCAGTGACTCTCTGACTCAGCCTTTCTTCTTCCCAGAATCCTCTGTGTCTGATTGTCGTTTCTGCCTGGATACTGGCCAATCAGTGTTTTATTAACCAATGAGAGTAATACATATTCATAGTGTAGAAAAGGATTATTCCATAGCATGAAAGCTCTAGAACAAAAGGAAGAAATCACAGTCAAAAGGTACAGATTGCAAGAAATAATCAAACAAGGGGGAATAAAAAAGCAAAAAGCAATACAGAGAGTCAGTGAAACAAAGAGTTGGTTCTTTGAGAGAAATCAATAAGATTGAGAAACCTCTACCAAAGCTAACTAAAATGCTCAGAGAGAATATCCAAATTAACAAAACCAGAGACTAAAAGGGGGCCAGAACAACAATCATTGAGGAAACTCAGAGAATCACGAGGATATGCTTTTAAAATCTGTTTTTCACCCAATCAAAAAAATCTAAAAGAAATGTGTATGCTCCCCCTTTTTCTTGTGCCACACTGGGCACCAGGGTATGAGGACAAAGGGAGCAGAAACATGAGCAAGGGCTTGTATGGCTGTGAGTATGACAGAAAGAACCTCCACGAGTCAGCTTCAGTGAGACAGTTCAATTTCATTGCAGGGAGTAAAGAGAATATATAAAATGAGGACAGAAGCTGTGGTATCACCTAATAGGTGCTCATAGTATGTTTTATTTGCATTTTGTAGCACAGTCCCATCATACAGATGATAGCACAACACCTAATTATCATATGGGTAGCAGGGGCAGAGGATTTGCAGGGAACTGTTCAAAGGTCACACTTAAGGCAATTGAGGCATCCAAGCTCAGGAACAGCTTCCAAATAAGGTTAGACAGAGTAGGAAGCCCTGCTGGGAGAAAAGAGTCTTCTGTTTTGCACCAAGCTTAGAGAGCTGTCTGGACAAGATGGACTGCAGCCTTCAACAGCAGGGCCTTTCAACAGAAGTGAATAATTTTCTCAATAGGCACCAGTTACCAAATCAAATCAAGATAAGATAAGCAATTTAATTAGACCTATAACCCCTAGTGAAATGGTAGCAGTCATTAAAAATCTCCTAACCTGCTGGCCAAAGGAGCTCCGCATGACTCTCTAAACAACTCAGGCTTGGAATATTCAACAATAAATGGGATATCTCCATCAAATCCTTCCCCTTAGAGCACAGGGAACCCTAGGGAAGGAGGCATAAAGAGTGTAAGAGAGCCTTTAAGTCACCATGAACAAAGCTCATATGAACTCACAGAGAATGTAGCAGCATGCACAGGGCCTGCAAAGGTCTGCACCAGGTCCTCTGTGATTAAGATTTTTAGCTTCCAGGTTTGTGTTTTTATGGAATTCTTGAATGTGTGAGAGAGGATCTCTGACTTTTGTGCCCTTTCTTGGGCACTTTTTCTTCTGTTGTTCTGTATTGTTCAACTTCAATATGATAGTTTTTGTTTTATCTTATTATATTTAATTTTGTTATATTATTTTAAAAATGACTGAATAAATTAATGAAAACCTACCTACTAAGGTAAAGGATAATAACTGAACTGTGACTTATAGCTGCTGGGAGAGGGAAAATCAGTTTTCTCCAATGGAGTGACACTGGGTATATCAAATACTCCAGGACAGGTCTCATGTTCAGGAGTAGTTGACCATCATATAGTGGACTTCACAGTATTTTTGTGTTCTTTTATTTATTTACAGTTTGGAGGTTTATTGTTTGTTTATTTTGGAGTTGTGGTTTTATTTTGTTTTCTGGTTTTGGAGAGATTTGTTGTTGTATTGGATTTTTGTTTGCTTTTAGAGAAAGAACTGGAAGTTGGGTGGGTAGAAAAGGGGAGAGGATTTGGAAGGGCTATTTCTTTAATTGTTGAACTCCATCAACATATATACTCAAGATTTTACATATATATGTATATGTATACACATATATAACTATATATATAACTATAACTATATATATATATAAAACTAAATATACAAATACAACCTGTTCAGTCTGTATAATCTTACCTCTATGTATATTATTTCAGGGCTGACCATTTGGTGCTGGATAACCAATTTCAGGGCTTTTTCCTGGGGAAGACTAATTCTCCTGTTCTCAGTATTTCTTAGTTGCCTGTCGTTCTTTGTATAAGGTTGAGGTCCTATGAGATTTCCATCTTCTATGGTGTCTGTCTATTGCCTGTCTATTGGTGTCATCCTCATTCAAGTCTTATTTAGGAAGCCATGTTGATGAGACTTCATAGGTATACCTCCCCTGACAGTTCTAGGAGATGAAATCACATAAAAACTTCCTGCTCCTCTGGCTTTTACAATCCCACCTACCTCTTCTGCTATGATCTCTGAGCCTTAGTTTTTGCAGAAGTAGTTGATGCATCAAATGAAGCTGAAGCTGGGAACCACACAATCACTTGCTCTCTGCCTTTTTTTTTTTTATCAGTCATGGCTTTCTGTATGGTTTCTGTTGCAAGGAGATGCTACTTTGATGAGGGGTGAAATCTATACTTATCTTTGGGTAGACGGGTAAAGATGTAGAATATAGTTAAGAATTACCTTGGCTTAGTAAAACGGAAATTATAGGTTCTCTCCCAAGATTCACTATTTCATTAGCACCAGATGCTTGACTAGGTTTCCAGTATCAGGCACAATTCACCTCTTATTTAGTGATCCTTAGGTCAGGTTAGAGAGCTGTGGCTTACTGCCATGGTAGGTTTGCCACTGTTGAGTCTTTACAGCTGTGATGCCATGCCGGTCACTGCTGTAGTTCATAGGTACCGTAATTGTGTGTGACTGTTGGTTTCTTTCCACCCTTGGAAGCTTTCAAGGCATCTTCAGGGAAGAAACTTCCAAGTCAGAATCGGAGGGCATTCTCCAGATTCTGTGTACAAAGTACATGATATCTTCAGCAATAAGAAATTACTTCCAGGCTCTGTGAGGCAATCAAAGGTAACAGAGATATCCTATGTTTTGGGAGTTCCTTGGACCATCATGACCAACAACTCAGAAGGGGCTTCTTATGTCTGGCTTGGAGTTTCTGTTTTTATTTTTGTTTTCTTTTGTTTGTTTGTTTTGGACATCCTATGGCCCTTGAGGGGGGGATTAGTTTAATGAATGAAGAAGTTGGGAAATAATCTTTTAACTATGGCAAAGAAAAGTAGCACAACAGAATTCTGTATATTAGGATTATTTGAATGTTCACATTCTGCCAATTTTGTTCTTAAATTTATAGATTATTTTCAATAAAATGATAGCAATTTCCAAAAAGCAATTAAATACTTAGCGATACAGTTCAGTGGTAGAGTGTACTGAAAGGAAAGTGTGTGTGTGTGTGTGTGTGTGTGTGTGTGTGTGTGTGTGTGTTGTGGTGGGGAGAGATTCACACCTAATTTAATACTTAGAACGCCGATACAGGGTTGTTGCTGTGATTGTGAGGCCGGGAAAAACTACATAGGAGACTCAGACAAAAATTTTTCTTTTCCAAATGGAAGTTGAGACACAGAAATTCCAATTTAAGCATTCTTTCATTGCTTGATATGTTTTGGTTGAATTTATAAGAGTCTGAGAAAAGGCAAATTAGAAATTTCAACTTAAAATACTGAAAAAGAAATCCTATGAAATTCTAGGGTTTACATCGACAATGATAACATTCCTGGATGCTTAAGTCCCCGATTTTACAAAAAATTCTTGGTTGTCAGAGTGTAAAATCAAACTGTTAAATTATACAAATATTCTGATTGGAGGACAAAAGCTGCTAGTCTTCTGTGAGATGTATGATCATTCAATAGTGTCTTCTTGCAAAAGATCTTATTGCAGTTTGTTTTTTTTCCCCTTTTCTCTGCTGTAAATAAAGGGTCAAGTAATATCTTCTAATAACTTATAACTCCATCTTTTTCTTGTTAGGACATGTCACCTAGCACTTTTTGATTATATGTTCTCAGATAATAGCTGGGGCAGATTGACCAAAAGAGAGCAATTTCTTTAATCAGGATAACATAATGATTCCATCACAAACTTTAGATAGAGCTATGGATATCACCAATTTTCTTTTTTATCTATTAATAGTGCTGTATCTTTAGTGGAATTGAAGACAGGGCCTTCTTCAGGTCTCAATACAACTTTACAAAAGGCCATAACAATGGCTTTAGAATCACATCTATTAGTTCTACAATGAACGAAGTTTTCTAGTAACTTGGCCATAACTTGAGGACAGGACCTTGTAAACACCAAGCAGTGGTATGCAGGGGACTGAAGTCTGAATTCTCTAGTTGTTGAAGGACTTCACTCTATTCTTGAGTCATTTGGTGGGCATCAGTTTCTTTGTACATAAAAGAGGGAGTTGTCCCATATGCTCTAAGGTGCTTTCTGTTTCTAATGCTCCCTGGACAAAGATGGATGGAATCTAGACACCTTGCACTAAGTGTTTGATGATTATGAAGAATGTTGACATCCCCATGGGTTGTAACACTGGTAATATGGAAAAGCTGTGACATTACAATATGACACTGTTGTGGGGTGTTTACCCACCAACCCCACAGTTCCCCAGAGTTTTCTTGAGTGAGAGCAGCAGGAAATATTAGATAGAAAATAAAGGATAGCCCCGAGAGGGCCTGGAACCTATTCCAATGGGCCCTGGCTGTCTCTGCCCTAAGGTATTTATAGAAAAGCCAAGGGGTTGAGCAAAAGACCTCTCCCCAGCACAGCCAAGTGCACATCTCAGACACCTGGACTCAAGTCCGTGGTCCAATCATTCTCACATTCGGACCTGCTGGGTAAAGCCATGAGGAACCTGAAAATGGGCTTCCACACACTGTGGAAACAGAATTAATGTGAATAAGCTCCCCTACAATAAATTTCTTTGTTTATGTGGATAATAGTTGAGTAGCTGTTTAAAAACAACCTGAACTGAGTGAAAACAAAATATCCTAATACTGGTTGAAAATATGTAGTAAACATTACTGTTTTTATTTCTGATGAAGAGCAAAATAATTAGGTTGAATATATTCAATTCAATTATTTAATTGAATTTAATTTATGCCTTATTACTGTGACTAATACATTTATTATTTCAAAAGTATGTATGAAAAGATATAAACATTAAGATAGTGAGAAAACAGACTGAAGATTTCAGCTTTTTCCTGAAAAAATCAATCTGAAAGAATTATGTATCATTATGTATGTAACAAAGTTAAAATAGAAAAACTTAAAGATAGGTTTTCAATTTATGCATCTATAATGGATACTTTTATGCATATGATGATATGCGCAATAGTTTACATTTAACTATATGTAATGTTATAAAAACATTCATCTGTCTTTTAATTCCTGTAATGACCACTTGAGCTGTTGGTTACTATTATCAAAGTAATAAGTATTATCACCTCCATTTTGCAGATGAAGAGATTGAGACTAGAGAAATTAAAATATATATATATATTTAAAGGTACCTATGCAGTGAATGGTAGAGACAACTAGAAACCTGGCATTCTGGGTTTTATTGATACCTGATTGTGATAATTCATAAAACACTACTAAGTTACTTAAAATATGTTAATATGTTCTTTTGTATTTATAAATCTAACAGGGAAATTTTACTTTTTTTGATTTTTATTTTTCTACAAATCAAGTCTACTCTTTTTATTTAGCAGTAACAGCAACTTCTATTTTTCTGTGTTCTGCAAATGCAAAAAGTCTGTAATATCAATTTTCTCTATAGCTAGACTACCATTCTTAGGCATGATTTGCTAAGATGTATACTGTATTTTATTGGTGCCTTTTATTTTTCATTTAATTTGCAGGGAACAAATCTCTGGTGAGTTAACATGTGATGAAAAGTATTCTAGCCGGGCAGTGGTGGTGCATGCCTTTAATCCTAGCGCTTGGGAGGCAGAGGCAGGCGGATCTTTGTGAGTTCGAGGCCAGCCTGATCTATAGAGTGAGATCCAGGAAAGGTGTAAAGCTACGCAGAGAAACCCTGTCTCGAAAAATTAAAAAAAAAAAAAGAAAAGTATTCTATGCCCTATGAAAAAAATAAGTAGCTAATCCATGCCTCTTTTCATTCTTTTAGGAGGCCTTATTTAGTTATGGCATTATCTCGGCCCAGAATATGTATATGTTGTTTGGATCATGTGCTTTTTTTCTTATTCTGCATCTTAAACATTGATTTCTTTCCCTCTGTTTGAAACTGCAAATGGGACTGACATTTATAATAGCATACCTTGTAATATAAAGTATAATAAATTGCAAATAAGTCAAGAATAACAATGAAAGAAAACTGAGAATGAAACTGAGCAAAAAGAAAATCTCCTGACAAATCATGGTCACAGAGTCCGACATAACTCCTTATTTGTAGTAGATGCTAACTCTTCTAAGATCTGATGGTCCATACCCAAATTGCAAAATGAAAAAAAAGAAGGGAAAAAAAAGCAAATAAGTAATGAAATATGCAAGTGAAGCACTTAAAATGTACTTCAATATGATAGACATACCTTAGGAAACACTTAGTTTACATCAGGACTGCACAGATCTGTACCTACCCCTTCTAATATCTATTGTATTTGTACTCAGTTAAATTTAGAATCATGTTAAATTATTGCTCAAATCAACATTAAAAATTAAAATGATTTTATTTGATCAACTTTAAATTTTGTATTGTTTTAGTCCTATGCAACCTCTTTAGAATTAGGTGAAATTATTTCATGAAAAATCAGTATGCTTTGGTAAAAATTCTGTCTCTGAAAATTGTAAAAAGTATTATAGAACTTAAACTAGTCATAGTTCCTAAAAGCTATAAAAGGAAAAGATATCAGAAGACTCTGTGAAGCAATAATTCAAATATTGACTGATGAGTTTAAAAATAAATTTATCTTTAAAGTTTTTTAAAATTTTACACACTTGCCACAGTTTCCCCTTTCTCCTCTCTTCCTGTTCCTTCCCTACATCTTCTTTCTTCCCACACCCACATCCTCTTCTCAGTAAGGGTAAGACCTCCTCCCTTGGGAGTCAACAATACATGGCATATCAAATTGAGGCAGGGCTAAACTCCTCCCCCCTCCATTAAGTCTGAGTGAGGCATCCCACCATAGAGAGTAGGTTCCAAAAAGCTGGCTCATGCACCCGGGATATATCCTGTCCCACTACTAGGGGCCCCACAAGCAAACCAAGCTATGCAACTGTCACCCACATGCAGAGGGCCTTGGTTGGTCCCATGCAGGCTCCCTAGCTCTAAGTTCAGAGTTGGTGAGCTCCCATGAGCTCAGGTCAGCTGTGTCTATGGGTTTCCCTTTCATGAGCTCCTCTGGCTTGTACAATTCTTCCTCCTTCCCTTCAACAGGACTCCTGGAATTAGGCCCAATGTTTGGCTGTGGATCTCTGCATCAGCCTCCACCAGTTACTGGATGAAGGTTCTAGGATGACAATTAGAGCAGTCAAGTCCAAGTGGATCAAAGACCTCAACATAAATCCAGTTACACTGAACCTGATAGAAAAGAAAGTAGTCTTGAACGCATTGGTACAGGAGACCATTTCCTAAATATAACACCAGCAGCACAGACACCGAGAGCAACAATTAACAAATGGGACCTCCTGAAACTGAGAAGCTTTTATAAGGCAGAGAACATGGCCAATAAGACAAAACAATAGCCTACAGAATGAGAAAAGATCTTCACTAACCCCACATATGACAGAGGTCTGATCTCCAAAATATATAAAGAACTCAAGAAACTAGACATCAAAATACAAAACAACCTAATTAAAACATGTGCTACAGAGCTAAACAGAGAATTCTCAACAGAAGAGTCTCAAATGGCTAAAAGACATTTAAAGAATTGCTCAACATCCTTAGTCATCAGGGAAATGTAAATCAAAATTACTCTGAGATACCATCTTACACCTGTTAGAATGGCTATGATCAAAAACACTGATAATGGCTTTTGTTGGAGAGGATTCAGAGCAAGGAGAACACTCTTCCACTTTTGGTGGGAGTGCAAACTTGTACAGCCACTTTGAAATCAGTATGGTGGTTTCTCAGAAAATTGGGAGTCAATCTACTTCAGGATCCACCAATACCACTCTTGGGCCTATGTCCAAGGAATGCTCAATCATACCATGAGAACACATTCTCAACTATGTTCATAGCAGTATTATTCACAATAGCCAGAACCTGGAAAAAACCTAGATGCCTTTCAACCAAAGAGTGGATAAAGAAAATGTGGTACATAGACACAATGGAGTACTACGCAGCAGTAAAAACCAATGACATCATGAAATTTACAGGCAAATGGATGGAACTAGAAAATATTATCCTGAGTGAGGTAACCCAGACTCAGAAGGACAAACATGGCATGTACTCACTCATAAGTGGGTACTAGATATAAAGCAAAGGATAACAAGACTACAACCCATAGCTCCAGAGAGGCTAGCTAACAAGGAGAACACCAAGAGGGGCTAATGGATCACCCTGGGAAGGGGAAATGGATGAGATCTCTATGAGTAAACTGGGGGTGAAGAGGGGCAGTGGAGAGTAGGGGATGGGGGATGAGAAAATAAGGTAATGGGATGGTGGAGCTGGAACAGGGATGAAGTGTAAGAGCAATGAAAGAGATACCATGATAGAGGGAGACATCATGGGGATAGGTAGAAACCGGGTGCTAGAGAAGTTCCCAGGAATCCACAATGATGACCATGCGATTTTTAAGAATAATATTTGGGAGCTAGAGAACTGGCTTAGTGGTTATGAACACTTGCTGCTCTTTCAGAGGACCTGTGTTCTGTTCACCAAACCCACATGGTGGTTTACAGTCATCTGTAACTCCAGGGTCAGGGGATGCCACACTCTTTTCTAACATCTGCAGGAACTGGGCACACGTGTGGTATAGTACATACATGTTGGCCAAACACTCATACAGATAAAATAAGATAACAAATCTAAAAATTTAAATAATCAGTCCTAGATAACATTCCAACTTCTATAAGCCATTTTAAATTTAGTCTGACATTAGATTCTAGTAAGTACATAAGCATTACTTCTAAAGTATATAGAAATGAGGTGTGATTCTATGATACTTAAAAATGTATTATAATCCTGTTTATAGTATAAAGATATATTTATACTGATTGCCTGGGTGGTTTTGTGTGTCAACTTGACACAAGCTAGTGTAATCAGAGAGGAAGGAGCCTCAGTTGAGGGAAGCCTCCATGAGATACAGTTGTAAGGCATTTTCTCAACTAGCAACCAATGGGGGAGGGCCCAGCCCATGGTGGGTGGTGCTGTCCCTGGGCTCGTGGTCCTGGGTTCTATAAGACAGCAGACTGAGCAAGCCAGAGGAAGCGAGCCAGTAAGCACTACATCTTCATGCCCTCTGTATCAGCTCCTGCCTCCAGATACTTCCCCATTTGAGTTCCTGTCCTGACTTCCTTCAGTCAGAGCCCTTTCCTCTCCAATTTCCATGATAGTGATGGTGTTTCATTGTAGGAATAGAAACCTTAACGAAGACACTGAGGAATAATTTTCTGAGTGGAGAGAATAGCATCATATGGTGCAACCAGAATTTTAATTATGATCTTTAAAATTTTTATGTATACAACTGATTTAACTATTTTGAAAAAAATTAGCAATTTTAAGCAATTAATATCCAACTGCTTTACATAAAATAATAAAATAACATATACACATGCATATATATATATATATATATATATATAATACGTCTCCACTGTTTACTGTGTCAAAGCATTTTAATAAACCATTGTGCTTGTAGAATTAATTAGATCTGAAAACTGGTATCATAAAACAGTAAAAAGCTATAAGAATTCATTAAAAGACTGCCAAAATAAAAGAACTAAGTTTTTATAAAGTTATATTTGACTAATCAAATGTTCCTTAATAACTGGATGCATCAGAATACATTGTTCATTTCAATATTAAAAGAATTTAGTGAAATGAAAATTGAGGCAATAGAGAATTCCGTATGCACCATTATTTGAAGCTTAAAATCTTCCTTATAATGAACATAGCTAAAAACATAAAAGACAAATGGTAGAGAAATTAAAAGCAATTATCAAAGGAATTCTCTGCAGAAATTTCTGATTTAAATTAAAGCCTATGATTAAAAATCTTCTACCTCTTTGTCCTCTATTCTTCTCACAATTCAGTACTGCCTTAGTACCTTATGACTTAATTTCTTCTTCAAAGACAATCATACTATGTTTGAAACGCACAAATCAGCTTCACATCCTGTTTCTGTAAGCCCTAATGACTAACTTTTAGGTGAACAATGATGGAAATACTGTTTGAAAAGGTACCATAGAAAGTGAAAATGTTTTTCTCCCTTGTGATTGTTAATTTTGCATATAGCAAAGGGACTGTCTCAGATACTGTTACTTGAAATGCAGCATGGTATATTTCAGTGACCAGAGCTTGGTTATGTTCCTCCATCTCCATATGTGCTACTTTTCTTTTTCCAACTGCAAACTGCTTTCCACTCTCTTCACAGACACTGTGGTGGATGATGGGAACCTAATAGGAAAAAAATATTACTTGCTTTCAGTATGTTTATATTGCAGCAAGTAAAATCAGTGCACAATAAAATAAGCATGAGGAAAACTCTAGGAAATCCTCTTTTGCTTTTTTGTGAAATATAAGATTCATTAGGGTGATTATGCTATTGTTTTCTTCCATGGGTAAATACATAAATCTCACATTGGCATGTGGTGCTTGCATAGTATGCTTATCGAACATGTACTTTTGTCATCTTCACATGTAATTAATAATTTTGCTTTCATAGTAAATAAATCCCCTTTATCACATGTGTTTTCTTCTTTTGTAAACTATCATAAAGAATTAAACTACAAGGAGTGGGTAAGAAGAAAAAGTGGGGGTTAACCAAAACTCAACATTTATATCACTATGTAGATACCTTGTGAAACTACTACTTTTCAAGATAATTACAAAGTATAGCAGAAAAAAAAGAAAGGAAGCAGTTTGAATGGAGGTACTTTTCATGGATGGATGATGGTGTTCACGGAAGCTGTAAGTTATTAAATGAAAATTCCAGGAAGAAGAGCAGAGTAACTCCGATGATGTTGTTTATCTTGGTAGTACAAGAGGCTCTAAAACAGTGCAGACCATTGCTCTTAGTTGCCCACTGTAATAATCTGGCAAAACCCTGTTGCTGAAGACACCACATACTTTCTGTTGCAAGACAAAAAATCCAAGCAGAAATGGTAATTAGAAGCTTCCTCCCTCTGGCTAGCTTTTACAATGCCAATTGAGGGAGAAAAGACAAGACATTAATTGTCTTATCCAGTGGTACATCCTGCATGCTAACGTATTGTATCAGCTACTTTTGTAGTACTGTGACAAAATACCATGACCAAAGCAATTTATTGCTTAATTGGGCCTATGATATGAGGACTAGAGTGTTGGATCCCACAAAGGCTTCCTAGTGAGATCTGAGCTTGCTTTACACAGCAGGGTTGCATTAGGGGATGGCTGGGCCACATGCCTGGTCACCAAGTGTCTGGGTTGGTCTACACTTGGCTGTGCTGGGGGAAGGTCTTTTGCTTGACCCCTTGGCATTCCTTTAAAAAGCCCTTTAGTAGAGACAGAAGGGGCTGGTGGACTAGGATCCAGGCCCTCCTGAGCTATCCTATATTTTTTAACTGTCTCTCTCCTCTATACTTCTATCTACATATTTCTTGCTTCTCCCTCCTCAAGAGTACCCTGGGGGAATAAGAAGAAGCTGGTCTTCCTCACTAGAGTCTATGATGTGGTAGGAAGAGCTGAGAGCTTACAACTGATCTACAAATAGGAAACATTAGGAATGGCACAAGTCCTTTAAAACCACAAAGCCTATACTGACACAGCTCCTCCAACAAGCCCATATTTACCAATCCTTCCCAAACAGTTCCAACTGGAGAACAAGAGCTCAAACACATGGACCTATGGGGGCCCTTCTTCCCAAACCACAGCATATACTAACATGCCAGGAAATATATACTCACTAGTACAAGAGTGGCATGATTTTTATATTTGGGTAACCAACCACTTTTAAAAAGTAGATTTGAGGCCTGCACCACAGAAGAGATTTAATATCTTACATGATAAACCTGATCAAAAGTCTCATGTTCCCAAAGGAAAGCTTACTACTTTTGTTTTGCTAAATAAGCAAGTTATCAAAAATACTTTCTATACATTAATACTTATATCCATATATTTGTGCTCCTCTTAACCTTGCCCAGAGAACCTTTCTTTTGTAATGGAAAATGGTTTAATGGAGACTCATAACTTGAAAAAGTGCTAAAAAAAATTGACTTTTAGGTGCTCATCCCTAAAAGGGATAGCTATAATACCCATTCCAAAGCTCAGGGAACAGAAACATGGATAAAAAGAATATAAGAGCCCGAGGATCAGGAAGAGCACTATAAAATGCTATCTTCTGGACAGGAAGTGGCTGTTGTACCACTTCCATAAACTCACAACATCTGTTATTAACCTGTATAATCAGGAAGCTCTCAACATTCCCTCATAGATGGTTGTAATAGCTTTTTTTGGCTGTCAACTTGATGTCATCTGAAATTAATTAAAACCCAAGAGACTGGGTACACAAATTGTTGTGGGTTGCTCTATCTGGATACCGCTTGGGGGCAGGGGTGAGAAGGCACAACATTAATGACACAGACACCAGGACTCAGGTGAGAAGCAAACAGCTGTCTTGTTTATTGCGGATATGGGGTGAACCTATAACCCCCTCCCAATTTCACATTGGCAGCTAGGGCCTCTCTTAGCTGTGTTGTCTCTTTCTCATTGGCCCCCAGCATTGTGATGGTCATGCATCACCAATTACCAGGTGCAGTGGCAGACTCCAAGTTGACTCAGCGGGAAATAGCCAGCACGCATGCCTATGTGCACTGCCTGGAAAGAGGCAGCTGCGGTTTTATCAGGCTAGCTGGCTGTGCTCCTCCTAAAACAGATGAGGTATTTTTCTTGAATTGTTTGAAGTGTGAAGACCTACCTTCAATATGGATCTCTTGAGGTGGGAAGATACACCTATAATCTGGGCTATAATCCCTTCTGCTGGCTGCTTACATAAAGGACATGGAAGAAGGAAGTTCTCTTTGTTTACCTGATTACCCTTGCTCTTTATGGCAAGTCCATTCCTTCACTGGCATTAAAGCCTACTTCTTGGGTGTTCCAGCCATGTATACTGGTGACCAGTTGAGTCATCCAGTCCCATGGATTGAACAGCTATTGGATTCTTGGATTTTCCATGGTTTAACTATCTGGACCACAGTCTGAAAGCTGCTCTAGTAAATTCCATACACACACACATACATACATACATACATACATACATACATTCATACATATTCATTCTATCAATTCTGTTCCTCTAGGGCACCCTGACAATAGTGGAGAGCCCCACTATTTCCTGAAGGTCTGTCAATGGTTAATGGTCTCTGGGGAAGTAGAAGTCATTTTATTTGATGGCATACCTAATGATAACTTGGCCATGCTCCAGGAAATGGCTCCTAACCCATGTTCATGAATGCAACCCTAATAAAACTCAAGAGAATCATAAAAAAAAAAATAAAAAGGTCTTGGCTTTCCATCAAAGAGCCCACAGAAACCACACATAGAACCCAAGTTGTGCCCCAGCCTGACACTACTGCTCACCTCAAACTCTGCTCTCAGACATTTCTATTCTTTGGGACTTGCCTTTAACCCCAATCCACTTGCTTCTAGGGACTCTGTAGTCACCATATGGAACAGACCCAGAGAGGATAACTGTACTCACCTTCCCGCCTATTCCACTCGGCTTTTTGTGACACGTCCAACTTTCAGACTTTGCCTAGATCCAAAATACTAGATCCAGCCTCAAGAATTCCCACTGATTTTCCTGAATCCTTGTCTGCCTGTACTCCCTTTCAGGTCCCAAACTGGTTCTGGTTTTTCCAAATTCTTGAGCTGCACCATTAACTCATTTATTTATCCTATTTCTGATTTTTTTTTATTGTAGACACGCAGGGCTATAAACTTCCCTTATATGACTCCTTTCCTGTATCCCAGAGTGTTATGTTATGTTTTTTCATTCAGTTTTTAGAATATTTTGATTTCTTCTTTTCATCATTCATTCATCATTCAGTAATGAGTTTCTTAATTTCCATGGTTTATAGTGTAGACTTACTAGAGTTTTGCTTGCTGTGGATTTTGAGTTTTTTTTTTTTTTTTTTTTTTTTTTTTTTTTTTTTGAGATAGGGTTTTGCTGTATAGTTTTGGTGCCAGTCCTGGATCTCACTCTGTGGACCAGGCTGGCCTTGAACTCACAAAGATCCACCTGGCTCTACCTCCCGAGTTCTGGGATCAAAGGTGTGCGCCACCATCGCCCGGCCCTAAACATAAGTTTCTATTGATTCTTTGGGAATTTCAAATCATATACCTCAAGCCTATTTATTTTTCAATTTCCTCTTATCTGCCCTTCACCTTTATAGCATCTCTTCTAAAAGAAAACTTAAAAAGAAATAGTAAAAATAAAAGAATAAAAAATTCAAATGACAATATTAATTAAAAAAAACAAAAAACCTCCCAAACAAAAACAAACAAACAAACAAACAAAAACAAAATACCCTCCTTCACTCCTCACTGTTTCCTGCCTCTGCATCACCTCTTCATTCTTCCTGGTGGCATTGGGAGCTGCTGTGTCTCATGCAGTATACCCTTTTGTCTAAACAGTTTTACTTGCATATTTTCATCATGTAATATCCTGTTGTTCAGGTACAAGGCTTCTGGTGCATCATTAATACTATATCCTCACCAAAACTCCTCTCAGATACCCTGCTGTTATTGTGAGTCATGGAGTTCCTGTGGCTACTGTTCTGCAGGACCAGTCCCTTCATGAACTCCAGCAGGTCATAGATGGGGTAGGTGTTGGGGAGTGACAACTCAAAGCCTCGGATGAGTGCATGGGTGGTAGCTAAGATTTAGTCTGGGCCACTTGGACTAACCCCCTCAGATGAGGGGCAGAGCCAGCTCTCCCAAGCTCATGGTTGGGGTGGAGCCAACTTTCCCAAGTTGGGGGGCAACTCTCCCATGAGGGGCAGAACCAGCACTCCCATTTAGGGGCCATTGGAGTATGCTATCCCAGGACCAATGAGGGGGTGGGGTCAGCTCAGCTTGGCCCTTGTACTTCACCATATGGTTCAACACATGGTTTGTATGGGCCCCTGTGGTAACACAGGCAACAGACATTAACACAGACCCCAGCTGAAGCAGGACCATGGACCCAGACATGGCCATCAGTATCAGCTTGGGCAGGGATGTCACCATGGCCATGAGTGGAAGTGCAGGACTCTCACATCAGCATGGGTCCAGCAGTAGTGTGGTGCTCAGACTCTAACATGGTCCCAGGCAGTACCCTGGACCCCAGGCAGTCACATACATAGTCTTCAATGGTGACAGGAGCCATGGATTTCAACACAGACCATGGCT
This sequence comes from Peromyscus maniculatus bairdii, assembly GCF_049852395.1. NCBI lineage: Eukaryota > Metazoa > Chordata > Mammalia > Rodentia > Cricetidae > Peromyscus > Peromyscus maniculatus. The sequence goes on from NC_134865.1 coordinate 21,356,285, forward strand.
GCATTAAGGCTATTGACCCAGACATGGCCTTTTGCTGCAGCTCATGCCCGGATGTCACCAAGGCCCTGGGTGGCAATGCAGGATACTCAGATCTGTGTGGATTATAGCATGATTATCCTTCACTTTATAGCTAATAACCTAGAAAGAACAATACTCAACTTCTATGTAAAAACTAAAGGCCCAGGATAGCCAACACAATCCTGTACAATAAATGAACCTCCAGAGGCATCACCACCCCTGACTTTAAGCTCTTCTATAGAGCTATAGTAATAAAAACAGCTTGCTGTGGGATGTCTTTCTATATGCGGTGAATATGTGTTTCTCTGGTTGATAAATAAAATGCTGATTGGCCACCAGCCAGGCAGGAAGTATAGTCAGGACAAGGAGAGGAGGAGAATTCTCAGAAGAGGAAAGCTGAGTCAGGAGCTGCCGGCCAGACACAGAGGAAGCAAGATGACAAGGCAGAACTGAGAAAAGGTACCAAACCACTTGGCTAAACATAGATAAGAATTATGGGTTAATTTAAGTGTAAGAACTAGTCAGTAATAAGCCTGAGCTAATGGCCAACCAGTTATAATTAGTATAAGCTTCTGTGTGTTTACATGGGAGATGCTAGTGAGAAAGATTTGTCCCAACCACCAGCCGGGCATGACACAGAAAAGCTTCAAACTACAACAGCTTCATATTGGCATAAAAAACAGATGCATGGATCAATGGAATTAAATCAAAGATCCTGACTTTAATCCACATGCCTCTGAACACCTAATTTTTGAGAAAGAAGTCAAAAATATACAATGGAAAAAGAAAGCATATCCAACAAATGGTGCTGGCGTAACTGGATGGCAGCATATAGACGATTGCAAATAGATCCATATCTATTGTCTGCACAAAACTCGAATCCAAGTTGATCAAGGGCATCAACATAAATACAGGTACACTGAACATGACAGAAGAGAAAGTGGGAAGTAGCCTTGAATGCATTGACACAGGAGATCACTTCCTAAATATAATACAATTAGCACAGATACTGATAGCAACAATTAATGGGAAATCTTGAACCTGAAAAGTTTCTGTAAGGCAAAGGACACAGCAAATAAGACAAAATGGCAGCCTGCAGAATAGGTAAAGATCGTCACCAACCCTACATCTGACAAAGTGTTGATCTTCAAAATATATAAATAACTCAAGAAACTAGACTTCAAAATACCAAAGAATCCCATTAAAAAATGGGGTACATATCTAAACAGAGAATTCTCAACAGAAGAATCTCAAATGGCTGAAAGGCACTTAAGGAAATGTTCAACATCCTTAGTCATCAGGGAAATGCAAATGCAAACAACTCTGAGATACCACTTTACACCTGTCAGAACAGCTAAGATAAAAAAAAAAGACACTGATGACAGTCTATGCTAAAGAGAATGTGGAGTAAGGGGAACACTCCTTCTCTTCATTTCTAAGTTTTCTTATTTGGATATTCATCCTCTACTTTTAGTTAGTTTGGGTAAAGGTTTGTCTATCTTAATGATTTTCTCAAAGAACCAACTCATATTTCATCGATTCTTTGTATTGTTCTCTTTGTTTCTATTTTATTGATTTCAGATCTCATTTCCTGCTGTCTATTCCTCTTTGATGTATTTGGATTCTTTTCATTCAAGAGCTTTCAGGTGTTCCTTTAAGTTGCTAGTATGAGATCTTTTAAATTTCTTTATGAATGCACTTCAAGGGGTGGAGCAAAAGACCTCCCCACAGTACAGCCAAGTGCAGACCATGTCAGATGCCTGGTGACCATGCACATGGTCAAGCCATCCCTAATGCAGCCCTGCTGTGTAAAGCAAGCTCAGATCTCACTAGGAAGATTTTGTGGGCCCCTACACATTACCATTCCAAAACCGATGGAAGGGAACCTGGTGAGGAAATACTGGACCAATGCAAGCCTGAAAGCAGCTAGGCAAAGTCCAAATTCCGCATCTCCATGCCTGATGACAAAGTACCTGATGTTCAACTCCATTCAGCTTTGTTGACTGTAGAATTCCTCCCCTCTGAAACCTCTTGAGTGAGCACCAGACCAAATAACTCTTAGCACCTCTGCCTTCCAAGCTCCTACTAGTATGGCACATTAAGCAGTGCTTAAAGCATTCTACTGGTTTCATAACCTGAAGTACCAAAGTTCAAATTTCTGCAAACAAACACATGGTCAGGTCTATAACAGCAATATCCCAGTTCCTGGTACTAACTTCTGTCTTAGGGTTTTTATTGCTGTGAAGAGACACCATGATCATGGCAACTTTTTATAACGAAAACATTTAATTGACTTAATCAGTTGTAATTCTAATAGGTCTGACTATATATTACCTTTGGCCTTTTCCCCTTGCAGATTTTAATATTCTTTCCCTATTTTCTGTGTTTAGTACCCACAGTAGGGTTACTTTTTTTTTTCCTGGTCTAATCTATTTGTTGTCCTGTAAGCTTCTTGTACCTTTATAGGCATCTCTTTCTTTAGGTTGGGAAATTTTTCCTCTATGATTTTGTTGAAAATATTTTCTTGGCCTTTGAGCTGGGAATGTTCTCCTATTCCTATTACTCTTAGGTTTGGTCAATTCGTAATGTCCCAAATTTCCTGGATAATTCATGTTAGGAACTTTTAAATTTAACATTTTCTTTGACTGATGTAATGATTTCTTTTATCATGTCTTTTACACCTGAGTGTAGACATCTTTTGCATTTGTATTCTGTTGGTTATGCTTATGTCTGTAGTTCCTGTTCACTTACCTAGATTTTTCCTTCTCCAGGATTTCCTCAGTTTGTGTTTTCTTTATTGCTTTTAATTCCATTTTCAGGTATTTAACAGTTTTATTAGTTTCCTTCACCTGTTTATATTTTCCTGGATTTCTTTAAGGTATTTATTCATTTCCTCTTTAAGGGGCTATCATATTCATGAGATTGGTTTTAAGGTCATTTTCTTGTGCTTCAGCTGTGTTGGAATATTCAGGGATTGGTGTAATATCTGGACTTTAGTGGTACCATAGTGTCCTGGCTGTTGTTGGCTGTATTCTTAAGCTGGCCTCTAACCATCTAGTTTGGTATAATTATAGGTTTAGGTGCCAATTTCTGAATTTAATCTTTGTTGGATAGTGTGTGTGTGTGTGTGTGTGTGTGTGTGTGTGTGTGTGTGTGTGTATTTTCCCTCAGGGTTTCTGATTGCTGTCTTGTCTTCTGGGCTGAGTGGTCTGTGGTGCTGGTGACCAGCAAGTCTTCAGGTTGAGTAGAGTGTGGTGGGGTTTTGGGAGCCTTTGTGGCCTCTGGTGCTCTGGGTAGTGGCTTGATATTTTTGCTTCCTAGTGCTGGCATGGCCTCCAGTAGAGCAGATGTCTTCTGTCAGAGTTGTGGGCCAGCATATGGAGCTAAGTAGAGGGTCAGAAGCTGCAGTCTTTTAGCACTTTGAGTTCATTGCTCTGGGCTTTTCTTACTTTCAGAGTTTTCATTAAGAAATCAACTTTTACCCAGTTGGGTTATCACATACTTTTTAATTTCACCACACAAGAGTGAAAGACAGATGAATCTCTGTGAGTTTGAGTTCAAGCTTGCCTACAAAGTGATTTCCCAGACAGCCAGGTCTGTTATATAGAGAAATTCTGTCTCAGAAAACCAATTTAAAAACGCAGGCTTTATCTTGATGTGTCTTCCTTTATGTATGTATCTTAGTTACACAAAGGAATTGTTTTCAGTTGTAAAGAAATACATATCTATGAAATCTGCAAGTAAGTGGATGGAACTAGAAGTATTATATTCTGTGACATAACCCAAGAAAAGGAAATTAACCACTATATGTTTTCTATCATATGTGGATCATAGCTTCAATGTTATGTGTACATATTTAATATTTACATTGACAAATATAGCTATTTCTTCTCTTGTATCTTCAGCACCTGAGATTCTCCTACCTTTTTACTCTCTTTGTGTTTCTTGTGTCTGTAGTTCCTGTTTACTTACATAGATTTTCCATTTTCAGTATTTCCTTATTTTGTATTTTCTTTATTGCTTCTATTTCCATTGTCAGGTCTTGAATAGTTTTATTCATTCCCTCAACTCTGTTTTTTTTTTGTGTGTGACTTCCTTTAAGGAATTTACTCATTTCCTCAAGTTTTTGTTTGTCATTTCCTCATTTTCTCTTAAGGGTTTATTTATTCACCACTTTAATGCTCTACTGTTTTCATGAGGTTGTTTAAGGTCTTTTTCTTGTGCTTTAGCTGTGTTGGAATATTTAGGGCATTCTCTAGTAAGATATCTGGGCTCTGGTGTTGATGTATTGTCCTGGCTTTTGTTGATGATATTCTTATGCTGGCATCTAGCCATCTGGGTTTGGGTTGGTTATAGGTATAGGCATTAACTTCTGGGTTTGCCTATGTTGGATGGGTGATGGGTGTTTTGTTCCCTGCTTCCTATTTCTTTTCTCATCTTCTGGCCTGTGTGATGTGTAGTTGAACAGGGGGCCTCCACTGAAGTTGGAGGCTGGACTTCTGTAGGGCAGGGTGGTCTCTTGTTGAGCAGGGACTCTCTTCCAGATTTGGGGGCAGGGCATCTGGTGGCCTGTGTGGTCTCTGATTTAAGAGGGTTGTCTCTACCCAAATTGGAGGCTTGTAGAAGGTGAAGAGGAGGGGAGGGGCAATTGGGAATAGTGTTCACAGAGAGAATAGAAGAAGCTTTTGGATGAGTAGCCTACTTAGAGTAGTGGTGTCCAGTGTGGCCTATGGTCTAGCTGGTAGTTGTAGGCTGGGATATGGTGATGAGGAGGGGAAAGGGATTTGAACAGTGTTGGAGGGGATGCACCAAGAGACTGGAGGAGGTCTGCAAGTGGGCATACTACCTGTTCTTCTGGCAAGCAGGGCCTGTGTTTGAGCAGGGGGTGTCTGTTGGAGTTGGGAGATGGAACACCAAGCTGAAGGAAGTGGGTCTGTTGGAAGCTAGAGAGTGGGGAAGTGTTGTTGGTTGTTTTTTCACTCTTTACTCTTTGGGGGCCTACCATGTAGCTCCCAAATAAATCACACATGGAGGCTTATTCTTTCTTATAAATGCCCCACATTAGCTTGGCTTGTTTTTTGCCAGCTTTTCTCAACTTATCCTGACTACCTTTTACCTCTGGGCTTTTACCTTTCTCTATTTCTATATAACTTTGCTTTACTTCTTATTCCATGTCTGGCTGTGTAGCTAGGTGGCTGCCCCCTTCTTCTTTTGCTCCTTGATCCCCTCCTCCCAGATTATTTATTCTCTCTTACTGCCAGCCCTGCCTATACTTTCTCCTGCCTCACTATTCACTCTCCAGGTCTTTATTAGACCATCAGGTATTTTAGACAGACAAATTAACAGGGCTTCACAGAGTTAAACAAATGCAACATGAAAGAATGTAACACATCTTTCCATCATTAAACAAATGTTCCACAGCATAAACAAATGGAACATATTAAGATAATATTATAACATCAGGGAAGTTCCAAAAAGGGCAGCATACGTCATCTTCTGGCAGGCATAGTCTGTGGTTGATCAGGGGGTGTCTGGCTGAGGGAACCGAGAGAATGGGGAAGGTCAGCAGGTGCCTGGCCAACCTTGTCTTCTGGTAGGTATAGCCTATGCTTGGGTAGGGGTGGATATATTTGCCTGAGGGTGCTGAGAGAATGAGGGAGGTCCAAGGGGAGGGTGGCCCACCTTGCCTTCTGGCAGGCATGTCCTGTGGTTGGTCAATGGGGGTGGGTTGTGGAGGAATGGACAGAATGGAGAAGGTCCATGGGTGGATGGTCTACTGGTCTTCTGGATGGCATGGCCTGTCTCCTGGATTTCTTTAAGGGATTTATTCATTTCCTCTTTATGGACCTATGTCTTGTTCATACAGGCTTTTTAAAGGTCATTTTCTTTTTTCTTTTCTATTTATTCTATGTGTCTTTTACATTATGTATCTTGATCCCATTCATTTTCCTGTCCTTTTGCATCCATCTTCCACTCCTGTACCCCCCCAAATAAAGCAAAATTTAAGAGAAAAAGGGGAAAAATTAAAAATCTTATCATGGAAGCTGCAGTATGACACAGTGAGTCACATGGTAAACCCTTTTGTCCATATATCTTTACTTGCAAATATTCATTGCAAAGCATCATTGGTCTGGTTGGAGGCCCCTAGTTTCTACTACAGTGTTGATGCTGGGCCTTGACTGGGACTCTTGAATGTCCTGTTGTTGCCCTGTCTTATGGAGATTCTGCAGCTTTGGGTCTGTAGATCAGGTCTCCTTGAATGCTCCAGCAGGTGATAAGGTGGATGTTGGGGTAGGCCAAATAATAACCCTGATTCTGAGCCTGGACAGGTGCAGGCTCCTGCCAGTTATCCTTTCCTCACCATTAGGGTGAGATCTCCAGCATTGCCTAGGCTCATTCATCTCTTGCAGCAATGATTGAGGGGTGCCTCCCTCAGGATCAGCTCTCCCACACCTACACTATCAGTGCCAGTTTAATTGTCTTGCTCAGGCAAGTGTTGAGCCATTCTCCCCAGCTGGTGAGGGGCAGGGACAGCCTTCCCACTCTTATGACCCTAGGGCCAGCTCCCTTACCTATCTCAGGCATTGATAGGTGGGTGGTGGGGAGAAGTGTAGCAGGCTTCTTTGGACTGCCAACTGCCAAATCATGACATAGAGACTTATTGATTATAAAAGCTTGGCCTTATTGTAGGCTTGTTTTTAACTAGCTCTTATAATTTAAACTAACCCATATTTTTAAATTTATGCTGTTCCACACATTCATTATCTCATCTCCATTTTGCCCATCCTGGATCCTCTGAGTCTGGCTGGCAACTCCACCTTTCTTCTTCCCAGACTTTCTCTGTCCAGAAATTTCTACTATGTCTTCTGATTAACTCTTGGCTATTTAGCTTTTTATTAAACCAATCACAGTGACATATCTTTACACAGTATAATCAAATATCTTATAACATTTCCCTCTTTTCCTCTAAATAAAAAGGAAAAGATTTTTAATTCTAACATAGTAAAACTATACACAATAAGAACAATTACTAGATAAGAACCACATTTATAATGTCCAGTCCATTTGCATTTGGCAAATTCAGAGAAATTACTCTATTATTAATACTATCTTGGTGAGTACAAAATGTTGTGCCTAATTTACCTAGTATCATAACTAAAGAAAACTGTAACTATAACTATCTAGTCTTCAGCTTCATCAGAGACCCCAGAATGGTATAATATTACTTGAGTAAACAGGAAGTGTAGAGCAAGCAACTTCCAAATATAAGAAATGTCACTCAAAGTCATCACAAGGTTGCTCTATAATGTTGGGGCATCCAACTTTGGCCAATGGGCCTAAAATATCTGACAGGTTTTTTTTTTTTTTTTTTTTTTTTTTTTGTGAAGCAGGAATTTTGGAGAACTGTCCTACTTTGTCTTGGCAAAGTTTGACAGTTTTCTTCTTTTGTATTTGCTTGCTCAATTTAGATAGCATACTGTCAGCAGTTGAGGAAAGGATAGTTTCTTGCCCAAATGGCTAGCTTTTGACACAAAGAAAAAAACTCCACATGGAGGTTCATTGACACACATCATCCTTTTTTGAAGTAAATTGGTGCTTGCAGGAGCAGATGTGACTCACTGTCATAAAAAGCCACATGTTATTAAAATATTTTAAATGCCATATTCTGTAGGTCTCTCAAGTGTCTGAAGATCACTTATCTATCTAAAATATATCTCTGTATAATCTTGAAAACATACCTAACCTGACTATAAGTTTGATTGTTATGGATGACTATTAATCTGTTTTTCTTTATTATCTTAAATATCTGTCAAGGTCTAGAATTTTATATCACATCTAAAAATGAGATGCACAGGTACAATACCTTAAACAAGAATAGAATCATATATACAGCATAACAAAAGTAACTTTAAAGTTGTATCAATACACAAAATTCCACACAAATATAAAATATTGGAGACCGGTGGTTGTTCAAAAGTTCAGGGTCAGCTCTCCTCTCCTACTCTTATCACTACAGGGCCAGCTTTCTTACCTGCCTCAGGCATTGATGGGTGTAGGGGGAAGGGCATCTCTCCCCAACCCTTGGCACCATATGGCAGATGAGGGGTGGGGTTAGGTCTCTTGCACTCACTACTTTGGGGCTGGCTCACCCACACCTCTGCCAACAGTGTTGGCTCTATTGTGTTGCCAGGTGAGATGTAGGACATGCTCTCCCAAGTGTGACAGCCAGTGTGTGTGTGGGGGGACAGGGACAGCTCTACCACTCTTGTGACCCTGGGCCAGTTCTCCCACCTGTTGCACGCTTGAGAGTTGGGAGGGGGAGGACATCTTTCCTCTGCCCATGCCTCCCCAAGACAGAGGAGTAATGGGGACAGCTGTACAAATGCTCACCACCTTGGGGCTAGGTCACCCACACCTGTGCCAACAGGATTGGCTCTAGTGGGCTGCCCAGGTGAGGTGCAGGGCCTGCTTTCCTGAGTACTGCAGCTTGGGGGGGGGGGACACAAGGGTAGCTGTTCTACTTTTTTTTCTACCTCAGGGTAAACTCTCCCACCTGCCTTAGGCATTGATGGGTGAAGGTAGGGGAAGGGTTTCTCTCCCCAGCCCATGCTGCCATATGGTGGATGAGAGGTAGGGGTAGGTCTCCCATGCTCGTGTTCTCAGGGTCGGCTCACCTGTGCTCTTGTGAACGGGGTCAGCTCTGCTGTGCTGCCCAGATGCAGTGCAAGGCTCACTTTCCAGTGTGCTGCAGCTGGTCAAAGGGTCAGCTCCCTCACCATCTGGAGGTTGTAGGGGCAAGAGGGGAAGGGATTATTGCCCCATCCCTACCATCTCACTGTATACGAGGGAGGCAGTGCCAGCCATGCCTCTCTCACGATTGATCTCAGGGCTGGCTTTCCTGTGACTGTTTACAAGGTCACTTCTACTTTGCTGCCCAGGTAAGGCACATGGCCTAGTCTTCTGGCTGGTAAGGGTTTGGGTCAGGTCCATCCCTGCTGCTGGTGGTGAGGGGCAAAAGGAGGAGGGCATCTTTCCCTCACCTATGTCACCACATTGGATAAAAGAAGGGAGTGACCTGCTCTCCCATTCACATGCCCTCAGGGCCATCTTGCCCATGCCCCTGCTCACAGGGTCAGCTCCCTTGTGCTGCCCTGGTAAGGTGTACAACACTCTCTCCTGAGTGCTTCAGTGAGTGAGAGGCAGAGGCCCATCTTCCCAAGTGTTGCAACCAATTGGAGACGGGACCAACTCTGTCCAGGCCTGTCCTCTCAGCTTTTGTTGATATCAGGGGCTAGGGACATCAACAGAGACTATGGCTATGTCAAGCCAGGAACCCAGACATGGGTCCCAGTGGTAGCCTAGGCCAGACATCAGGTTTGCCCTCAGTGGCAATCAAGCCACTCACCTCAGCCTGCTCCCTTCCTCTCTCATCTCTTCAGATATGCCTCTGTCCACAGGACATGAATCATTCCCCCCCCCCTCCCATACTACACCATAACCATACCACCACTCACTCTAATAGAGCCCATCTGACTGATACTGCAAGATGCCAGGTAGGCCCATGTTTTCTTCTCAGGGCCCGGGGAGGACAGCCACAGGCCTGTGGGTGAGTCTCCTTGTTTCCACTTAGTTCACCATGATGCTGGGCTGGGCCATGCTTCCTTATCACAAAGAGATCATTATAGTACCCAGCTGCCAGGGCCTATGGCACCTTGCAGGCTCCTGGTTGGTGTGTTCGCCTGAGTTCCACCCATCCTGGCCACAGGAGTGTAGAAGGGATGCTCAAAATCTTTTCCTTATGTTTCAGCTTTGTTGGAATATTCAGGGCCTGTTATGGTAAGGTTGATGGGCTTTAACTTGGGACATAATTCCCTGGCTATTATTGATTATGTTCTTACTCTGGTGTCTATCTAGGCAGCTTAGAATGGGATGACTATGGGTATAGGTACTGATTTCTGGTTTTGCCTTTATTGGGTGGGTGTTTTGTTCCCTAGTTTCTGTTTCCTCTCTGGATTTTAGGAGAGCTTGATGGCTCTGTGTTGCCTGGTAGAAATTGAGTAGGTGGTAAGAGGTGAAGAGGGGAAGATATGTCAGATCCACAGGAGATGGGAATGAGGAGAGAAGGCTATGGTAGGTATTCTAGTGCAGAGCTGGGATGAGACTTAGTAATTTCATTTCTTAGTGTCAGTATGCTATA